>NC_140944.1:129213607-129813607 GCF_014529385.1 Adiantum capillus-veneris
TATGGCAAGCTATGTGGAAGGTATGAACTATACAAGACCCCAATCAAAGAAGTACCTGTCCCAAATCAGACCGATGGGAATTCTTGCGGCTGGAGATGTCTTCTCCATGCAGAATATGTCCTGCAAAGCTACTTTGCATTAAAACCTTTCATGACTAAGGTACCCATTTGGCAATGCATTCAGTTAGTTTTGGTTTAGTCTATAAAAGAATTCTCACCATGTGGTCTTTCAATTTTGCAGAGTGCTTTAAAAAACTACACATATGATTATTTGCAAAGATACCGGGTAAGTTTAATACAACACCTGCTTACTATGTATAGCCCTAGAGAGCTTGAAGATAGCAGCTTGGATGAGCACACTATTGATCTTACAAAACATGACGTGCCACCACGACAAACCCCTACATCCGATACAGTGGAATCGCAACGGGCCGAGGGTGTCATATCAGCAGAAGATGAAAGAGCCGAGGATGAGGAAAGGTCAAATGAGCATATGGAAGGTGCTAAGGTTCAACCGGAGGAGACAATGAAAGAGCCAAGTCAGCCAGTGGAGGAGCCAAAAGAGCCTATGGCTGAAACCCAAGATGAGGAAAGGAGGCCTATAGATGAGCAAAAGGATATGGATGAGGAAAGCAGGCCTAGGGATGAGCAAAATGATATGGATCAGGCAAGGATGTATGAGGCAAGCCGATCAACCTTGAATGAGGCAGAAAGAGCCATGCGAGAGACCCCTGATGAAGATGTGAATGATGACTATGAAGATAAAGCGGAGGAGAGCAACAATGACATGAACACTACAGAGACCCAGTATGGACCCTTGCTACCTGTAGATACGGTTGTTCCGGTAATGTCTATTCAAGTATGGCAAAATATGTTCAGCTTCTAACTACTTATATGTACTTGTCAACTTTTACAGAGGTTGATTATATTGGACGTCAATGGATTGTTGCTGATGCGGGTGCCTCTCGGTGACAGAGGACCCTTTGAGGATTTGCAAACGTTTCGGATGGGAACTTGTCGAGTCATGGTTCGTCCAGGAACCAAGGAATTTATTCAGTTTCTTCTTCCGCGCTTCAGAGTTGCCATATGGTCTTCAATGCAAAGGCAAAACTTGTCGCCACTAGTTGCAATAGTTTGCAGTGTATGCCAAGCTCACACATCAGATTTTGCCTTTTTGTATGATCAAAGAAAATGCGTTACCGTTGAGGGCCACTACCACCCTAAAAAACCAGGCTTACCTCTTTTGTACAAACCGTTTAGCCAAATCGGTGTACCCTTTGATGCAACTAATACACTACTAATTGATGATACTCCTGAAAAGGGAGAACTAAATCCGCCGGGAACAACTATCTCACCACCTTCTTTCGAGGGGCATTCCTTCGATTTTTACCTTGAAGACATTCTGATTCCATACTTACAAAAATTGTATCTCAGTCCATTGTTCACGGACGAGTTTGTACTTTCTAATGAATTAAGATGATTCTTCTATCATGTCTTTGTCTTGTCTAACATATATATATATATATATATATATATATATATATATATATATATATATATATATAGAGAGAGAGAGAGAGAGAGAGAGAGAGAGATTTGACGTGGTAAAGAAATGTATTTCAAGCACACTTTTTCACAGGGCACAATTGAAAAATGAGATCAATAAACTTCATGTCTTGAAAGTCATTTGTATACACTTGGGTTCACAAGAATATCTGTTACATTGACACTACTTCAACCCGACCATCCAACTCTTTGCACAAAATATCTTTTTCCCTTCGCCGCATCACCTTACGGCCAGCTAAGAAAAAGGAAAAATCTGATAGGTCCTTGTCCATTGACTCTTCAATGATGTCATTTCGCAAATGCTGAAGACTGCATAGCTCCCTTATTGTAACCACCAATAGTAGGCCATGATCTTTATCAATCACTTCCACATCCACAGTAGGATTATCTTCCAAACCTGCAGAAACCTGGTCCATAGGAATGTACTTACCGTTTAGCATTTGTGATCGCATATACCAAAATGAGAGTAACAGTGATTGGCTTGCAATCATGTACTTGACAACTAGAGTATCAAGTGTGACCTCGCACCGTAAACCAATCTCTTCCTTTGCATACCATCCTTTGTCAAGAAGTTTGTCACAGGATGACTGCTGAAATAACTTGCACATGAACATAGTTTTTGTAACTCGGATGTTGTAGCTATGAAACAGCTCTATGAAGAGTGCAACAGGACAAAAGTTTGCAATTCTAACCAGTTTGGTAGGAATAGAGCTACGTAGAGACCTTTGTATATCCTTGTAGAGCTTACTTCGCATTGCCTCCACCATTGTTTCCTCGAGAACTGGCCAGTCCACAGTGTTCCAATCGGTTGGTAGAGGCACTTTCACCAACATGCCATTTTTATTCCCTGAGCTGAGTTGGTAAAAGTGGTCATAAAAAAAGATTCCCTCATCAGCCAGTCTTTTGCTGCTCCTCTCTGAGTACTGTAGAGAACCAATGTGGGCATGTACAACATGGAAGAGGCCTATTATGCACTCCACAGGTTCCCATTGCTCATAAGAAGAGGGATAAACATCTGCAATATATATAAGAAGAGTTAAACTAAGAGTATCAATAAGTACAAATGACAAATCTAATGTAATTGAGCTGTGAAGAATGGATACATTACTCATAACAAGCGGGAGAAACATTGCAAAATATATAAGAAAAGTTATAATGAGAGTATCAGTAAGTTCACATGTCAAGAGTACTTACAATTGCAACGTGGTTGATGTATATCTGATACATTTCCACCGTTTGCTATCACCTCTGGATGGGTAAACACATGCTGAACAAGAACTTCCTTTACAGATCTTTTGCCGATTTCAACTTTGAAATCCAACACCCTGGCCTTCCATGCTGAGCGGTAAACGTTGATACCACTAGACCTCTTGGGTCTTCTTGGTTGCATGAGGACCCATGAACCTTTGTTTATCCTTTGTCCAACCCATTGGTTCTCTGCACTTATTGAAGCTGGTATTGTAATTGAGGATATGCTACTACTTGGCCTTCTAGGCAAAGTGCAGTTGTTGGTTGTTGGTGTGAGAGACAGTAAACACCTGGAGGCTCTTGGGCGAGAAGACGTGGATGCCATAACTCTCAGAGAAAAGCTTTAGTGGAGGGAGATTCACTTTGAAAGCATTCTAATGGAGGGAAAGTGTTTTAGAATTCCAATATCTTGTGCGGGCTTAATGGTCACCCTCCAGTACGTTAATGACCATAAGAGAATATCAAAAGTGGGACCACATGCAAGCACCTAAAAGATCGGTAAAAGGAAGGAAATTACTATGCTACAATCCTAGTTTAGTGAAAGTTTTATGCTATTTTCCTATTTTTTGAGTCTTTCCACGTACTTTCCTACGTAACGTAGCCTTCATGCTCATTGGACGCGCTCTATTTTTCTCTCTCTTCATATGGCCCTCCAAATGACCTCTGAAATTTCCTAATGAATCCCTGGTATCTCGATTGCTTGACATCTGCTGCCACCATGATGACCTGCACTTCTTTCTCAACACATGTAACTGCTTGTTGTGCAAGTAAATCGGCATCTTCATTTTGTTTCCTAGGAATATGATATAGTTACGCTTCTTCAAACTGATTAAACATCCTACGAATGGCATGAACTTTTGTCCTTAGGCTTTCATTCTTGCATGCCCAAATGCCTAAAATTTGCTTTACAATGAGAAGTGCATCCCCTTTTACCATGAGACGTTGTATACCTTGGCCAATGCATATCTTTAAACCATGAAGGAGTGTGTCATATTCTGCTTCATTGTTGCTAGTTAAACCTAGTAGATTGACCTTCTCTTTCATGACCACCTCTCCACTTGGGTTGAGCAATACTAGCTCTCCCCCTGCTTTTCCATTGACTCGTCGAAAAGCTCCATCAAAGAACAAGGTAAAAGCATTAGGAATACTTTTAGGTGGTGGCAATGGTAGGGTCTTTACTTCAGGCACCTTAATCTCCTTCTCATGTACCCTATAAGTAAGGATCCCTGCCAATTGTGCACACACACTATCTTCTACCTTGAAAGAGTATTGGAACTCTTGCAATTCCATAATCCACTTTGAGATCCTAGTGCTAAGATTCATTTGAGATGACACCCAAGGAAACAAATTTTCTGCAGTGAGAATTACAAAAGGTTTTGGTAGCAAGTAGGATCTAAACTTTCTCACCGCAAACATGAGAGAAAGCATCATGAGTTCTGCCTCCGTGTAGCCTCTCTCCAAAGAATTCATGACCCTACTAGCAAAGTAGATGGGTTGCATCTGGGTACTATGGGGATCTTGTTGTAGCAAAACCGCTCCAATTGTTTCTGTCCCAACACTAGAGCTAACAAAGAATGTGTACTCCCAACAAAGACGCCTGAGTGTTGGTAGCTCTGACAGGATGACTTTAATGTTACAAAAGTACTCTTCAAGCTCATAAGACCATGCAAATTCTACTTGTTGTGTCAACTTTTGCAAAGGATGAAGCAACTCCGAAGCTAAGTGAATAAAGCATGACATATACTTCACCTTTTGAATGAATGAGATGACCTCTTTGACATTCTTGGGTGATGGGAGCTCAATAAGAGCCTTTGCCTTTGAAGGATCCACCTCAATGCCTTTATAGGAAACCTTATGACCAAGCAAGATCACTTCATCCTCACCTATGTGACACTTGTTGGCATTGAGTTGAGCTCCCATGTCGTAGAGCTTCTTTAAACCTTCTTCTACCCTTTGTAGATGCAATGATTTTGAGCTATAAATGCAAAAATCATCAATAAAAACCCTAATGGACTTTCCAAAGAATGCTTGAAACACCATGTTCATGAAGCGTTGGAAAGTTGCAGGAGCATTTGTCTGTCCAAATGGCATGACTCTAAAAGCATAACAACCCCAAGGAGTGATGAAGGTTGTTTTCAACTGATCTTCCAATGCGATACCTATTTGAAAGTAACCCGAGTAGCCATCACACACAGTGTACTTCTCATGACCAGCTACCTCATCTAGTATCTCATCTTGAAATGGGGGGGGAAAGTGATCTCTTTTTGTTGCCTCATTGAGTGGACGGTAATCTACACACACCCTCCACTTGCCATTTTTCTTAGGAGTGACAACAACGGGAGAGACCCACTCTGAATTCTCCACTGGATAAATGAAACCTACTGCTAGAAGCTTTCTTACCTCCTTGAGTAAAGCCTGTTCCTTGATGACTCCTAGCCTTCGTAGCTTCCGAGATTTAGGTGTGGCCTCTGCCTTCAACTCAATTTTGTGTTGAACAACATCTACTCCACGCACATCGGTGTACTCTTTAGCAAAAAGCCTAGGAAATTTTCTTAACACACCTTTGAGCTCCTCTCTTTCATCCTTTGTAAGTGTTGTAGATAACATACCTTCTAGCATTCTTTCATCTTTCACTTTTTGGTTCTCTTGGGAACCCACCTCTTCCAAACCTGGGCAAGAGGTCTCTTGGTTGTTTGACTTAAACCTTACCCCCATGACTTCAATGGAAGACTCCTCTTCAGTAATGCTGCCGCTACTTTCTCCTTCTGAAGTGCTATCGGTCCAGCCTTCCTCCGTCTCACTTTGAGATGATTCTTCATGGAGCTCCTCTTGGCGTTGCTCCTTCATGTCAAAGACAACCTTCTTATGATTTTCATTCTTGCAAATTATCTTTCCACTCTCTCAATCCTGCAAAGCTCGCATTTTCATTAGCCATGGTCTCCCTAGGATAAATGGATAACCATTTCCTTTCGTAGACAAAACATAAAAATCCACTGCCTTCTTAATGCCAAAGGCCTCTACAAAAACATTTTTACAAATGCCTACACACCTAGCTTTTCTATTGTTTGCCATCTTGACTTTAATTTCAGGTGTCTCATGGATGTGCATGCCTAGTTTTTGCATGAGTCCCTCTGTCATGATGCAAATTTGTGCACCCCCATCCACTAGACCTTTCCTAACAAATCTTCCTTTGATGTAACAATCTAGCACATCTGTAATATCCTCATTCATTTCAGCATGTGCAATTTTAAAAACAGGCACACTCTCTTTTACCTTTCTCCTAGTGCTAACTGCCTTTGTTAAATCCCTCCTAACTTGTGGGCATAATGCAAGAAACTGAGGCCATGAGATATCATGACCCTTACCTCTCATGTCTTCCAATAGGTTGTATGGAGCCATCGCATATCCAAGAGGGAAGTCTTGGAGATTGATACGACGTCGAGTCCTCTTAGTTTCCTTGGTCTCCTTTGCCTTATTTTCTCGTCCATGATCACTTTGCGACGTGACTCCTTCTTTCTCCTTCCCTTTTCCACGGCGACGCTTAATGCCATTTGATTCCATGTCAACCTCTTTTGAGTTTGTCACCTCTACCACATGCACATTTGGGTCTGGTAAAGGTGGAACTCCTTCCACTCCTTGTGGAGGTGGCCTTGCTCCATTTGGCCTTTGTAGAAGCTGTGGTTGCTGACTAGTTCCTTCACCTGCATTCATCACTGGGTAATTCAAGTTAGGTCTCCCTGGCTCCCCACGGGTCCAAGGACAGTTATACATCCGATGTCCAGACTCACAGCAATTCCAACATTGCAAGACTCTCCTAGGTCGTGTATCTCGCTTTTCAGACTTCCTTGCTTGTCCCTTTGGACCTAGAACTTGTGCAAGATGAATTGACAAGCTGCTTAAAGATTCATTTAACTTCTCAATCACTTCCGCCGTTACCTCGGGAAGATCCCTAGATGTTGATGCTTGTGACTTACCTTTGGGTCTAAGATCTTCTATTGGAACCTCCCCCCTTAAGCACTTGAGTTTCCTATATTTCTCAGCAGCCCTAATTTGAGCTGCATCAAAGGTAGCATGTGCACCGGCCTCAAGTTTTACCTTAAGGTCAGGAAAGAGTCCAGATACGAACCTCTCCTTCTTTAGAAACTCTGCACCATCACCAGGGTTAGCTACATTTCTCACCCATACAGCCCAAAGACGTAGAAACTCTTGCTTGTACAAGTAGTAGTCATTTAATTCTTTTTGCTTATGAGAAACAATGTCTTGCCATAGTTTTTGAGTGTTTTGGGAACAAAGAAGTATTTCTTGAAACGATTCAAAACTTCTGTGTAATTCCCTTTAACTTCCTCAGGCAAAGAGTCAAACCAAGTGCTACCATCTTTCCTAAGGACCACCTCAAACATTTCTACACGTTCTTGATCAGTTACTATCCTCTTGATACGGCAAGACATCTTGAAATTCGCTAAAAATAATTCTGCATCCTCTCCAGGCTCTCCAAAGAAAAGAGGATATCCAGACATTTGGCGTTGGCTTTCCATTATTATGAAATATTACAACATGAGTTGCAACAAGGGATACAATAGAAATTTAGAACCACTCACCTGCAAATGAAGAAGTAAGAAAGTACCACTCTAGGTTTTCTTCTTCAGCTATCCAAGCTTCAATGAGGTCTCGATTTGTTTGATCAAAACAAAAGGGTAGACTATTTATGAGCTCTAAGAAGGGTTGAAATTCTTCAAAGATAAGGCGATATACATAAATATCTAAAACTTCATTTTCTGGATCTAGAAGAGCAACCACGTCCCAAGTAATGAATTGCACTTGCTCTACAATTCCCAATGCACAAGCAATTTGTATAAAAACTAGATCTTCATGCTCGTTGAAGGCTGTGAAAAAGTAGCAATTGACTAGGAGCTCCTTTCCTTCGAGTTCCACATAGTCGGAATGAGGCAACCTTCTCACAATTTCATAAAGAACATCCTCCTCAAGTCCAATCAAGCTTGCAATATTTAAAGACTCCACTTGTGCTACAGAACTGCTGGACAAAAACTCCTTAGGATTATGGTTAAATCATTCATAATCATCAAGAGATTTACAATGTTTCTATGAACAAAGTGTCATAGAAAGTAGAGAAGGATGAGAATTTATACAAATTTGCAATCTTCTCTATGCTCTCTTTATTAATACAAGCTCTAAATAGCTCCCTATCTCCTTTGTTGAAAGTGAAAGGAAGACTATTAATAAGACACAAATGAGGGAAAATTCACCAAATGTGAGTCTATGAAGCATGAAATCTGGCCGCAAGTTTCCTGAAGAGTCTTCCTCAATGGTGAAATGCACTCGCCAAACACCAAATTTCACTCTATTTACCAATCTTAGGGCACACACTATTTGGATGAATGTACGGTCTTCCTTAGTGCCCAACACCAGAAGGAAAACGGAATCCACACGCAAGACCTTTCGTCTTAGCTTCACCACCCTCTTGTTATGAGGGAGACGCTTTACTACCTGCTCCTGCAACTCAATCGGTAATAGAGCTAGATCTCTAAGGATTGAATTTTCACTGCACACACACTCCTTGTTAGAACAAATGATCAAATTTTGTTTTTTGTAACAAACATGGACAAAGAAAAAGCCAACATACACACTATTTTTTGGCTACACTTCATTTTAAAATAAAATGAACACATGTACGTCAAAAGAAGTGTGGTAGTTGATGAGAGGTAGAATGACAGGTTGTGGAGATGCAAGAATTTCCCCCTGTTCTTTCAGCCCCAAACATAAACACCATACGCTGCTGAAAATGTATCTTTCTACTAAGTGTAATATTTATCCTAATATGTGGTGTGAAGTGAAAAGGGAAAATATCTGGGTCATTATCCATGCTCTATACATAACCTAATGCCTAAAATAGAACAAAGATATATACATCGAAACTAAGATCGTACCTAATGAGAGGGAAAATAAAAGGATTTAACGAAGCGTTTATTTCGGCTAACCTAAGAGAGCCTAAAATTCTACGAATTACACGTTGAAATTGCAACTTAGTACTAAAAATTATGGGTACCTTTTGCCTTGCAATCGGAATGAAAGGATCATATAAATTCTCGTGATTCATGCAAACTACTTGACTATTCTAAAGATTGATCCTACACAAAAACATACACAAGTTGGTTCCTCAGTGGGGGCACCAATTTGAGGCGGTCCGGGGTGGGCAACAAGAAGAGTGGCCTCTAAGCACCCTTCTAGGCTCCCGTGCTGCTCAATTGGGTTGGGATTGGAAAAAACAACAAACACATACACAAACCCGCAACCCAACCCTACACAAACTTGGGGCACCACCTAGTTTTGGATGCGAACTAGGACGCGTAAAGAGAGAGAGAGAGAGAGAGAGAGAGAGAGAGAGAGAGAGAGAGAGAGAGAGAGAGAGAGAGAGAGAGAGCTCGGGCTGCTTTGAAATGTATCGTCAATGATCAAGCAAACACAATTATATATGTAAGAAAGAGAGAGAAGGGGGAGGGAATGCTTGTTGCATTAATACCTTCTTACAAATCTGTCCACGAACAATCAAAGTAAGATTATTATTTGTTCAACATAGCTTGAGTAAATTACACCACAACACATCACAAGAAAAGCCACCCCAATCACTGTCTTAAGGCCAGGGGAGTCCTCTCCACCCTGTTGCCCTCTTACAATATATGGAATTTATGGATGAATTGATGACAACACCCAGAGACAAGCTATTAAGAACTTAAAAAAACACCAAGACACTTACACATCATTGTTGTCCATTACTTTACGTTGGAAGAGAGACAAAGTATCCAAGCTTAGTCCAAATCCACCCTCCTTGATTTCCTACTCGCAATTGAATGATCACTCTCTCTTACAATGGCATAGAGTTCCCTTGCTAATCACCCCTAATACAACACATGCATATGCTAAGCCAATGAGCTTCCACTCAAGAGATCCTTCTAAAGAGGTTGAGCTTGGCCTATCAAGCTATAGCATAGTGCTCTTGCTTATGACTCTCCCCCTTTTTGTGCTAGCTACACCTTCCTATTATAGTGAGGCGGTCTGGGGCGGGCAATAAGAAGAGCGGCCTCTAAACACCCTTCGAGGCTCCCGTGCTACTCAATTCGGGCTGGGGCAAGCACAATCACAGACAACAACAACCCACAGTTAGAAACCAAACAAGAAAAGGGGCACCACCTAGTTGTAGATGCGAACTAGGACGCACGTGATATCTCCTTGTACTCAAACGCACAAAGAGAGGGGAATGCAAGATAGCCACACACACACCAGACACAAACACTCACCACGCCAGAGAGAGGTAAAGAGCACAAATGAGCTTGAGCAACTCAGTCTTAGCCTTAAATACTAGATGCACACAAAGCTTGATGAGAAATAGAGAGACAACACAAAACTTGACCTTGTTGCCAATACACAAATTGTCTTAGGGTCACGGGAGCCCTCTCACCAAGCACCCTCTTACAATTGACCTTTTAGGCAAACAATTCAACAAGCCCTCAAACTACCAAGCATGAAATGGCACAACAAACTTCAAGGACAATATAACTTCAACCACTTGATGAGCCAACTTATCAAGTCAATTTGGAGAGAAGAGTCGTAGTTGCAGCATACAGTTGCACCCAAAACTATAAATCTTATCTATGCACAAGAGTAGGCTACAAGTGTGGTGAAGAGTATGGCATACACTCCACTCCTCTAGATGGCATAACTAACTTCAAGCTTCTCCATGCACCTATGTGTAATGATGGAATAGAGCACTCACGATGCACACACTCTACACAACTAGGCTTGAAGAGTGGTGTGTTATGTGTTGAGAATGGTGTGGTGTAGTATGATCATGGGATGATTTACAAGGGAGAGAAGGGCTCTATTTATAGGTTTTAGAAGCCCTGATTAGGATTAGGCCTAATCAAGTTTATTTGAAGGAATAAAAGATTATGTATTATTTATTTATTTTTAATGAGGGTGGGTCTCTCTTGTCCTTTGAGTCACATGGATGTGGGCTCAAGGGAAGAGAATTATTGAGGATGATAGGAGAGAGGATTGAGTGAATAATTTGGGAGTGCCTACTCTAGTAGAGGGTATATTTTACAATAAGGTTAGTGGTTAGTAGTTAGTAATTATCACTAAAAAATATTTACAAAATCATTCACCAAATGGTGAGATATATAATGAGAAAAGTTTGAGAAGGGATGAGCTTGTAAAGAGAGGTTGAAGCCTTGGAGAAGTTTACATTCACCTCTTTACAGCACCAGAAGAAGAAGCAGTTAGCATGGCGAAACAGCGAGTGTCGATGAAGCTATGTTATTTAAAACCTTGGAAAATTCATGATAGAAGGCTTCATTTGCAGAGGTTATCCTTGGATTTTTGATGATTTTTTGAAGTTCTTTACAAAGCTGAAGAGAGTATGGTAATATGGAAATATATGTAGAGAGAAAGGGGGACACATAGGGTGTAGAAATGGAGGATGAAGGCTATGGAGGTGTGAGAGATTTGGAAATGGTGAAGAGGGTGAATTAGGACATAGAAGTTGCAGGTTTGGGAGTGGGAAGGAGAGGGAGGAGTGTGTGTGCAAGCGGAAAATGATAAAGTGGAAGAGGGAGTGTGGCTGCATAGATGGGCACACTGGGGTCCACCAATAAAATCATAGCTCACAACTCGTAGCTCAAAAAAATATGAAAAACTTTGAGGTGAAAGTTCAGCTCACGAGCTAAAACTTTTGTTTGTATCACCTTTTCAAATTCGGGGAGCATGTGATCTTTAAAAATTCAGCAAAACTGACTGTTTTTTCCACTGCACAAGGTCCTTGTGAGGTCCTTCTTTGGATGATTCTTTTGAATACCTCCAAGAGTGAGCTCCCCATGGTGCATGCATCCATGCCACATACCCTTGACCTTATTTGGTAGGTCTATAATTGAAGATATTGTTGAGATCATGATATAACTGAATAGTACAACTAAGAAAATCAAATATTGAGGGGTCTAAAAAAATATGTACATGTCAAATATAAATAATATAAGTGGAAAAAATATAAAGGGGTCAAAATAAATCTCTCTCATTATAAATCTACCATAAAAAGATAAATATTTTTGCTGTTCTAATTTATGAGAGTAAAAGAGAATAGATGTAGAAGGAAAAATGACAATAGTGAAAAAATATACACATAAATAAAACTAGTTTTTTTGGAATTTTGTTGGGATGGAGTTACACCAAAAATAAGAGAAGCTTGCATGAAATTATTTTTATATGGAATAAAGAGTATGCAAAATGGTAAGAAAAAATATGGTAATGGTGAGTCAATGTACATAACATAAATAACACACCATAGGTAGAAATATTTAAATAAATACCAAAATAATTATGAAAATTCCTTTTATTTAGGCCATATATACAATAAAATATTTACACACAAATGGGCCATAATATATTTTATTTTTTTGGCTGAACTAGCCCAGTGACTAGCTAGCTGAGGGTTTTTAAGAAAATATGGAGAAAGTCCCTAACTCACACACGCCTATATATAGTGAAATAGTAGGGATAACCAAAATGTTTGAGTGATTTGATAGGGTGAGGTAGCTTACTATGGCAATTATGGAAAGCCGAAAAACGGCTATCAATAGCAATTTTGAGGGCTAGGGTTACTCCTCTAACCATGGTTGGGTTAGATTTTCAGCACTTATCTAATTTATTTTGCTTGGAATTATCAAGAAGTTGGTGGGGATAGATGAAGAAGAGAGAGAGGAGAGAAGTGGAGATGATAGGAATTTTCATACTAAGTTAGTGTTAGTAAATTAGTAGAGTTAGTATTTTTATTGATTTACAAATGGAATTGGATATTTACAATGGGAGTATCCATGTATGATACAAATCAGGAAGAAAAAACTCTTAATAGGTAAGAAACATGGATTTTTTACAATGTCGATGCTCCAAGTGTCTTGAGTAGGGTCAATTTTGACGCTTGTTGACGGTCCACTAGCTTTGACGGTACGTTTTTTCTCCACTCTTGACCTTCCTTGGGAACCAAGGTAAGTGAACATGAGTAATCAATCACCATGATGTTGTCTTTCAAGAGAAGAGGCTGAATTTTGTGGTTTTTTTAATAAATATGGGTAATATGGAAGAGAAAAAATGAGACTAGGTGGTCAATTTTTGAATGGAAGTGTGTGTAGGAGACATGAGTTCACACTGGTTTCTCTTATTCTTCAAGGTTGAGAAGAAGGTGAGTAGGGTGCAGATAGGAGTGGTAAGAGAGGTGGGGATGATGAGTGGAGAGGTGTGTGTGAAAGAGGAAAATGGTAAAGTGGAAGAGGGATTGTGGCTGCATAGCATGGCCAAACTGGGGTCCACCAATAAAATCATAGCTCACATCTCGTAGCGCAAAAAAATATGAAAAACTTTGAGGTAAAATTTCAGCCCACGAGCTACAACTTTTGTTTGTATCATCTTTTCAAATTCGGGGAGCATGTGATCTTTAAAAATTCAGTAAAACCGAATGTTTTTTTCCACTGCACAAAGTCCTTGTGAGGTCCTTCTTTGGACGATTCTTTTGAATACCTCCAAGAGTGAGCCCCCTATGGTGCATGCATATATTCCACATACCCTTGACCTTATTTGGTAGGTCTATAATTGAAGATATTGTTGAGATCATGATATAAGTGAATAGTACAACTAAGAAAATCAAATATTGAGGGATCTAAAAATATGTACATGTCAAATATAAATAATATAGGTGGAAAAAATATAAAGGGGTCAAAATAAATCTCTCTCATTATAAGTCTACCATAAAAAGATGAATATTTTTGGTGGTCTAATTTTTGAGAGTAATAGAGAATAGATGTAGGAAGAAAAAATCACAATAGTGAAAAAATATACACATAAATAGAACTAGTTTTTTTGGATTTTTGTTTGGATGGAGTTACACCAAAAATAAGAGAAGCTTGCATGAAATTATTTTTATATGGAATAAAGAGTATGCAAAATGGTAAGAAAAAATATGGTAATGGTGAATCAATGCACATAGCATAAATAACACACCATAGGTAAAAAATATTTAAATAAATATCAAAATAATTACGAAAAATCATTTTATTTAGGCCCTATATACAATGAAATATTTACACACAAATGGACCATAAATTTTTTTTTTTTGGCTCAACTAGCCCAGTGACTAGCTAGCTGAGGGTTTTTAAGAAAATATGGAGAAAGTCCCTAACTCGCACACACCTATGTACAGTGAAATAGTAGGGATAACCAAAATGTTTGAGTGATTTGATAGGGTGAGGTAGCTTACTATGGCAATTTTGGAAAGCCGAAAGACGGCTATCAATACTTACTGCCATAGACAGACAGAGAAATGGGAGTGCCATGCTACATGTAATGGAAATGGCCTATGAACTTTGAGAGTAGCGGAATTAGGAAATTAGGTGAAGCATTTTTGAGAGATTACTTTGTGAGCAAAGCGGGTGAACTTAAGTGATGGTAGCAACATAAACATGGTACTTAGTTAACTTGGCATGAAGAATACTTTTGCAAGAGAGAGAGTTTAGAGAACATGACAATAGTTGAGGACCGGATTCAGATCGAGCCGGTCCCCCCTCCACGGTACCCCCTCCAATAGGCATTTGTATTATAGTTTCTCCCATCAAGAGAGACTTGGTACAATACAATCTTTGTGTTCCTTGTGACCTATGTGATGCAATGAAGATGGAAAGCTTCATGCATCACAAGCATAACATAAACTTGTAGAAAGCATTAACTATCCCAAGCCTCAGTCCCAAGGCATCAAACACCTTTGTAGGTGGAGAGAGCTAGCAGGGAATGAGGGTAGGGAAGAGGAAGAAGAAACATTCCCTAGGAGAAAGAAATAGTTCCTCACTTATCATTACTCTTCTTGCTAGCATACATAATAGCATAGTAATGGAGATGGAGAAGATGGCAAGATTAAGCATTGAAGCATGGCTCTTGGTTGGATTTGCATTCCATAGCCAAGAGTGTTGATGTATGCTCTCACTTGTAACAAGCTTGGAGAAGGAGGTGGTGTTTCTCAACTTTCACCAAGTGATAATGCCCTTGCAAATGAGTGTGTGTGTGGAGTATATCCCCCTAGCACCCCCACTCCTTGCTTTGGGCGAGTGGTGACTTTTCTACATGCTCCAAGCTCATTGGACCCCTCTTCCCCTAGCCAATCACACGCACCATGCAATCAAGTACATGGGTAGTCTTTTGACAAGTGTCCTCCTTACCCGTGACACACACACACACACACACACACACACACACACACAGAGAGCTTGAAAATATCCAGATATTTGTTGGATGGAAGTAGAAGCTCATTGGACCCCCCTTTAGACCAACCAATTAACATTCAAGCACACCATGTGGTTAAGCTTAGTGAGAGTGTGACATGTGTCCCATGTGCTCTTTTAGAAAAGGGGTGCCCCTTGGGTGAGTGGAAGGTTAGGTCAAAGATTCCCCTAACTTTCGGACTTATATGCATAGGAAGCTTCTCAAGAAACTTCCTCATTAAGTGTTTAGGGTCTCTTTTTGACTCAAGCATCTTACTCCCCATGCATAGGAATCTTCTCAAGAAACTTCCTCATTAAGTGTGTAGGGTCTCTTTTTGACTCAAGCATCTTACCCACCATGCATAGGAATCTTCTCAAGCAACTTCCTCACTAAATGTGTAAGGTCTCTTCCTCATTAAGTATGTAGGGTTTCTTTTTTACTCAAGCATCTTACCCCCCATGCATAGGAAGCTTTCTCAAGAAACTTCCTCATTAACTGTGTAGGGTCTCTTTTTGACTCAAGCATCTTACCCCTCATGCATAGGAAGCTTCTCGAGCAACTTCCTCATTAAGTGTGTAGGGTCTCTTTTTGACTCAAGAATCTTACCCCCCATGCATAGGAAGCTTCTCAAGCAACTTCCTCATTAAGTATGACAAGTACCTCAAGTACCTTAGTCATCAAGCATGACAATCACCTTAGGTGGAGTTCCCACCTCAAGCTCAATCCTAGCTTGCCTACGGTCAAATGCAAGTTTACATTGGGTTCCCACCTCAAGCACAACCCTAGCTTGCTTAAGGTGAAAGACAGGTTTACGTCGGGTTCCCACCTCAAGCTCAACCCTAGCTTGCTTAAGGTCAAAGGACTTTTAACACTAACCATTAGAGGTCTTAATGAAGCTAAACCTAAGGTCTTATAAGCTCCATTAGTTAACCTTGCTCTTTGGTAGACCATCTCTCATTTTGGCCCAGTGTTGAGATAGATCCGTAAGCACATGTCTATATTCTAACCCTTGTTCCCGTTTATTATTCTACGTTAAATGATCAGTTTAATATGAGAAAATCATTTGGGTTGGTTAGATATTAGATATTTAATGACATTACCTCTCTCTTAAAAGCATAGTCCTCCTCGACTATGCGGTAAAAGAGATAAAGTCATAGTCATTAGTCAATTTGTCTTAGCGGGTAGAGGATCCCTTGTTACCCTACGACACCATTCCAAGATGGATGACTAATCCATTTGGTGCTTGGGGGATATAGCTTCCGCAAGCATGTCTGCTCTTTAATTTAGTCCATTTCATCTTCCCAAGTAGAGTGACAAATTCTACATGGTGTTTGAGAGACTTCGTCATCCCAAACATGATGAATATTACTTAAATTTATGCACAATAAAGAGAGAATTAGTCGTATATGACAAAACATTGATCATTAAAAGAAAAATGTACATTTTCTTACTCTAATGTAGAATTGTAAGCGTTGACAAGGTTCATACTATCCTTAAGCTGGATTTCTTGCATCCATCTAGCATCTTCAAAAGGATAATTTTTGAACTTAATAAGATACTGTCGGATAATCTTACCATGTCGTAGTACCTTGTCTTCATGACGAAGGATAGCTTTGGGTTGTAGTACCTCTTCTTGATCTTCGATTTCAGGAGGGTCGTGAATAATTTGGTTCATTTGGAGGCTCTCCTTTGTAGGGCTTGAGTAGGCTCACATGAAAAGCATTGTGCATGAGCCAATGGTTAGGAAACTTGAGTTGATAAGCCACCTCATTGATTGGATTTAAAATTTTAAAAGGACCATAGTATCTTTTTGCTAGTTTAGCATAATACTTTTGATGGCCCGTAGGATTTTTGCCCGTCGTTTGCCTCAATTGAACCTTAGGAAACTTAAGTAAGACCCAATCATTTTCTTTGAATGTTAAGGCCCTTATGTGCTTGTCAGCAACAACTTTTTGCCTTACTTGGGAGATGGATATAGCCTCCTTAATCTTTTGAAAAGATGCTTGCAGGTCACGGCTATACTCATTGACAACAAAGATCTTCCCATGTACTTTAAGTAGCAAGGGACTTTTAGGTCTTCCCTCTATGATTTCAAAAGGTGCTTTTCTCGTAGAATTATGGATGGTATTATTATACGCATACTCTACAAGAGGTAAGTACTTTTCCCATTGTGAGCGTTGATCTACTTCTGTAACATAGGTCTTTAGTAGATCAAGAATCGTAAGATTGGCTATCTCACTTTGGCCATCAGTTGTGGGTGATAGGCCAAAGAGAAATTCAATCTTGTACCTAGATTTTTGTAGAGACCTTTTTAGAAATGACTGGTCATTCTAGGATCTCTATCTGACACGATGGATGTTGGCAATCCATGGTGTTTGAAAATCTATGATATGAAGAGAGTTGCCATTTGGTGTGCCTTAATAGTCTTCTTGACAGGGATAAAGTGTGATTGCTTTCTAAACCTGTCGACTATTGTCCATATTCCCATATTCCCATGGATAGATTTTAGTAATTCAAAGATAAAATCCATGGATATACTCTCCCATGGTGAATTAAAAATTGGCAATGGTTGGAGTAATCTAGGTTGCTTCCCTCTATCATACTTGGTCTTTTGGCATACTACACATTTTGAAACATACTCTTGTATGTCCACTTTCATGGTAGGCCAATAAAATTAAGTCTCTACTCCTCGAAGAGTAGGTTGAATGCCTCTATGCCTTGTGTAGGGAGGAGCATGGGATTCATACATGACTTTCTCACAAAGGGAGTGGGTAACACATAGCCTATTTCCATGAAGAAGATAACCCTGCAAGGTGAATGGTTCCTCTTTCTTCCCCAAAGCAAGGGCTGAAATTATGTCTTTAAAGTTAGGGTCAGTAGCATACTCATCTATCATAGAAGATAGATCATTGTGAGTTTCTATTGACACATCATTAAATTTTGGTCGTCATGAAAGTGCATCATCCACTTGATTGTGCTTACTAGAAATGTGAGAAATATGGAAATTAAATTGTGAAAGAATATTTTCCCACCTCATTTGTTTGTCGGAAAGCTTTGTTTGCATCATGAAGTACTTGAGACTTTGATGGTCTGTTCGAAAGATAAATGGAGTCCCCAGTAGATAATTTACCTTTCTGCAAGTATAGGAGAGAGGTGATCCATTGCAATGAGTATCCTCTTTTGGACCTTTGATAGTGGAAGCTCTACGAGTCTCATTGCAAGCATTTCTTTTGGGGCAAGAATGATAGACATGTCCTTGCTCCCCACACTTAAAACATTTGTGATCCTTGCGAAAATTTTCAAGAACTTCAGGAGAGAGTTTATTTTTAACTTTGTAAACTCCTTTCTCCTTGGACCGATTGTTGTTGATGTTGTTGGAATGGCCGTGGGAAAAATTTTGGGCATTAATTTTTCCCTTTGCATCACTTTTGTCTTTATTTTCCATGGGTTTGACATTCAGTCTAACCCCTTGTTGGAAATTGATGTGTGAATGTATGGTGGATTACTTCGCTGATAGAGTCAGGCCGTTGAGAGTTGACATACTCGGCCATCTCTTCAAGTAATCCTGCACACAATTGTTATTTTTCCGTAGCAAAGTCTTTCTTTTGAAAGACAGTAGCCTTGATATGTAAATCCCAAAACTTGTCCACATATTTGTGGATAGACTCATGAGAGAGAAGCCTTAAACTGTGCCATTTGGTGAGCACTTTGTCCTTTGCATCGCTTGCAAGGAATTGCTTCATGATGGAAACTTGTAGAGTTTTCCATGTCTTTGGGGCTTTGCCATTGCCACGAAGGCTAGCCCACCATTGACGAGCCGATTTTTGAAGGTGCATAGCTACATGGCGTAGCTTGGAGGACTCCGTGAATCCCTCATCTCCAAAGCTGGCATCAAATTGTTGGATGAAGGCCAATACTTTGTCAGTAGCACCAAAGGTGCCATCATAGGTGAGAAAAAGAGATACTCTTTCCTCCCTCTTTGAACTTCTTGAGCTTTTGTGACCTTCGCCATGCAGGGCAAGATTTGCAACGTCCTCCCCTCTTATATTCTCTAGGAGAATAGCCATAGCTTTCATTGGTAGAGGAGGAAGGTGAAGAAGAAGGAGAAGAGGGGACCTATTTCTTGCCCTTTTCTTCCTTGGTTTCCTCTCTTCCCTTTTGGAGTGATGAGAAGAAGGACTATGGGTTAACCGTTTCCTCTTGGGAGGAGTTGGAGATCTTTTAGTCCGCCTTCTTCGTGGAGCCACATCTTCAGAGGAATTTAGGGATTCATTGCTTTCTTGATCTTTCGGTTCCTCCTCTTGTATGGGAGAGAGTCTTCTTTTGGGGGTCTCTTCAAGAGGCCTCGTAAGCTCTCTCTCATCTTGGAGAGGAAAGGAAATCCCATAAGCACGAAGTTGTTGAGTAACTTCTGCTTGCAAAGTGGGGTTGACCATAGCTTGACCATAGCTTGTTGAAACCTAGTGACAATATAACTAACAAACATGGGGGCATCACCATTGGCACATTCATGTGCAAAATCAAAGTTATCAATGTTCATTCTACTCTCTTGGTTATTGTCACCAATGTTAATTAAACTTATATGTTTACTTAGTGTATGCTTTGGCAATTCAAAACCTCAGCTGCTACTCCTCTTAGCCTTTGAAAATAGGAACTTAACCACGGCTCAAATTGATTAATTATAGAGAGTAGTGGAGTGAGTCTAACATAGCTAAGCTGCCAAAGGTTAGCTCCTTTCGGACTTCTTATGGCTCAATAATGGTAAATCCATAGGCAAGTCTAAAAGGACTCCATTAATAAAACCAAAGCTCCAGAGGTGTGCACCATATCCCACATAGTGGGCTCAACAAAACCGATAATAGATCCCAGACCCACTTACCCTAATATAATTAACAAAAACAACCATTAATAGGCTACTTAAGGACCTCTCTTCTTAACACTAGAATGGTAACCTAACAGGACATAAAAGTGGCCTTTCAAGGTTTTGGAAAAAAATTCCAAAACCATAGTAGATCCACTCATTTTGAAAAATCCTTTCATGATCTTATAGTTCAAGAACTACTACATACAGAAAAAATGAGAAACTTGTAAGTTTTCTCATCCCTTGGTCACTACAAGCCTCCAAAGTTGATGGCCCAGTGCATTTCGCCCAAAACAACAATTTCTTATGGTTGATTGCATATAAATAAGAGTGGGGATTTTTGTAGGACATGAGATAAAATACCCCGCTAACTTCAATGGGTTGGTGATCAAAACATATGGTTGCTTTTACCTCGCTAATTTTTTTTGGGCAAAAAAAGTAGGTACAAAAAAGTTGCATTTTGGCCATTCTGCGGACTTATTATCAAAGTTTCTATAGTCACGCTCAATACAGATACTATATACATGTTTTCTTAGTTCCCTTTGGGCCTTTGGATTCAAAAGGAGCCATGGAGCATGTCAAAAGGATAATGGATCTCTTACTAAGTGGAACCTTGGGGGCAACCATAAAGTGCTAAATACAGCAAACATGAAAAAGCTGGGTTTAGCATTATGACCTCTAGAAACCCATAGAAACTACTCAATATTTAGCCAAGTTTGTAGTCTATGATTAGATATGGTTACTACCTACAAAATACACATAATTGGCCTAAGAAACTAGCAATATTGAGAAAGTTATACTTGCTACTCTAAAATGTATCGTATTCTTCAGCAATCAAAAAACTCAACCATCATCATATACTATGCTATATAGCATATTAGGTCCCCCAAAACTCAAGAAAGATTAGCTTTATGTTATACATTACACTTACACAATCAAAATTGAATTTGGATATCAAGAAAGCCACCAAAAAAATCATAAAAGTGCTAATTTTGGCCAAAAAACAAGATTATGCAATTTTAAGCTGGTCATAACTTCTTAATTTTAACACTTAGCTCTCCGTAAAAGCATCAAAACATGTTGAGAACTATGAATGCCTAACCCCTAGCCATCTAAACCTCACAAACATGAAGTAAAGAGTGGTAAAGCTGCCAAAAATTGAAAAAAAGCCAAAATAGGACCCGTTTTTTCACACAGTTTAGGTTAAAAAATGTTGTGCAAGAGTAAGGTTAATGGTGAGATCGATACTCCAAAAGAAATGTCAAGTTTTTTTAGCTCATAAGGCAACTTTGTGGATATATAGAACCTAGAAATTCATTTTCATACTCTTCAAACAATTCAAGCAAATTGTGTTGAGATGTCGAGCTCTACACCTTGAGCTGGCATCCACTACGGGTCTTGGCCGCTTACGGCATTTACTCACTGACGCGTTAGGTGACCGACACGGAGGATCTCTGCCAGTGATTCTACAGTTGGACTAAACTTATAGTGCCAGCCTAGTACGCTTCTAGCGAGTTCACACTTAGTGATCGCATGTACATATGTGCTACTTTTCAGCTTTAGCACTTAGTCATTTTGTACTCTCTTTTCTGTGAAGAAGAAGAAGAAGCTTTCCATCGCTGTGTGCTTTGTGCTTGTCTTGTGTAGCTCTCTTGCATCCTCATTCTTTACATGGTATCAGAGCCTGGTGCAGGCAAGAGAGGCTAAGAGAGCAAGAGCATCACAATCCCTTCGTTCGCAATCCACGACCAGATGCCGTACAAGTACAAGTTTCGCACAAGTTTCTGAACAGGTCTCCAAAGTGCAGTATACAGAGATTTACTGTACAAGTACAATGGTTGTATGTACGCTTGATTGTGAACACTCGTTGAGTGTAGAAAGCGTTACAGGTACCACGATAGCAGGTTCAGCAGATTTGCAAGTTTTTGCAGATTGCAACTATTTTGTCTTAGTGCTTCAAGATGTCTGACGGTTTCAGTCAGATTGTTACAAATAAGCTTGAGAAAAATAACTACCCTACATGGAAGTTCAGAATAACAAATTTCCTAAAAGGAAAAGGTTATTGGGACTATGTAGAGGAGACAATGAAAAGGAACCAGAGATTCCCGAGGCAAATGCTACAGCAGAACAAAGGAAAGCTTTGAGGGACTGGCAACAAGGCCAGAGCAAAGTGATGTATTGGATTTCTATGAGCATCACAGATGGCATGATGGGATATCTACAGGATGATGAAACCCCCACCATTGCATGGAGAAACTTAGGCAGAGTGTTCGAGGTGAACACCAAGGCCAGGAAGCTTCAACTAAAGTCGGAGCAAAATCAGGTTAAGAGGAACAACCTCTCAATCAATGATTATGCCTTGAAGATCAAGAGTATCATTGAGGCTCTTGGATCTATTAAAGTCTTAGTGGAAGACGATGACATTGTCCGTGCATGCTTGGATGGTCTAGGAGATGAGTATGTACATTTTAGGTCTTCCATGAATACAGGAGACGACATCCCCGTGTTCCAAGATTTGATTTCTATGCTTATTCTTGAGGAGAAGAACCTTGACACATCTTCTTCTTATGGCAGAAATAATTTTGAGCAGGCCTTTTATTCTAACTCCAACAGAGGTAGAGGTATAGGTCGTGGTCGAGCCCAAGGGGTTGCAGGGGCCAATTTCTGGAAGGTCAATCAAATCAAAACAATACAGGTGGCAGGGGAAACCAGTCTCAAGGCAGGGGGAGTCAAAGAGGTCGTGGTGCAGGATCAAGCAGGCAGCAACATACTCCAGATAGCAGAGAATGTTGGACTTGTGGTGAAAGAGGTCACATGTCACGTGACTGTCCAAAGGGAAAAGAAAGTGGAAAGAGAGAACATGGCAACTATGCATCTACTAGCAGAGATGTAGATGACAGCAAAAACGAGCGCATGTTTGTTATGCAGCATGTAATGAATACAATGATTGCAGAGAATTCCACCCAAGATGATGTTTGGTATGTGGATTCAGGTGCCTCTAATCACATGACGTCTCGTGGAGAGTGGTTTAGAGATATGCGCAAACCAGATGTGTCAGGCTATGTGCAGACAGGAGATGACACAACTCATCCCATTGCTCATGTAGGGGACATACCTCTAAATACGAAGAGTGGGAAATAAAAGTACTTAGCAGATGTACTTCATGTCCCAAACATTACAAAGAATCTTGTTTTTGTTGGACAAATGGTTGAGCAGGGTTTGCAGGTTCGCTTCAATCCAAATGGCTGTTATGTAGAAGATTTCCAGAATGGCTCTAAGCTGATCACAGAGGGCAAATGTGTGGGCAGAATGTTTACGCTAAATGTAGACATGCCTGAGGTAAAAGCTGCATTATTTGCACAGGGCACAGGTGTTGTGGCTGATGTTGACATTTGGCACAAACGCATTGGCCATGTCAATGAGCAGAGATTGCGCAGCATGCAATCAAAACAGATTGTAAAAGGTTTGCCCAAATTCAAGGTGGATGGAATGCATAAAGTGTGTGCAGCATGCCAGTTTGGAAAACAGTCAAAGGGCTCATTTCCACATGAGCGCAATGTATGTAAAAACCCACTTGAGGTGCTGCACACAGATGTTTGGGGTCCAACCGATACTGCAAGTATACATGGTTGCAGGTATTATGTCTCTTTCATCGATGACCATACAAGGAAAGTATGGGTCTACTTCATGCGTAACAAAAGTGAAGTGTTTGGTCACTTTCAAGACTTCAAAGTCATGATTGAGAAGGAGACAGATATGCAAATCAAGACATTGAGGTCAGATGGAGGGGGAGAGTACTTCTCTAATGATTTTTCAGATTTTCTGCGAATGCATGGTATACGCAGGCAATTTACATGCAGATATACTCCACAACAGAATGGGGTCGCAGAAAGGAAAAACAGGCACATTGCAGAGGTTGCACATGCATTGATGAATGAGAAGAACATGCCTCATCATTTCTAGGCTGAAGCCGTAAATATAGTTGTGTACATTATGAACAGGACACCTACAGCTGCGGTGCATGATGTAACACCTGAGGAAAAGTTTACACGTACAAAGCCTGATTTGGCACACTTGAAAGTGTTTGGCTGCATAGCTTACGTGCATGTACCAGATGATTTGCGTAGGAAATTGGATCCTAAAGCAGAGAATTGTATTCTTGTGGGATATTCCCTTGAACAAAAGGGGTACAGGTGCTACAATCCTACTACACGAGAATTACGAGTGAGCAGAGATGTAGTCTTTGATGAGATGAGTTGCTGGTACAGTAATGCACATGGCACTATTGGGGCTGATGTAAAAGATGATGTGGTTGTACAAAATGTGAGGCCACAGTCACAGGTTTTGAGTGGACCACAAGAGTCCTCTTCTCGTGGCTCTGTTGAGAAACCATGGAATGGTAGACTACGTACGCAGGTTACTCCACCAACAGGTACAGGGAATGTATCACGAAAAGGAAAGGAAAAGGTTGATGAACCTCCCTTTATGGCTGATGCATCATCAGGTTTTTCACATGTAGACATGGATTCAGATGGTTCTAAACAAAGTCTTGATGAGGAATTTGGAATTCCGGTTGTCAGGACACCTGGTGTAAGGAAAGTACAAGAAGATGCTAGAGGGCAAAGGAGTGACCGAGGACCGTGCAGATCTAATAGAGTCAGAAATCCAGTTCAGAAATTGACTTATGATGGGTATCTAGCGCATCAGCAAGCCTACATGGCTAAGGTGATACAGGATGTGGAGCCCACATGTTTTGAGGATGCAGTTGGAAATGTGCATTGGGATGATGCAATGAATGAAGAGATGGCTGCATTGGAAGCAAACGACACATGGGAGTTGGTGCCATTGCCAAGTGGCAAGAAAGCTATTGGCTGTAAATGGGTGTATAAAACTAAGCATAAGGCTGATGGTAACATTGAGCGTCACAAGGCAAGGCTGGTCGCAAAGGGTTATGCACAGACGTATGGCATAGACTATGAGGAGACCTTTGCTCCAGTGGAAAAGATGACGACTGTGAGAGTTGTCATAGCAGTGGATGCATCTAGAGGATGGATTATGCATCAAATGGATGTAAAGAATGCCTTCTTGAATGGTGAGTTGCAAGAGGAAGTGTATATGGATCAGCCACCTGGTTATGTCGATCCAGGTTACCCAGATTATGTATGCAGACTTCTCAAATCTTTGTATGGTTTGAAGTAGGGCTCTAGAGCATGGTATGACAGTATTGCCAAGTATCTTGTCAGTATTGGGTTTAGGAGAGCTCATGTGATCATTCACTCTATGTACGTGAGAGTGATGTGGGGATTGTGGTCATTACCATATATATAGATGACCTTATTATTGTGGGTGAAAATGCTATGGAGATTGACCATGTGAAGGGTCTTCTCAAGCAGGAGTTTGAAATGAAAGATTTGGGCGAGTTGCGCTACTTTCTTGGCATTGAGGTGATCAGGACTCCAGAGGGTGTATGGCTGTCACAAAGACAATATGCTTTGGACATGTTGTCAAAGTATGGTATGGCTGATTGTAAGCCAATTTCTATTCCCTTGGATGTGAATGCAAAGTTGAGTGCAGAGAAGGGTGATTTTGTTGAGGATGTCAACATGTACAGGAAGATTGTGGGTAGTCTAATCTACTTGACTATCACGAGGCCAGACTTGAGCTACACAGTAGTCTTGGAGAGTGAGTTCATGCAGCTTTCGAGGAAGCCACATTTGGATGGAGTACGACGCACACTTCAGTATGTGCAAGGGACTCTTGACTACGCATTGTTCTATGAAGCAGATGCGCCATTAGCATTGCATGGGTATATAGATGCAGATTGGGCAGGTAGCATTGTTGACAGGAGATCTACGAGTGGATTCATGTTCTCTTTTGGGAGTGCTTCTATTACTTGGAGCAGCAAAAAGAAGCCTACGGTTGCTTTATCGAGCATAGAGGCCGACTACAGAGGTGCAGCAGTTGCGGCGTGTGAGGTAGCTTAGCTACGCACATTACTTGAGGACTTGGGAGTGCAGGTGGACCAACAGATTTTCATCCATTGTGACAACCTCAGCAGCATGCAATTAGCTAGGAACCCAGTGTTCCATGCCAGGACCAAGCACATAGAGGTCCATTACCACTACGTTCGAGAGCGAGTGTTGGCGGGCGACATCGACTTGGTCTACGTCAGCACAGAGGAGCACATAGCGAATATATTTACCAAGGACCTCGGAGCTTAGAAGCTTCGACGTTTTCGGACTATGCTTGGACTCTGCGACATGCAGAGCTCGAGGGGGAGTGTTGAGATGTCGAGCTCTACACCTTGAGATGGCATCCACTATGGGTCTTGGTCACTTACAACATTTACTCACTGGCGCGTTAGGTGACCGACACGGAGGATCTCTGCCAGTGATTCTACAGCTAGACTACACTTATAGTGCCAGTTTAGTACGCTTCTAGCGAGTTCACACTTAGTGACCGCATGTACATATGTGCTACTTTTCAGCTTTAGCACTTAGTCATTTTGTACTCTCTTTTCTGTAAAGAAGAAGAAGAAGCTTTCCATCTCTGTGTGCTTTGTGCTTGTCTTGTGTAGCTCACTTGCATCCTCATTCTTTACAAATTGGTCACTTAACAGGACACAAAAGTGTCCAAGGACATAAAAGTGTCATGCTACCATTGTAGTGTTAAGCAAGAAAATAGAAACCAAATGCTCTTATAGCAATGTAATGGAAATGGCCTATGAACTTTGAGAGTAGCTGAATTAGGAAATTAGGTAAAGCATTTTTGAGAGATTACTTTGTGAGCATAGGGGGTGAACTTAATTGATGGTAGCAACATAAACATGGTACTTAGTTAACTTGGCATGAAAAATACTTTTGCAAGGCAGAGAGTTTAGAGAACATGACAATAGTTGAGGACTGGATGCATATGGAGCCGGTCCCCCTCCAATAGGCATTTGTATTATAGTGTCTCCCATCAAGAGAGACTTGGTACAATACAATCTTTGTGTTCCTTGTGACCTACGTGATACAATAAAGATGGAAAGACTCGTGCCTCATAAGCATAACATAAACTTGTAGAAATCATTAACTATCCCAATCCTCAGTCCCAAGGCATCAAGCACCTTCTAAGGTGGAGAGAGCTAGCGGGGAATGAGGGTAAGGAAGAGGAAGAAGAAATATTCCATAGGAGAAAGAAATAGTTCCTCACTTATCATTACTCTTCTTGCTAGCATACATAATAGCATAGTAATTGAGATGGAGAAGATGGTAGGCTTAAGCATTGAAGCATGGCTCTTGGTTGGATTTGCATTCCATAGCCAAGAGTGTTGATGTAGGCTCTCACTTCTCACAAGCTTGGAGAAGGAGGGGGTGTTCCTCAACTTTCACCAAGTGAGAATGCCCTTGCAAATGAGTGTGTGTGTGGAGTATATCCCCCTAGCACCCCCCCTCTTGCTTTGGGCGAGTGGTGACTTTTCTACATGCTCCAAGCTCATTGGACCCCTCTTCCCCTAGCCAATCACATGTAGCATGCAATCAAGTGCATGGGTAGTCTTTTGACAAGTGTCCTCCTTACCCCTTAGAGAGAGAGAGAGAGAGATCTTGAAAATATCTAGATATTTGTTGGATGGAAGAAGAAGCTCATTGGACCCCTCTTTGGCCCAACCAATAGCATTCAAGCACACCATGTGGTTAAGCCTAGTGAGAGTCTGACATGTGTCCCATGCGCTCTTCTAGAAAAGGGGTGCCCCTTGGGTGAGTGGAAGGTTAGGTCAAAGATTCCCCTAGCTTTTGGGACTTTTATGCATAGGAATCTTCTCAAGAAACTTCCTCATTAAGTGTGTAGGGTATCTTTTTGAATCAAGCATCTTACCCCCCATGCATAGGAAGCTTCTTAAGCAACTTCATCATTAAGTGTGTAGGGTCTCTTTTTGACTCAAGCATCTTACCCCTCATGCATAGGAATCTTCTCGAGAAACTTTGTCATTAAGTGTGTAGGGTCTCTTTTGGACTCAAGCATCTTACCCCCCATGCATAGGAAGCTTCTCAAGCAACTTCCTCATTAAGTGTGTAGGGTCTCTTTTTGACTCAAGCATCTTACCCCCATGCATAGGAAGCTTCTCAATCAACTTCCTCATTAAGTATGACAAGTACCTCAAGTACCTTAGTCATCAAGCATGAAAAGCACTTTAGGTAGAGTTCCCACCTCAAGGTCAACCCTAGCTTGCCTAAGGTCAAAGGCAAGTTTAGGTCGGGTTCCCATCTCAAGCACAACCCTAGCTTGCTTAAGGTCAAAGACAAGTTTAGGTCGGGTTTCCACCTCAATCTCTCAACCCTAGCTTGCTTAAGGTCAAAGGACATTTAACACTAAAAATTGGAGGTCTTTAATGAATCTAACCCTAAGGTCTTTTAAGCTCCATTAGTTAACCTTGCTCCTTGACAAACCATCTCTCATTTGGGCCCCTTTACCATTGGCCCCGTGTTGAGATAGATCCATAAGCACATGTCTATATTCTAACCATTGTTCTTGTTTATTATTCCACATTAAATGATCAGTTTAATGTAAGAAATTCATTTGGGTTGGTTAGATATTAGATATTTAATGACACTACACCTCGTCAAGAGGACTCTACAAAATATAGAGCTTAGAGAGGGGGTGGTGGGACTTTGGCACAAAGAATTTGGGTACACAGGGCATGCTTTCTAGTAGAGTGGCCAAAGCCTTGTTGAGCTTAGTCATTTCTTCCTTGAGGAGTCTACAGATTGGTTTGCTATAGCCAAGTAAGAGGAGAAGTAGCTTTGATAGGGCATTGCTTCCCTATAGCAGATGCAGGAGCACCACACAGTTACAGAGAGGGAGTGCTTGGGAAAGGTTTATGCATAGCAAAAGTGTAGACATTACCTATTGGAAAATATGATAATTTTTCATGTAGATCACTAGGAATTGATCTACTTGGTGAATAAACCACACCTTTTAGGGAGGTTGGCAAGATGGATACTTCTATTGCAGGAATTTGATTATGTAGTAATACATACTCCTGTTAGGAAATAAGACGTAGCTAAATAGATAATTGAGTAGATTACTTAATGGAGAGAGATATATTTATATACACAAAATTATAGAGTAGAGAGAGAGAGAGAGAGTACACACGATATACGTGGTTCACCCAATGTGGGCTACGTCCATGGGAAAGCAGCCACTCAATGGATTTAGTACTTCAAAACAAGAAGTAGTTTACAAAGGGATTATACCCTTAATGGAGCTCCCGTTTTGCTTCACTCTCACCACCTCACACTCACCTTGTTGCATCAACTTCACACTATGAAATGTGTGTAGAAATGGCCTCCTTTTATAGGCCAAAAGGGCTGCCCTCTCTTATGAGAGAGAGCCATGTGTAGCCGCCCTTGTGCGAATAAGTCCAAATCGGACCCTCCAATCCGCCCATGTGTGGCCGCCCTTGAGAAGACAAGTCCGCTTTTGCATTCAGCCACCGGCCACCGGCCATTGACTTCCGACCACCGGCCACCGGCCATTGACTTCCGACCACCGGCCATCGGCCATTGACTACCGGCCACCGGCCAACTGACCGGTTGTTTTCCGACCACTTTCCGACCGCCGTCCGGCTATAATATTCCAGCGAAAAAGAATATTTCGGCAAAAAAAAAGTCTCGGGGGCGGAGGCCTTTAAAGTTGCCCCTGATTCTTGTCCGTGAAAATTTTGGTTTCCGGTGAGTGATTTTCCTTCACGCACGATGGCTTCTCCTCATAATGAGGGCCTTACAAATGTGCGCTTTTACCACAGAAAATTACAAGGGTAAATCAGGCTCCATACTTAACAATCTCCCACTTGGAGACTGATCTCCAAACCAAACCTGTGACTGCTTTCCATTCTGGCTTCTTATCCTTGAATGCCGATTGAAGATGAGCAAAAGCTCAAAATCTCCTTGTTGACCACCTTTGTAAACATGTCTGCAAGATTTTCACTTGTATGCACCTTTCCTAGCTTTAGTTGTCCCTCTTCCAAAAGAGTGCGTATGAAGTGATATCTCACCTCAATGTGCTTTGTCCTTGAATGAAAGGCTGAGTTCTTCGCAAGATGGATAGCGCTTTGGCTATCACTGTACAAGACACAAGTGTCTTGTTTGAATCCAAGCTCTTCTAAGAATATGTGAAGCCACAGAATTTCTTTGCTTGCCTCTGTCATTGCTACATACTCTACTTCCATGGTAGAAAGTGAAACCACTTTCTGGAGCTTTGAAGCCCAGCTTACTGCTGTGCCTCCAACCGTGAACACATAGCCAGTAGTGCTCCTTCGAGTATCTTTGTCACCTGCCATATCTGAATCAACATACCCTTCTAGAAAAATATCAGTTCCTCCAAAATACAAAGCATTTGTTGTTGTCCCTTTTAGATACCTAAGTATCCACTTCACAGCTTGCCAATGCTCTTTACCTGGATTGTCCATGAACCTACTCACAACTCCCACTGCATGTGCAATGTCTGGCCTTGTCCAGACCATAGCATACATTAGAGAACCTACCGCTGCAGCATATGGAACTTTAGACATATAGGCTATCTCCTCTTGTGTCTTTGGACACATATCCTTCGTTAGTTTAAAGTGACTAGCCAAAGGTGTAGAAACTGGTTTTTCATTTTGCATTGCAAACCTTTCTAGTACCTTCTTGAGATAGCTTTATTGTCTTCTTCGTCCTGTCCCTTGATATTTTCATACCAAGTATCCTCTTTGCACCACCTAAATCTTTCATTGAAAAAGATTTGGACAGCTCCTCTTTTAGGTCTTTGATGTCCTGCATGTTAGCACTTGCAATCAACATGTCATCAACATACAACATTGGGATGATGAATTTCCCATCTCCCAAATTCTTCGTGTAAACGTATTGATCCGAGTTGCATCTTGTGAATCCATGATCCAACATCCATCGATCAAACTTCAAGTACCATTGTCTTGATGCTTGCTTTAAACCATACAAGATCTTCTTTAATTTGCAAACCATTTTCTCCTTACCTTTTACTTCATACCCCTTTGGTTGAAGCACGTAGATTTTCTCCTCTAAGTCACCGTGAGGGAATGCCGTATTTACATCCATCCATTTGCTCGAGATTTAGATCATGAGCAGCCACAAGGCTTAAGACAAGCCTAATTGAGTTCATTTTTACAACAGGAGAAAATATTTCATTGAAGTCAATACCTTTCTTTTGAGAAAAACCTTTTACCACAAGCCTAGACTTGTATCTTTTCTTCCCACCTTCTTCTTCCTTTAGCTTGTACACCCATTTGTTTTGAAGTGCCCGCTTAACTTTAGGCAACTCAACCAACTCCCATGTTTGGTTGCGATGTAGTGAGTCCATCTCCACTTGCATGCTCTTCGTCCATTCTTCTTTGGATTCATGTTGCATAGCTTCTTCATATGATTCCGGCTCTCCAGAATCTGAGATCAAGAGATGGTTGAAGGAAGGAACAAACCTTTCTGGAGGTCTACTTTCTCTTGTAGATCTTCGAGGAATAGGTTGAGGCTCCTCATTTGGTTGACGTTGTTGCACATTGTCACCATTTGCAGTCCTTGAGTCTTCACCGTCCTCAAGCTCCATGTACTCATCACCTGTTTCTTTTGTTTGTTTTCTTTCCAAGTAATCTTTGTACATATTTTGTTCGTTAAAAATTACATCCCTACTCCTTAAGATTTTACCATCTTCAGGATTCCATAGGCGATACCCAAAGTATCCTTCTCCATAGCCAATGAAGAAACACTTTTTGGACTTTGCATCTAACTTTGATCTTAGGCTTCTATCTATGTGCATGAAAGCCTCACACCCAAACAATTTGAGAAATGCATAATTCACCGGTTTACCTGTCCATGCCTCTTCTGGAACTCCCCCATCCAATGTCGTTGAGGGTGACCGATTGATTAAGTACACAGACGTACTTACAGCTTCCGCCCAAAGCTCAAGCGGTAGGCCTGCATGTAGCCGCATGCTTCGTGCTCGTTCCATGATTCTCCTGTTCATCCTTTCCGAAATCCCATTTTGTTAAGGTGTCCTTGGGGTTGTCCTTTGCCTCCAACTGCCATTGCTAGCACAAAAGCTTTCAAAAGCTTGGCTGCAATATTCGCCTCCATTGTCCGATCTGAGGCATTTAACCTTGGTACCTGTTTCATTCTCCACAAAGGCTTTCCACCTTTGAAATATGGAAAATACATCCGATTTATTCTTCATGACATAAACCCATGTTTTTCTAGTCGCATCGTCTATGAATTTTACATAGTACAATGAGCCACCAAGTGATGGTGTACTTGCAGGACCCCAAACATCAGAATGAACCAACTCAAGTTTTTTATTTTTTCTTTCATTTCCTGATTTTTGAAATTTTACCCTCTTTTGTTTACCATAAACACAATCTTCACAGAACTCTAAGTCCACTTCTTTCAAACCTGGTAGAAGCTTCTTTGTTTGAAGGATTTGCATTCCTTTGGCACTCATATGCCCAAGTCGGTAGTGCCACACCGCACTGTCAACTTCTGTAGTTGCTGCACAAGCTGAAGGTTGCGTGCTAACAGTACACAAGTAAAGTGTACCGACTTTTTCACCCTTGGCAACCACCAAAGATCCCTTTGAGATCTTCCACCGTTTCTTTCCGAATGCAATATTGTGACCTGCATCGTCCAATTGTCCTGTAGAGATCAAATTTTTGCGAAGAGAAGGAACATGCCTAACATCTTTAAGCTTCCATTCATTTCCGTTAGCAGTTTTGATAGAAACTGTACCTTTGGCGACAATCTCACAAGATTCATCATCTCCCAAGTATACATACCCAAAATTACCTTTGGTGTAGTCTTGGAAATGTTGCTTGTGTGGTGTCGCATGGAATGAAGCCCCGGAATCTACTATCTAGGAATTAGACACATTGTCTAATGAGAGAATTAGAGCATCTTGCTCTACTTTACCTGCCACATTGGCCTCCGATGTTGGCTTGTTGTCTTGAGACTCTGTCTCCTTCTTCTTCTTGGACCAGCAATCCTTCTTGACGTGGCCCTTCTTGCCGCAGTTCCAACATTCAAGAACTGACTTTGTGCGTGACTTGCTCTGCCTTGAGCGATCACGACCCTTTTGGTTTTTGAACCTCTCCTTAAGCCTTCCTCTTGTTTCCACTGATAGTGCAGCACTTGATGATTCTCCTGTGCTTCTCCTTCGCATTTCCTCGCTTAGGAGAACACCCACAACATCATCAAACTTAAGAGTATTTGTGCCAGAGATAGAATTACTTACAGCCATCACAAGGCTGTCCCAAATATCCGGTAGAGATGATAGTATAAGGAGAGCTCGCACTTCGTCATCGAAATTGATTTTCACTGATCGAATGTTGGTAGTTTTTGCCGTTGAACTTCTCAATCTGCATCTTCCAATGTTGGTAGTTTTTGCCGTTGAACTTCTCAATCTTGAGCTTCCCTTCCTCCGCCATAACTCCCACTCAATTCCAGGAATCCTTTCCTTGAGATAATTTAGCTACGAGAAAACCTTGCTCTGATACCAGTTGTTAGGAAATAAGACGTAGCTAAATAGATAATTGAGTAGATTACTTAATGGAGAGAGACAGATTTATATACACGAGATTATAGAGTAGAGAGAGAGAGAGAGTACACACGATATACGTGGTTCACCCAATGTGGGCTATGTCCACGGGAAAGCAGCCACTCAATGGCTTTAGTACTTCAAAACAAGAAGTAGTTTACAAAGGGATTATACCCTTAATGGAGCTCCCGCTTTGCTTCACTCTCACCACCTCACACTCACCTTGTTGCATCAACTGCACACTATGAAATGTGTGTAGAAATGGCCTCCTTTTATAGGCCAAAAGGGCTTCCCTCTCTTATGAGAGATAGCCATGTGTAGCCGCCCTTGTGCGAATAAGTCCAAATCGGACCCTCCAATCCGCCCATGTGTGGCCGCCCTTGAGAAGACAAGTCCGCTTTTGAATTCGGCCACCGGCCATTGACTTCCGACCACCGGCCATCGGCCATTGACTACCGGCCACCGGCCAACCGTCCGGTTGTTTTCTGACCACTTTCCGGCCGCCGTCCGTCCATAATATTCCGGCGAAAAAGAATATTCCGATAAAAAAAAAGTCTCGGGGGCGGAGGCCTTTAAAGTTGGCCCTGATTCTTGTCCGTGAAAATTTTGGTTTCCGGTGAGTGATTTTCCTTCACGCACAATGGCTTCTCCTCATAACGGGGGCCTTACAAATGTGCGCTTTTACCACAGAAAATTACAAGGGTAAATCAGGCTCCATACTTAACAACTCCAAGAAGACTTCATGTATTGGCTAATTATTTGAGCAGATTGGAAACATGAGAGGAAGATTCTGGAGGTGTACCTGATCAACTGCGTGATGCAGAGTTGTTTCTAGTATAGGTGACTAACTAGTCTGGGGACTGGTATGAAGACATGCTTCAGTTTTTGATTGAAGGGGTGTCACCTGAAGCAATGACTAAGGATCAAAGAAAGAGTTTAGCATTAAGAAGCAAATCTTATTTAGTTATTACAGAGGGTTTTGTACAAAAGAGGAATTGATCAAGTGATCAGGAGATGTGTCCTTGAGTTTGAGCAAAGATCGGTACTGGGCAAGAAAAATATTTCAAGCAGGACTTTGGTGGCCAACTGTTATAAAAGATGCTCAGGAATTCAATAAGAACTGTTTGTTATGTCAAAGAGAGGGTATGCCATTGAATGTAGGCAGGATGCCCTTCTAGCCTATATTACCTTTGGAACCATTTCAAAAGTGGAGATTATATTTTGTTGGTCCCATCAAGCCACTTGCAAGGTTTACACAGAATAGGTACATCTTGGTTGCAACTGATTATTGTACAAAATGGGTAGAAGTTGTGGCTTTGAGAGATATTAGAGCAAGGAGTGTGACAAATTTTTGTATAAAAATATTATGACCACGTATGGATGCCCTATCAAGTTGGTTTTTGATCAAGGAGGACAATTCATTAACAAAGTGATCAGTAAACTGACTGAACTACATGTGATCCTGCATAAGAAATCAATTTTGTACTATCGTCAGGCAAATGGACAAGAAGAAAGTACGAATAAGATTTTGATCAAGATAATTAGGAAGTTAGTCAACCAGAACAGGACAGATTGGGATGAGAAGTTGAATTCCAACACTTTGGGATTTTAGGACTACATTTCAAGTGACAACAGGCATGACACCATTCAAGTTGGTGTATGGATTGGAAGCAGTAGTTCCTATGGAATTTTTAGTACCAAGGTTAAGGGTTGCAGTTGAGCAGAAACTGTCTCATGAAGAGTCAATAAACTGCAGAAAGGAAGCATTATTGAAACAGGAGGAAGATAGAATTCAAAGCATGTATATTGCAGAGGTTATCCAACAAAGAAGGCAAGCTTGGATCAAAAGGAACATAAAGTTCAAAAATTTCTTTGCAGTAGATTGGGTGATGGTTTACAATAGCAAGCTGGGACAGAGACCTAGCAAATTGAAACTGAGGTATGTAGGACCATTTCAGATAGTTAAAATTGTGGGGCCTAATAATTTTGCTTTGGACGATGAGTCAGGGCAGTTAATTGCCAAACCAATCAATCATTTTCGACTCAAGCCATTTTTTGGAGAAATAATCAAGCCTCGAGTGGAGCATAAGTTTAATGATGATCCTAACAGCTTATTCATGCGACCTGGTTGACGAAGTGACTATTAGCAAGTGAGCTACAAATTTCCCTCCTCTGCGTTTTTCTGCTATGCTGCGTTCTCCACCTTGCTACATGTCGAGCCTTTGCAATATTTCTGGGGGAGTAGGGTCCAACTCACGCTTGGAGGATGAAGAACCCTTTGTCATGTTACGGCCTCTACGTAAAGCCAAGTACCAATAGGCCATCATCCTTGACTCAAGTTCTAAGGACGAACCTGAGATGCTGACACCTCTCAAAGCTCTGCCAATTGCAAAGGAGGAACCAACATAGGAGTATACTTTTTTGGATTTCAAGTATGATTTGGTAGCTAATGATGACAATGTGCCATGGTTGAGGAGCATAGGGCTATTGGATTTGGCAAGATTATCATGGGTGAGTTGGAGGCAGAATCAGATGCCCATGGTCTAGTTGAAATATTTGTAGACAAATGATGGTTGTATTTTTTCTCAAGATTACCTGACTGAAACACTGATTGCCCAAGTGTTTGATGTGCCTATGCTGAATACAATGAAGTCAGTAAAGCCACAGAGAAGGATGACAAAAGCCTTTGGGCCATCTCAGGGTGATAGGCACTACTACCACCTATCAGGCATGAAAAATTAGGTAAGCAGCAGGTCAGATGGCTTATTGAAAGGGTGTTTTTGTTGGTCAAATCAGAGTACATTAGTAGGGAGAACTATGGTGTACTGCTGGCACCTAAAGGTGGTAGACATATTGGATGGGCCAATATCCTCTTTGACAGAGTCAAATTTGAGATTTACACCAAGCAAGGGAAGAGTTTTCTAACACCAGATCAAATGATTGAAGACTTAGGGTTTGCACAAAGAAAAGAGAAAAGACAAAAATTGCAATATGATAAGAAGTCCTTGCAGATGACAAAGGATGTGGACACACTGATGGCTGCAGGTTATTTAAAGAAAGAATCTTTAGATGTAGTAAAAGTAAAATTAGATCGGGAATTTGGGGATTTGTTTCCTGAGTCTACAATAGAGCCCTCTGATAGACCTGTAGTCCCTGTGTCAGTGAAAACAGGTATCAAACTCAAAAAATTAAAGGGGAAACTTACAACGGAGGTGCCTGTACTTGAAGTTGGGTAATCTACATTTCAAAAGAGTGGCATGTCTAAAGCAAGTTCTCCAAATGTATCTTAAAATGAGATGCAAACTAAATTGGGTGTAGTAAAGGAGTATGTGGAGCAATAGACAATGAATTTTACCTTGTTGAGCAGGGAGAATGAGGGATTTCACAGTGAGTTGAAGTAGATAAAAGAGGGTGCACTAAAGGAAAAGAGACTCAATTTGAAGTGGAAATTTTACACAAGTAGGTCAAGGAGTTGACATATAGCCAAGAGCTCATGCAACATGAGTTATCCTCTTATAAGCAATTAGTAGTGTACAGAGAAAAGAGATCATTTCAAATTTCTCAGTGGAATGATGAGTGGCTAGGTGTGTTGCAAGGGAAGTTAATTGAAATGATAACTTTGAATGCTACACTTGAAAGTAGTGATAGGTTTTTATTGAACAGAGTTAGAACATGCAGAAGAGTGGAAGAAACGATCAAGCAAAATGGCAAAAGAAAAGCTAGATGTAGAGGGCTGGTATTTGGCTTCAGCTAATGTGGATAAATTGAAGACTGAGGTTATGGAGTACATGAAAGGAGTGTGGGAGTAGATCGAACTCAGAATGTATGATGTGTTGAGTATACCATATCAGATTTTTTTCAAAAGAAGAAGCCAAAGAGGAGAATTTGTTTGTGTAGAGGCAGTTATGAGGAATTGCAATTGGAGTTGGAGCAGCAAAAACATCATCAACCTGAACAACTGCATACTCAGAGTGATAGTATAAAGTTGGATAAAACTGAAACTAAAGTTCAAGAACAGCTAACAACAGATGCATTCACAATTCCAATTGCAGTTGCAGATGAAGAAGTAGATGTTGCACGTGGACATCAACAGTTTAAAGATCCATTATTGTCTATTGTGAATGAGATTCTCAGTGGAGAAGATGTTGAGGTTCCAATGAAAGCACCTGAAGATGAGGTGGATGTAGGAATTACTAGAGAGGACAACCCAACTACTAACCAGGATGAAGATGCAAAGGAGCAACAAACTAAACCTGAAGATCAGGTTGATTCTAATCAAGGAATTGTGGGGCCTCACAATGTTTGAAAAATGTTGCTCACCAGGAGTGCCAAGTGTTAGTGCCGACGTGTGAGGACATTTACTTTTTGATTTTAACTAAGGTCTTAGCTTTAAGCCTTAGGGGTTTGTTTACACAAGGACTTTATGACTAGGTAGTTTCGGACATACGAATGGGCAAATGGCGTGTAGTGGTTTTTACAAGTAACCAATGTTAGTTGACAGTTGGTTCTCTTAGTGTTTTATGTTGTTTTTAAGAATGTAATGGACATCAATGATGAATACAAGGTAGCGCAATAATTTCTCTTGCTTAGCCATGGTCTCTTGTGTTCACACAGTTTGCAATTTTCATGGTCTAATGTGCAGTCACCTGTAGTCAATTCCCTATATTTAATATATGGTTTGCATTGAAATTCTGTTACGGCTATAAACTCCTAGTAGTCTTCTATTGCGAATGATGTCAGATAAGGCCCTTTTGAAGAAAGTTACTAACTGGGGAATTAGCTGGGGTTTGTTAGGCTTTAGTTGAGTCATGCATCAAGTAGAAGCAGATAATGATTCACACAACACACAAAAGATAACAGTGGCAAATGCGACTTTGGTCACCTTGATGTAGGAGCAAAAAAAGTCCCCAACGAAGAAGAGCAGACACAAAAGGTAGTGTAATGGAAATGGATTATGAACATTGAGAATAGAGGAATAAAGAAAAATGTTGTGAGAACATTTTGAGAAAATAGAGGGTGAACTTGATTAGAGGTAGCAACATAACCAATATACTTTTAACTTGGCATGAACATTACTTTGCAAGAGAGATAATTAAATAACTTGACAACAGTTAAGGACTGGATTTATGTGGAGCCAGTCCCCCCTCCAAAAGGCTTTTGTATTATAGTTTCTCCCATAAAGAGAGACTTGGTACAATACAAGCTTTGTGTTCCTTGAAACCTTGATGGTGCAATGAAGATAGAGAGATTCATGAACCACAATTATGCCCATAACTTAGCTAATTGTTGAAACATTTAACTTATCCCCGGCCTCAGTCCCACGACCTCGAACACCTTCGAAGGTGGAGAGAGCTAGCAGAGAATGAGGGTAGGGAAGAGGAAGTAGAAGAACTCTTACGAGAAAGAAATAGTTCCTCACTTATCATCACTCTTGTTGCTTAGCATAGTAATGATGATAAAGAATATGGAAAGATTAAGCATTGAAGCATGGCTCTTGGTTGGATTTGCATTCCATAGCCAAGAGTGTTGGTGTAGGTTCTCAACTTCTCAACAAGAGTGTTGGTGTAGGCTCTCAACTTCTCAACAAGCTTGGAGAAGAAGTTGAAGTTCTTGCACTTAGCACTTCACACAATGAGTGTGTGTGTTGGTGTATATCTTGCAACCAAGCCCCTCTTTTAGCTCATGATTGTAGCTCATTGGATTTTTGAAGCCTAGCCAATCACAAGCCTTGGTCATAACTAGCAATAGATAGAGCCTTTCGACAAGTGTCCTCCTTTCCTCTTTGAGAGAGAGGGATTGGAAAAAGCTTAAACAATTAACTTAATTGATCTAAATTCTCATTGGGCCTCTCTAAGGGTCAACTAATAGGCTTTAGACATGCTATGGGGCCAACTTATATAGGGCCTTGACATGTGTCCTATTTTGCCTCTTTGAGCAAGGGGTGCCCCTTGGGTGAGGGGAGGGTCATTCTCTCTCATCCCCTACTTGTGTCACGTGCCCCTTCCTTTATAGGCATGCTTTTGACTTTCAAGAACCTCAAGCACCTTGGCCCCCAAGTACCTTAAGCACCTCAAGCACCTTAGTAAACATGCATGGGTTTAGCAAGAGCATGGGCTCTCTCTCTTTCGTGCCCCTAGCTTCAAGGGCTTTCCCCCTTCTTGTAGGGATTGGCTTTGACCTAAATCACATGCCATCTTCTTGTGAGCACTTGCTGGGATGAAACCATCTCCTTTTGGCCCCGTGTTGAGCTTGGTCTAAAAACACATATCTATATTCTAGCTCGTGTTTCCCTTTTATCTTCCCATATTAAATGATCAATTTAGCATGAGAAAATCATTTGGGTAAAGCTAGATATTAGATTTTATGACATTACCTCTCCCTTGAAACCATAATCGTCCTTGGCTATGAGGTAGAGAAGATAAAGTCTTGGTCATTAGTGCATTTTTCATAGTGGGTAGAGGATACCTTTTTACCCTATGACATTATTGTAGACTGGATGACTAATCCATTTGGAACTTGAGAGACATAGCTACCGCAAGCATGTTTGCTCTTTATTCCATCATAGTTCCAAAGTAGAGTGACAAATTCTACTTGGTCTTTGAGAGACGTCGTCACCACAAACTTGATCTTAAGCATGCATACTACCTAAATTTGTGCACAATAAAAAGAGAACTAGTCTTATATATAGAAACATTTACAATTTCTTAGTCTAATGTAGCATTGTAAGCATTGACAAGGTTCATATTATCCTTAAGCGGTATTTCTTTCATCCATCTAGCATCTTCAAAAGAATAATTTTTTAACTTAATAAGATAGCGTTGTCAGGAGTTTTTTGGAGCAGGGGATTGCGCATATGTTTATACCCATGCATGGTGCATCGAATAAAGGTTTGCCCGTTTTCCATAGCCAGGTGGTTATGTGGGGCCCACATGTGTACAGGTAGGACAACATGTACATAGTGCATCGATTTTCACTATCACCAGTACCAGTGTGTTTTTTCTACAATAATGAGGAGTTTCTAGTGCGTAAACCTTCTCGCGAAAGCTATCCGCGGGCCAACGACATGAGGTAAGCACGTGCGTCAGGTGGCATCTAGTGGCGTCAGGCCGAATGGGGTCAATACTTGCATGTGGAGAAGTACGGGCATAATGTGGGTGTTTCCTTGTGATAATTATGCAGAAAGATCATCATGAGGACCAATTTTTGGGGCCACTTCACGTGGTGGCAGGATGCATTATTTAAAAGAAATGAGTGCTAGGGGGGTGGATGATGCAAAAAGGTGACAACTATGCACTGCGAGGTCAGTTTTTGGCCTGTTCGAGGTCCGTTTGAGGTCATCTAAAAGGCCAAGGGTGCCCAACTAATAAAGCTAAGTGTGGGAACTGAAAAAACAGAGAGAAGACCAGAAAAAACGTGGAGAAGAGAGGAGGAACAACCGCAAGTGTGTTTTTGCTGTTTTTGGAGCATTTTTTGGCCCTAAACTGCTTATCTGAGGTCAGATTTGAGCACTGTGACATTGTAGGGTGGGGTTTTTGGGCGTTCCGAATGCAATGGAGCTATCCATTTTGCCAAATTCCTCACAGATTTTCTGCTGTTTTTCTGTGTAATCTTCTCCGATGAGTGAAGCCTCTACTTCCCACTCCGTCTGTGTGTTTCCTCTCTCGGCCAGGCTGGTTGTGTAAGCCGAGTGGTGCCCCATAATGTGTGTGTGTATCATCCCAAGAGTGTGTGTTGGGTCATTATAGAGGCTTTGTGTGTGTTTTCATCCGGCTGACATTCTTTTGGAGCCCCCACGGAGGATCTTCTTCGAGTACCTTCTGCTTCGAGCTTCAAGCTTCGAGATTCAGGATTACAGGTTGCAGACTACAGGTTACAGGTTATAGGGACAGGTATAGGTACAAGTGATTCACACAGGTACATGTAGCTGGAGTACAGTGATATACTAGCAGTGGTGTCACTTGCAATTGTTGTGGGTATGCATCATTTGGTGCCTGTTTGAGCGCATTGTCTGCTGGATTGTACGTTACTTGTGGAAAATGCCATTGTATACATTTGTGGAGCCATACTTAGTTTTATTTGGCAGTCCCAGCCATTTCTGAGACTTGGTATGGAAGATAGTCATTTTTGAGACTTGACTATACGCGATTTGCATTAGCCTTCGTGTGAGGGTCGATAGCGTGAGGTTTTATTGAGCTGGGGGATTCTCAAATGTGGAGATCCTTTCGGTGATACAGGTAGCTGGAGCACCCTTTTTGTGACCTTGCCATAGGCTATGTACTAGTGAGTCATATTTGATGCTTGTGTTATATTGTTGAGAGTTTATGCATACATATACAGTCTATATTTTGGGTTCTTACTGCTCTACTTCTGGGGGAACTCTGCCAAAATTTTTCCAAATTGTGATGGCTGGTTTTTTGGTCTTTTGAGCGATTTATGCTGTTATGCTGCTGAAATTTTGGCAAAATCAGAGGATAAGACAGGTGTGCTTTCTTGGGAGCTTCATGGTTGGCTTTAATGGATGATCAAAATGAACCTCAATTCACTCCTTTTCATGTAACTCAAAGAATCAAGATAAATGTTCATGTGTCTAGGAAGATTTTTTTCCAGTAGCGCATAGTCTTTATGTTCGGGCCAAGAAGATTACGAGAGATCCTGGAATGTCCTTTGCCTGTTGTAATTCCGATGATTAACTATGAAAACTCATTTGATGTGCATGTGTTTGTCCTTATCTAAAGCTTGAGCTCCATTGAAGTTTTTGGGAACTGAGTCAGTCAAATAGTTTGGGTTCTTGTACGTGTGTTTGAAGGGTTCCTCAAAGCACAGTAGCTTGGGTAGCCATGGCTTTCTCTTATCCGGAATTTCATGGAAGAACTGGTGAAGATGCGGAATACTTTCTGGAGCAGGTCGAGGTGGCATGCATAAGAAACAATATGTGTGATCAGGACAAGATTTTGAGGCTATTTGGATTGCTTTTGAAAGATGAGGCCCGTGTTTGGTTTAGGGATTTGGAAGCTAAAGAAGCAGTGTATTCTTCTTATGGTTTGAGTCTTGACAAGTTTGTAGAAGCTTTTTTAGAGCGTTTCCAGGTTTTTGAAGATACAAATGCAGTATGGAATGAGCTCAATGCTCTTAAGCAAGGTTCTTGTCAAGGTGTCGATGCTTATATACAAGTTTTTACAGATTTATGGACTTGTTCATGTGTTGCTCTTACGGATGAGACCCCCCCTTGTTCATTGAAGAAAAGTTTTTTTGTTGATGGTTTGTCACCTTGGTTGTGGTTTGAGGTTAATTTGAAGAGGCTCGAGTCTTTTGAAGATGTAGTATGCATTGCAAAGCACAAGGAATGGAAGTTTAAGTGTCTTGAGGAACATGGTATCAGTACAGGTACGCATGTGCAAGATGGATTTGACATGGAAGATGAAGTTAAGACTAAGCAGGTGAAAAGTAGCCTATCCTATGATGTTTCTCGTTTCTTCCCAAGGTCTATTGTGAAGCGTAAAGAGGTCTTGCAGGTTGACAGGTTTATGGAAGAGACTAAAGAGGTGAGTAATGCTTTGGATACAGGATTGAAAAGTCTTGAAGAGGATGCATTGGCTACTTGTGTACCTTGTGATTCTGGGTGTGAGTGTGAGGTTGAGGTTATTGATTATGAGCACGTATCTTTGGATACTAGTTCCTTGGAAATTAGGGAAGAGGGCAAGGTTGAGAGCCATTTTGTGGATTTGTTGGATGTGGAGTCTATTTTGAAGCCATATGTTGATGGATGTGCAGTAATTGAATTGATTTGTGAGCATGATTGTGGTTTAGAGCAGGGATCTGTATTCTTGGAGACTGATGAACCCATGCTAGAAGCTATGGATAGTGGTGATAGACATGATTATGATGTGGATGAAGTTATGTGTGATGATGAGTATGCTTATGATGATGAGAAGGGGTTTGGCATATATGAGTCCAATCTCAGCTATGTGGATGCTTATGCTAGGGATATGTGTACTGCGGGGATACTTTTGTGGTTTGGATATCAACAACTTTACCTTCACACAATGCTTTTAGCTACTTGGGTGCATGATTGGCAGGTTGTTGCTATGGCTGGTGAAGACAAGATGCCAGGTGATGAGTCACTTGAGTTGTCTCTATCAGTTGGGTTGAATGTGGCATGCAATATCTATGCTTTTGGAACTCCAGACAGGGAGGATGTGTTAGTTGGATATGTCTATGGTGCATTTTGGTTGATTGTTGAAAAATGTAGGTGTGGTGTTATGATGCTTCTTGTGAATCAGGCGATATGCCTTTGGCGTTTTGATCTAGGTGGAATGAGCATCTACTAGTGCTGCTGTTGAGCATGAATGCTCTAGCAAGCTAGGGGGTGGGCAAATTATGTCAGGAGTTTTTTGGAGCAAGGGATTGCGCATATGTTCATACCCATGCATGGTGCATCGAATAAAGGTTTGCCCGTTTTCCATAGCCAGGTGGTTATGTGGGGCCCACATGTGTACAGGTAGGACAACATGTACCTAGTGCATCTATTTTCACTATCACCAGTACCAGTGTGTTTTTTCTACAATAATGAGAAGTTTCTAGCGCGTAAAAATTTTCGAGGAAGCTATCTGCGGGCCGATGACATGAGGTAAGAAGGTGTGTCAGATGGCATCTAGTGGCGTCAGGTCGAATGGGGTCAATACTTGCATGTGGAGAAGTACGGGGACAACGTGGGTGTTTCCTTGTGATAATTATGCAGAAAGTTAATCATGAGGACCAATTTTTGGGTCCACTTCATGTGGTGGTGGGATGCATTATTGAAAAGAAATGAGTGCCAGGTGTGCGGATGATGCAAAAAGGTGATAACTATGCACTACGAGGTCAGTTTTTGGCCTGTTCGGGGTCCCTTTGAGGTCATCTAAAAGGCCAAGGGTTCCCAACTAATAAAGCTAAGTGTGGGAACTGAAAAAACTGAGAGAAGACCAGAAAAAACGTGGAGAAGATAGGAGGAACAGCCGCAAGTGTGTTTTTGCTGTGTTTGGAGCATTTTTTGGCCCTAAACTGCTCATCCGAGGTCGGATTTGAGCATTGTGACATTGTAGGGTGGGGTTTTTGGGTGTTGCAGACGCAATGGCACTATCCAGTTTGCCAAATTCCTCATAGATTTTCTGCTATTTTTCTGTGTAATCTTCTCCGGTGAGTGAAGCCTTTGCTTAACTTTGTGGTTGTATCTGGTGAATTTCCTCAATACTGTGTAAACTATTTGCCCCATTGGTGTTGGGCTGAGCTTCATTGAGTCTAAACAACAACAATTTGCCTCTTTTGAGCTGAATTGAGAGTGTGTGTGTGAGTGTTGAGTGGGCAAGTGAAAAATCTCTCTCTTCTCACTTCGTCTGTGTGTTTCCTGTCTCGGCCAGGCTGGTTTTGTAAGCCGAGTGGTGCCCCATAATGTGTGTGTCGGGTCATTATAGAGGCGTTGTGTGTGTTTACATCCCACTCACAGCGTCAGATAATCTTACCATGCGGTGGCACCTTGTCCTCATGCCAAAGGATAGCTTCGGGTTGTGGCACCTCTTCTTGATCTTCGATCTCTCGAGGGCCTTCAATAATTGGTTCTGTTGGTGGCTCTCCTTTGCAGTTCTTAAGTAGGCTCACAAGAAAAGCATTGTGTATGAGCCAATGGTTGGATAACTTAAGCTTATAAGCCATTTCATTGATTGGATTCAAGATTTGAAAGGGAACATAATATCTTTTTGCTAGTTTAGCATATACTTCTAATGGCCCATAGAATTTTTTCACGCTGTTTACCTCAATCGAGCCTTGGGAAACTTGAGTAAGACCCAATCATTTTCTTTAAACATTAAGTCACTTTGTGCTTATCAGTAGAGCAACTTTTTGCCTTTATTGAGAGATGGATATAGCCTCCTTGATCTATTGGAAAGATTCTTGTACGTCATGTCATAAAAACTAATATCTAATTCTCCTAAATGATTCTCTCATGTTAAACTGATCATTTAATATGGGGAAGTGCCAGAGGAGAAAAAGCTAGAATATTGGTTAAGCTAGCAGACCACAGTAGGGATCCAAAGGGGGGGGCATCTGCAAAAGAGCAATGTGCAACAATGGGCTTAAAAGACCCTAAGGTTCAGCCCATTAAGACTTCAAAAATGCTAAGGTTCCAAAATTCAAAGTTTGTGTCCAAAGGTCAAACATTAGGGAAATTGGATGCTTTGTTTGTGTCCCAAAAGTGTTCATGCATCCCTACATAGGAGGGGGCGAACCCTAGTTGTAGGAGATGAGAGAGAAACTCACACACACACACACACAAGCTCCCTTTACACAAAGGGAATGAGGGACACATGTCAGCTCCCTAGCCCATATGCCCACAAGGTGTACTCTAATCCTATTGGATGGCCTTGGAGGTGGACCAATGAGAATTAGGCTAGAGTAAATCTAGTTTAATCAATTTAAAAACACTTAATAAAAGAACCAATATAAGAATTAAGCTCTCTAGAAGACTATTGGACAGTCTCCCAAGAAGTCCAATGAGCATACACAACCCAATGGCTTGCCTGATTCCTATTGGCTAGGAGGCAAAGGGGTCCAATGAGATTTTAGTTGCATTTATTAATTACCTAAAGCTCTCACAAAAGGGAAAAGGGGGACACATGTCAGAAGGATATCACTTATGCTCTTGAAATCCTATTGGCTAAGCCTGTGGAGGTCCAATGAGGTGCTAGCAAGAGCAATTAGCAAGAGGGATCAACAAAGAGAGAGAGAGAGAGAGAGAGAGAGAGGGGGGGGGGGGGGGGGGGGGGGGCTGATTTTTCAAGGGAATTATCGACAAACACACTCACACAAGCTCATGTGTAGATTAAGAAGACTCTCTCTCTCTTCTCAAGCTTTAACGGAAAGCTTATCACCTACTCCAAGCTTGTGAGAAGGGAGGCCTACACCAACAACTCTTGGCTTTGTGATGAAAATCCAACCAAGAGCCAAGATTCAATGCATGCTCATCTCCTCTACCATGCTAATTACTAAAGCTAAGCTATGCTAATATGAGTGATTATGTGAGGAGATGTATATCTTTCTCGTAAGACTACTCCTTCTTCCTCTCAATCTACTCTCATACCCCGCTAGCTCTCACCATCTTCAAGACCGTGAGGGAATTGATGTTGTGTTTCATAAGTGTTTTGATTAGTGCTTGAAGTTACCATCTTCATTGCACTAGCTAGTATTTAAGGAACAGAAAGAACTGTATTGTAAAATGTCTCTCTTGATGGGAGAAACCATAATACAAAGGCTTTTGGAGGGGTGACCGGCTCCATGCAAATCTAGTCATCAACTGTTGTCAATTGCTTAATTTCTCTATCTTTTGAAGTATTGTTCATGCTATCTAACTAGGTGTTATACTTTTTGTTGCTCTCTCCACCCAAGCACTCTTGTTATTCTCATTAGGAATCTATTCTAATGAAATGCTCACTATGTTCATGCTATTTTCCGCTACACACAAGTTACTAGGCCATTAAATGCTACATTGGGATCAGAGAACAATGTTTCTCTTTTATTGCTCAAGAAGGGAGGTCCTCAAGCTAGCTATAAATGGTTGGTATTATTAATTGCATGTGAGTAAGTAGAATAGGGATTTTCCAGCCTTGCAGGCCGCCTGCCTTTGTGTAGTTAACGGGGCATCACTGTTGAGAGCTATGGTCTTCATAGTGGAGTCCTACGGGGATTTCCTATGGCTTAACCACTATTGAGCTATTAGAAGCTTGACAGAAGCTGGTGCTATTTTGGTGTTGAACGACCCTCTCTTCTATTTTTTGCAATCAATGGTATTCGAGCCATGGGTACAGTAGCTTGAGTGCTTTTTCTAAAGGGGTAAAGAGGAGTAGAAACTAGGGCTTGAAGTGCCAAAGTACACCTAAAAAGTTTCCACCTAAAATTTGTTAGAATGGCTAACAATACTAAAGAGAGTGAAATTAATGTTGATAACTTTGATCTTGCTAATGAGAAGGCTATTAATGATGCCCCTATGCTTGTTAACTACCTTGTTTCTAGGCTTCAACAAGCTATGGGTAATCCATCCCTTCAAAGTGAAGTGCAATGGTAGCTTTGTGCTCATGGGATTCTTCAAGCTCCCCACCATGACGAGAGAGCACCTAGGAAGCCTCCTTGTGAGACTTCCAAAAGAGGCCTCTCTCCGATTCGGGAAGAAGAAGAGGATCCATATGAAGGGCTTAGAAATTTGCTCCTTGATGACGCATCTCCTTCTCAAAGGAAAATTCAAGAGCCTCCACCGAAGGAACAAGAAAGAAGTGAGTCTCTTGCCACCTTCGTGGAGATGGCTCCATGAAGACGGCGGGCTAACGCTCTCCATCACCTCCCAAACAGAGAAGACCGTCGCATACTTCTCCACACTCTACTTCAAAGAAGGATGACAAAAAGCTAGAGAAGAAAAAGGTGAGAAAGAGGACACACTCTTCTCCATCTTCTTCATCCTCTTCCTCCTATGAAAGTGATGGTGAAGACAAAGAAGATCAAGGAAAAAAAGAGGTCACCCTCTTCTCCATATTCCTCAAATTCTTCACCTTGTGAAGAAAGTGATGGTGCAACCTTTGAACCATCAAAAAGAAGAGGCCATAGGAAATCCTATGCCACGTGGAAGAGGTTGTCCAAGCTCAAGAAGTTCAAAGAGCAAGGAAAGAGCATCTCTTTCCTTACCTATGATGGCACCTTTGGTGCTACGGACAAAGTCTTGTCCTTTATCCAACAGTTTGATGTGGCGTTTGGAGATGAGGGCTTCACGGAGTCCTCTAAGCTACGCCATGTAGCTATGCACTTTCAAAAGTCTTCCAGGCGATGGTGGTCTAGCCTACGGGCCAACGGTGAAGCTCCACAAACATGGAAAGCTTTAAGAGCTTCCATTATGAAGCAGTTTTTGGCCACAAATGCCAAAGACAAAGTATCACCGAATGGCAAATCTTGAAGCTCTCTCCCTACGAATCCATTCACAAATATGTAGACGCATTTTGGGACTTACAACTCAAGGCCACTGTCTTCAAGAAGTTAGATTTTGGAGACCAAAAGCAACAATTTTGTGCAGGCTTAACTGAAGAAATGGCAGAGTATGTCAACTCCCAAAGGCCACGCACCATATCAACGGTTATACACCATACTATGGTGGCTTCGCGAATCAATTTTCAAACGGGGGCTCAAAGAAATTTTAAGCCCACGAAAAACAAGGGTTCCGGTGAGCCTAAGGGGAAGGACAATGTACAAAAGTCTCCTAAGGGCAATTCCAACACAGCTAAAGAGAAGAGAGTTTATAAAGGCAAAAATAAAGTCTCTCTTGAAGAGCTTGAGCGTTATCGCAAGGATAACCGTTGTTTCAAGTGTTGAGAGCAAGGGCATGCATACCGCGCTTGTCCCCAAAATAACACCCGCCATGAGGATTAAATTTACCACAAAGCATCTCCTCTACGCCATGCTTGGGGAAAGGTAAGAGGTCATGATGCTTTTATTCTCTTTGACCCTGGTTCTACTCACAATTTTATATCCATAGAGTTGGCCACCAAGCTAGGAATACAAGCCTACGAGATGGGAGATGTCCTACCCGACCACAGATGGTGCTTTCAAGGGGCAAGAATCTTTTGTCACTCCCTTAATCGGGAAATTGAGGCTCCATGTCCAAAGTTATGTGGGCAAAGAGGACTTCTTTATCTCTCCTCTCAAGCATGAGGATGTAATCCTAGGGGCACCATGGTTTGATCGCATGGTTGCCAATGTTAAATTCCCAGAAAGGAGAATCTCCATTAAGTTCAAGGAGAAAGATATGTACATAGATGCTAAGGAAGTGGGTAACACCATACCGATTGTACATACACAAGCTTTCAACAAGTCAATAAAGAGCTATATTTCCGTGTGCATGATTTTTGTTAAAGACTCTCAAAATGAACCTAATGTTTTAGCAAAAGAAAATATACACAACCAAAAGGAATTAGAGTTATCCAATTTTCTCAAGGGGTTTCAAGATGTCTTTATTGACGACATCCCTTTTGAGCTACCTCCTAAACGAGGCAATGATGACCATGCAGTTGAACTTCTTCCAGGAAGTTCACCGCCTAACAAACCTCCTTATAGAGTTTCTCAAGCTCAACAAGAGGAGATTATGCAGCAAGTGCATGAGTTAGTTGAGAAGGGCATGGTTAGGCCTAGCTCATCTCCATTTTGTTCTTTTGTGCTACTAGTGCAAAAGAAAGACGGCACATATAGTATGTGTGTCAACTATAGAGAACTAAATAGGATCACTATCAAAATTAGGTTTCCTGTTCCACGGGTAGAAGATCGATTTGATAAGCTACAAGGGTCCACCTACTTCAGTAGGATTCACCTAAAATGTGGCTATCATCACTCAAATAAGGGTAGTTGATCAAGACATTGTAAAGACCTCATTTCTTTGGTCTTTATGAATACATTGTTATGCCTTTTGGCTCGACCAATGCACCAACCACATTCAACTACTCGATGGAGAAGCTATTCAGGCCTCACCGAACCTTTACTGGAGTGTTCTTTGATGATATCATCATCTACTCTAATTCATTAACACAAGCAACACCTCCAAGTAATATTTCAAGTTTTAAGAGAGAATAAACTTTATGTTTATCAAAAGAAAAGTGAAATTTTCTTGCAAGAGATTCAATATTTAGGTCACATTATCTCTCAAGATGGAATTCAAATGGATCCATCAAAGTTAGAGGTAATAAAAGGATGGCCTAAACCAAGGAATCTTCATGAACTAAGAAGCTTTATAGGTATGTGTACATACTATAGACGCTTCATAGAAAAGTTCTCACTAATAGCAGGACCATTACATGACCTAACAAAGAAAAATGTTAGGTATACATGGTTTGCCAAGGAGAACAATGCTTTTGAAAAGCTTAAAGAAAAGCTTATCTCTCAACCTGTGCTTACACTACCGGATCTCTCAAATCGATTTGAAGTCCAAGGTGACGCTTGTGGTGGTTTCCTTGGAACTGTTTTTCTTCAAGAAGGGAACGCCATAGGGTATGAAAGTTGAAGGCTCGACTCTATTGAGCAAGATCTAGGCATACATGAAAAAGGAACTCCTCGTAGTTCTACATGCCTTAGATTCATGGAAGCACTATCTCCGACAAACAAATGAGGTGGGAAAATTTCCTTTTGCAATTTCATTTTCATATTGCTCACATTGCTGGCAAGCATAATCAAGTAGCCGATGCACTCTCAAGACGGCCGAGAGTGAATGTAGTTTCCATAACAACTCAGAATGATCTATCTTCTATGATAAATGAGTATGCTATTGATCCCAATTTTAGATATGTGATTTCAGCCCTTGCATTAGGGAAGAAAGAGGAACCATTTACCTTCGAAGATGGTTATCTTCTCTATGGAAATAGACTATGCGTTACTAGCTCACTATGTGAGAAAGTAATCTATGAATCTCATGCTCCTCCTTATGCCGGGCATAGAAGGATTCAGTCTACCCTAAAGGGGATTGAAACATATTTCTATTGGCCTACCATGAAATCAAACATACAAGAGTATGTTTCTAAATGCGTGGTATGCCAAAAGACAAAGTTTGATAGAGGGAAGCAACCTGGATTGATTCAACCTTTTCCAATCCCTAATTCACCATGGGAGAGCATATCCATGGATTTTATCTTTGTATTTCCTAAGTCTATCCATGGGAGTACATGAATATGGACGATAGTAGACAGTTTTAGTAAACAAGCTCATTTTATCTGTCAAAAAAGACTATCAAAGCCCATCAAAGGGCAACCCTCTTCATTTCACAAATCTTCAAGTACCATGGGTTGCCAATGTCCATAATGTCGGATAGAGGTCCTAGAAGGACCAGTAATTTCTGGAAGGGTCTCTTTGAGGATTTAGGGACAAGGCTAAATTTCTCTTTGGTTTATCATCCTCAAACAGATGGCCAAAGTGAAATAGCTAACCTAACAATTCTTGATCTACTAAAAGTCTATGTATCTGAAGTAGATCAAAGATCTCAATGGGAGAAGTACTTACCCTTAGTGAAGTATTCCTACAATAACACTGTACAAACTTCCACGGGAAAAGCACCTTTTAAGGTAATTGAGGGAAGATCAAAAAGTCCCCTGCTACTTAAGGAACACGAGAATATCTTTGCTAAAGATGAGTATAGCAGAGGCCTACAAGAATATTTCCAAAATATTAAGGATGCTATCTCTATCTCACAGCAAAGGCAAAAGGCTGCTGCTGGCAAGCACAGAAGATCCCAAGCCTGTAAAGAAAATGATTGGGTCTTATTAAAATTTCCCAAGGCTCGATTAAGGCACACGACGGGCAAGAATCCTATGGGACACCAAAAGTACTATGCTAAGTTGGCAAAAAGGTACTATGGTCCCTTCCAGATTCTTAGGCCAATAAATGAGGTGGCCTATCAACTCAAGTTGCCCAACCATTGGCTCATACACAATGCTTTCCATGTGAGCCTATTAAAGCCTTACAAAGGAGAGCCACCTCAAAAATCTACTATTGAATACCCATTGGAGATCGAAGGACTAAGAAGAGGTGATGCAGCCCAGATCCATTCTCCGACATGAAGACAAGGAACTAAGAGGCAGTAAGACTATTCGATGATATCTTATTCAGTTTAAGAATTATCCTTTTGAAGATGCTAGATGGGTGCAAGGCATACAATTAAAGGGTAACCTAAACCTTGTCAATGCTTACAATGCTTCCCTAGAGTAAGAAAATGTACAAATGTTAAAAATGAACAAATTTTTTGTCTTATAAGACTCTCTTTTTCTTTTTTAAGCACAAAAATGAAGTAGTATGCATGCTTAGATCAAGTTTGCAAAGATGACGTCTCCCAAACACCAAGTAGAGCTTGTCACTCTACTATGGAAGATTCATAGGACTAATGCGCAGACATGCTTGCTGCAATGTAGGCTCTCAAGGACCAAATGGACTAGTCATCCATTCTGGAACGATGTCGTACGGTAACATATGGATCCTCTACCCGCTAGAAAAAGGACTAATGAATATGCTTTACCTTCTCTACCCCATAGTTGAGGACGACTATGATTTCAAGAGAGAGGTAATGTCATAAAAACTAATATCTAATTCTCCTAAATGATTTTCTCATGTTAAACGGATCATTTAATATGGGGAAGTGCAAGGGGAGAAAAAGCTAGAATATTGGTTAAGCTGGTAGACTGACCACAGTAGGGATCTAAAGGAGGAAAAATAGGGATCCAAAGCAAGGGCCATCTACAAAAGAGCAATGTGCAACAATGGGCTTAAAAGACCCTAAGGTTCAGCCCATTAAGACTACCAAAATGCTAAGGATCCAAAATTCAAAGGTTGTGTCCAAAGGTCAAACATTAGGGAAATTGGATTGTTTGTGTGTGTCCCAAAAGTGTTCATGCATCCCTACATGGGAGGGGGTGAAGCCTAGTTGTAGAATATGAGAGAGAAACTCACACACACACACAAGCTCCCTTTACACAAAGGGAATGAGGGACACATGTCAGCTCCCTAGCCCATATGCCCACAAGGTGTACTCAAATCCTATTGGATGGCCTTGGAGGTGGACCAATGAGAATTAGGCTAGATTAAATATAGTTTAATCAATTTAAAAACACTTAATAAAAGAACCAATAAGAATTAAGCTCTCTAGAAGACTATTGGACAGTCTCCCAAGAAGTCCAATGAGCATTCAACAGCCCAATGGCTTGCCTAATTCATATTGTCCAGGAGGCAAAGGGGTCCGATGAAATTTTAGTTGCATTTATTAAGTACCTAAATCTCTCACAAAAGGGGAAAGGGGGACACATGTCAGAAGGATATCAGTTATGCTCCTGAAATCCTATTGTCTAAGCCTCGGGAGGTCCAATGAGGTGCTAGCAAGAGCAATTAGCAAGAGAAGTCAACCAAGAGAGAGAGAGGGGGCTGGTTTTGCAAAGGAATGATTGATAGACACACTCACACAAGCTCATGTATAGATTAAGAAGACTCTCTCTCTCTTCTCAAGATTTCACGAAAAGATTATCACCTACTCCAAGCTTGTGAGAAGGGAGGCCTACACCAACAACTCTTGGCTTTGAGCTGCAAATCCAACCAAGGGCCAAGATTCAATACATGCTCATCTCCTCTACCATGCTAATTACTAAGCTAAGCTATGATAATATGAGTGATTATGTGAGGAGATGTCTATCTTTCTCGTAAGCCTACTCCTTCTTCCTCTCAATCTACTCTCATACCCTGCTAGCTCTCACCATCTTCAAAGGTTTGTGGGGTCTTGGGTCTGAGACCGTGAGGGAATTGATCTTGTGTTTGATAAGTGTTTTTCTTGGTGCTTGAAGTTACCATATTCATTGCACTAGCTAGTATTGAAGGAACACAAAGAACTGTATTGTAAAATGTCTCTCTTGATGGGAGAAACCATAATACAAAGCCTTTTGGAGGGGGGACCGGCTCCATGAAAATCCGGTCCTCAACTGTTGTCAATTGATTAATTTCTCTATCTTTTGAAGTATTTTTCATGCTATCTAACTAGGTGTTATACTTTTTGTTGCTCTCTCCACCCAAGCATTCTTGTTATTCTCATTAGGAATCTATTGTAATGAAATGCTCACTATGTTCATGCTATTTTCTACTACATACAAGTTACTAGGCCATTACGTCATGACTATACTCATAGGCAGTAGCGAAGATCTTCCCATGTACTTTAAGTAGCAAGGGACTTTTTGGTCTTTCCTCTATGATCTCAAAAGGTGCCTTTCCCGTAGTATTATGGACAATATTATTGTATGCATACTCTACAAGGGGTAATTACTTCTCCAATAGTGAGCGTTGATCTACTTCTGTAACATAAGTCTTTAGTAGATCGAGAATCATAAGGTTGGATATCTCACTTTTTTCATCCGTTTGTAGGTGATGGGCCAAAGAGAAATTCAATCTTGTACCTAGATTTTCAAAGAGACCCTTCCAAAAGTTACTGATCATTTTGGGATCTCTATCTGACACGATGGATGTTGGAAATCCATGGTGTTTGAAAATCCGTGATATGAAGAGCATTTCCATTTGGTGTGCCTTAAAAGTCTTTTTGGTTCACTCTTCTTTTTATTGATAAACATCTTGCTCTCCCTCAAAGCTTGAAAATCTACCTGGATGTGCTGCTTATGCTCCTCCAAAGATTTAGATTAGATGATGATATCATCAAAGAACACTCTAGTAAACTTTCATTGGAGTCTAAACATTTTCTCCACTAAACAACCGAATGTTTTTGGAGCATTTGTCAAACCAAAAGCATGACAAGATATTCATAAAGACAAAACGTTGTACGGAACTCGGTCTTTATGATATCTTCATTCACTATCGCTATATGATGATAGACACTTTTAAGGTCAATCCTACTAAATTAGTTGAACCTTGTAGCTTATTAGACAGGTCTTCTACCCGCGTTACACAAGAAATCTGTTTTTGATAGTGATATAATTTAGTGCTCGATATTCCACACATATGCGGTATGTGCCATCTTTCTTTTTCACTAAAAGGATTGGAGAACAAAAGGGAGAGGAGCTAGGCCTCACCATCCCGTTGTCTACCAGCTCATGCACTTGCCTCATAATCTCCTCTTGCTGATCTTGAGAAACTCTATAAGGAGGTTTATTAGGCGGTGAGCGCCTAGGTAGAACCTCTATCATATGGTCATCATCCCCTTGTTTTGGAGGTAACTCCATAGGGATGTCATCGATAAATACATCTTGAAATTTATTGAGAAAATGAGACAAGTCTAAATCTTCTTTATTCATACCACTTTGTTTTGTCAAAACATCAGAATCAATTAGAGACTCTTTGACAAAAATCATGTACGAGAAAACCAAGATTTTCATTCACTTATCAAAATCAGGTGAATTTACGAGTGGTATTGTATGATCGGACTCATTAGCATCTATATAAATGCTCTTTTCCCTATATGTGAAGTAGATTCTCCTTTCAAGGAACATCATGTTGGCAGCCATGTGGTTGAACTAGGGTGCCCCTAGGATAACATCCTCATGTTGGAGAGGAGGGATGAAAAAGTCTTCTTTGTCGATGTAGCTTTGGACATGAAGCCTCAACTTCCCAATCAAGTGATTAACAGAGGCTTGTTGTCCCTTGAATGCCCCATCAATAGTTAGAGTATCTCCCATCTCAAAAGCTTAATAGCTTAGTTGCCAACTTCGTTGATATGAAGTTGTGAGTAGAGACAGGGTCAAAAAGGATGAAGGCATCATGCTCCCTCACCTTTCCCCAAGCATAGGAAAGGGATGATCCTTTGGAATGAGCATCCTCTTTTGGAGCTTCAACCATGGAAGCTCTAGGAGTCTCATTGCCAACATTTCTTTTGGGGCAAGGACAATAGCCATGTCCTTGCTCCCCACACTTAAATCATTTGTGATCTTTGCGAAAAGCCTCTAACTCTTCTAAAGAGAGTTTGTTTTTACCTTTGTAAACTCCGTTCTCCTTGGTCTTGTGGTGTTTTTGTTGTTGTTGTTGGAATTTCCATGGGAAGAACTTTGAGAATTGTTCTTCCCCTTTGCATCATTTCAATCTTTCCTTTCCATGGGCTTGTCATTCCTTTTAGCCCCTTGCTAGAAATTGATACAAGATACAACCATAGTGTGGTGGATGACTATGGTGATAGACCTAGGCCATTGGGAGTTGACATACTCGGCTATTTCTTCAGGTAATCCCACACAAAATTGTTACTTTTGCTCAACAAAGTCTATCTTTTGAGAGAATGTAGCTTTGAGATGTAAATCCCAAAACTTGTCTACATATTTGTGGATAGAATTATGGGAGAGTAGCTTCAAGCTTCTCCATTTAGTAAGCACTTTTGCCTTGGCATCGCTTGCAAGAAATTGCTCCATTATCAAAACGCGTAGAGTTTTCCATGTCCTTGGGGATTCACCACTGCCAAGGAGACTAGCCGACCATTGACAAGCAGATTTTTGAAAGTGCATAACTACATATTGTAGCTTAGAGGACTTTGTAAAGCCCTCATCTCCAAAGGCCACATCAAGTGTCTGGATGAAGGCCAATACTTTGTGAGTAGCACCAAAGGTGCCATCATAGGTGAGAAGAGAGATACTCTTTCCTCCCTTTTTGAGCTTATTAGGCTTTTGAGACATTTTCCAAGCAGGGTAAGATTTGGGATGTCCTTTCCTCTTGTATTCTCTAGGAGAATAACCGTTGCTTTCGTCGAAAGAGGAGGAAGGTGAAGAAGAAGGAGAAGAGGGTGACCTCTTTCTTGATTTTTTCTTCCTTTGTTTCCTCTCTTCCCTTTCGGAGTGACGAGGAGAAGTATTATAGGACGATCTTTTCCTCTTGGGAGGAGTTGGTGATTGTAGAGACCGCCGTCTTCGTGGAGCCACATCTTTAGAGGAATTTAGAGATTCACTTCTTTCTCATTCATTGGATTCCTCCTCTTCTCTTATCGAAGAGAGTCTTCTTTTCATTAGGAGAAATATGGACTTTGCATGGGCCTTGTAAGGAATCCTAACTTTTAGGGATTAAGGCTAATGTTGTGTAGGGTTAAGGAGACAAGGGAATTGAAGAAGGTAGTTTTGAGTAGGCTTTTCTAGCCTTTTTCTAGACAAATGTAGGATGTGGACCTAAGAGGTTACTTTCTCTCTCTAGCTTTTTGAAAGTGAAGGAAGTATAGGGTGTGGCCACATGAACAAAAACGTGGGTCACTAAGAGCCAAAATTTGACTTTTTTCAAAAAGTTCATTTTTACTTATACTTAGAACTCCCTCCCGACATATATACATATTCAAAAATCATTTTTTGACCCTTTTCTTTTACCTACAAGCTTTGAAAGTCCATTTTTTCTAAAACCTTTTCCCCCAAAAAGTAAAAAACACTTTGTTCTCTCCTCCTCCTCCCTCCCCTCTCCCTCTCCTCTCCCTCCCTGCCCTTACCTTCCTCCTCCTCCCCAATCTCTCCCTCCCCCCCCTCCCCCTTTCTCTCCTCCCATCTTCCTCCCTCTCCCTCCCCCTCTATCTTTTCATCCTTTGCTTCTTCGCGCAACAGCTTCCATGGTGCTAACGGGCATCACAAATCATTTTCTTCCACCACCATGTACTCTGCACACCAAAAGCGTGCATATTCGCTTGCCCAGGGCGTTTGCACCAAAAGCCGCAGGTGAGGGTGATCAAAGGTCATCTCACAGGAACGTCGCGCCACTAGCGAGACGAATGTTGATATTTGGGTGGACGGCCATTTGTACCTTTACAATCCTATAAGCCGCTTCCATCAATATTTTAATAGCCTTTTGATATTTCTTCAATAGCTTGGGAGGGGAGAAGCAGGCTTCTTAGGCTATTGCAATCAGTTGTGTATGGGTGCAGGTGCTTATTTACATATGTGGATGCATGACTGTCAAGTTCTTCATCTCAAGATGACGGCATTACAAGATAGTATTGCCTCTTTGGAGAGAGAGGTTGAAATTCTTTCAAAACAAATGTAAGAAAAGGATTCCCACATTATGAAGCTTGCCAACACCATCACATATTTGAAAGAAACACCCCTTGGTGCAAGGGAACGCAAACGCATGTATTCATCCATTGAAATCCTTGCACCTTCAAGTGGAGCACGCAAACAATGAGTGACGACCACAAGGTGATTTGGTCTTTACTTGAATGATACATTCTTAATTCACACTATTTTCTAGCATTTATCTTATAAGTTGCTAGAAACTTCATCCAGGAGGCATGCGGGGGAACAAGCCAAGCTGATTGAGTCAACCTTCTCACTAATTGTCTCAATACCCATGATGTGATTTCTATCTTACAATCACGTGGAAGTAAGCACATTAAGGATACAGTCATCAAGGGTCTTATGCACAAATTGAAAAATGTAGATAGTGAAGATGACATGCAACAAGCTTGTGACGAGGCAAGGATCAACACCAAAGCTTATCAAGCTATTTCTTGACTCCAAAAGGATGCTCTCAAAGAGCGTGACATTATGGAAACCTATTTACCGTTTTGCACAACGTCAGCCTTGCAAAGAAGGCACAAACAAAGATGTGATCTCTCGCATTTGGTCATACCTACACATTGAGGACACAATGACAGCTTTGCTTTATGCTTCATGCACAACAAAGGAAAGGGGAAAAGGTAAGAAACAATCCATAAGACCTTTGGAGAAGGGCTTCCCTTACACAATATGGAATAATATTTTTGTGGACCTTAGAAGGCTTCAACAAGACATGCTTAGATTGTATGAGCTACCTGAAGGAGATGACACACTAAACTTCTTTCTTTTGGCTGTGTTCTTATCATAGACTTTGAAGTATAAGGTCTTGTCACTATTTATTTTGCAGTGCTTGGAACAAAGGTCGCTTTTGTCTTCACCTACTCAACAGCAAACACCTCGACGTAGAGTGAAGCAACACGCCCAGCGTAGGCGAGAAGAGCAGGCCCAACAAGCACCAGAGACTAATAGGGAGGCCCCACCATGCCACAATTTGCAAACAAGACCATCTAGAACTCAGGTGGTCTATACAGATACCAAATCAGAGATAGAGCCACCATGGCAGTGAGTTGATATACCATGCACACACCGGGTGCCCGTTGGGGGGAAGACATTGCCTCGTGGACATGGAGCTCTCCCCACAACACAAGTCGGGAGGCATGTATCCTACCCCAAAGCATGTAAACAGGTGCAAATCAAAGTTTTTCAAGAAGCCTGAACGCCGCCAACCAGCTAATGTGCAAGTGCCCCCATGACAACTTCAGTGGCATTGGAAAATAGCAAGGGCATTTGCAGATCCTACCCCAAAGCATGTAAACAGGTGCAAATCAAAGTTTTTCAAGAAGCCTAAACGCTGCCAAACAGCTAATGTGCAATTGCCCCCAAGAAAACCTCAGTGGAGTCGAAAAATAGCAAGGGTATTTGCAGAAATCAGGCACTACCAGAAGACTATGGAGCTTTTAATTTGACACGCCCCCTTTGCTCACATGGTCAAGGAGGTGCTTCAAAGCTATGGAAATCAGTATAGGATGCAAGCGATAGCACTAGAGGCTATTCAAGAAGCTGCAGAGGCCCACATCATATCGGTGTTGGAAGATACCAACCTATGTGCCATACATGCAAAGAGAGTGACAATACAGCCAAAGGATATGCAGCTTGCACGTCGAGTGCGACAAGACTTTGCGCATTAGCCAAAGTTACACACCCTTTTCTATATTGAGCACCCTTCTCTTTGTAATCACTAATTTTACAAAATGACAAAATGATTATGAGTTGTCTTCTGTCTCCATAGTCATTTGGATTTTTGGACTATCCATTTGTTTTAAGTTAAGTGTTTCTGGTCATGAAGAGGATAATTTAAATCAAATATCAACAGTTTTGGTAACCTAAGGGGCAAACAAGGCTAGAAAATGTAAAGAAAAGGGTGGCCACAAGGGTGCACATGTGAGCCATCCAATAGTTTTGGATGGCTGACTTGCTCGCCCTTGTGACCACCCTTTTTTTTCATTTCCTAAGTTTGTTTGCCACTTAGGTTACCAAAACTGTTGATATATAGTGAAACCAGTTTTTAATGCAGGATGATACTTGGTTTTTATACTGTCCAATGTGATTTGGTCTTTTGGTGCAGGGAACTAGATAGTTGAGTTGAAGGAAGGTATAATGTGCTTGAAAAGTTTAATCTCATGTTCATCTCACCTTTTCCAGGTTCGTGGGGGGAAGACAAGGCCATAAAATGAAAAAAAAGGGTGGCCACAAGGGTGCGTAGGATAGCCATCCAAAATGCTAAATGAGACATCTGCGCGCCATTGTGGCCACCCTTTTTTTGCATTTTGTGGCCTTGTCTACCCCCTCGGATACAAAAAAAAAGTTAAGATTAGTTAAAAGTGAATTTTAATGCAACATGCTAGTACAAATTCCACTTCTTTTCACTCAGATGTGTTTTGTACTGTCCCTATAATTAAGGTAAGTTGAAAGTAGATACCACATGCATCCCACTTCTGCTGTGTTGTTACTTTAAGCCAATAAGACACAACTTGTTGAAACACATCACCAATTTCAACAATTTACAAGATTGAGAGATCACATTGAAAGGAATGTACAAGATAGAGAAACCGTTCAAAGTATATTTTATTACTTGTTGAAACACATCACCAATTACAACAATTTACAAGATTGAGAGATCACATTGAAAAGAATTTACAAGATAGAGAAACCTTTCAAAGTAGAATTTACATCATACATCTGAGGAGCTCATAATTTTCCTAACCATTTCTTGGAGCCTCTCTTGCACGTATGGCAACTCCCCAGTCAAGAGGGGCTGCACTATCGCCTTAGGATCATTTGAGCCAATGGAAGCATGTATCCCTATTTGGGAAAGCAATTTACTACAAAATCCAGTGCCAAATGCTATGCATACAACGGATCTACGCACTAGGAACACAAGATGGGCAGTCTGAGCAATGGTGTACAAACACAAAACCTTGCTTCGAGCTTTCAATGACCCCATCATAAAATGGGCTTGGGGAGTGAATTCATTATGTACAATGGCAACATCTCTAGGGGGAAGTTTTCCTAGGTAATGCGCAAGGGAAGACTGAGGTCCAAAGCCCGCCGTCCTCCTGCCACCCATCCTTGATGCAAACTCATCAACCTCCAGGACATCCTATCATAAACCAGACAAGGTTAAGAAAAAAGACAATGAAGGGTAAAAAAAATAACATAAAAATTAGGATAGAGTTTACCTCCTGCTTCTTGTCATCCTCCTCCCTATTGCCCTTTCATCCCAAGTCAATGCTCCCTTACACCGCATCTATGCACCGCGCCAATGAGCTTTTGATCATCAGAGGGGGGGTTACGCAGTGTAGTAGGCATCCTAGCGGACTCAACCTTGGCTTGCATGGCCTGGAATTCCTCCTCATCCACATGCAACTGCTCTGTGCTACCAAGACCTCCACACAAACAAGTGCAATAGTGTCAATAATAGAGTCCCCAAGTGGCAAGGCCTTGCTGTCAAGGGCATGTGGCCCATTCTCTAAAGTAAATTTTGTGTTGGTGCATAGCACACTCAAGCATTCATCCATGCGTAGAACAAATGGTTTTTCTAAGTCATGCATAAACACATACTCCTCCCCCATCCACTACCACTGAGGAGAAGAGGCTAATCTCTACCTCTAGGATAGCCTCATCCATCAATGGTAGTGACACTTGAGTGTCACTAGGTCCAACCACAATGATGGATTTCTCAACCACCTCCTCAAGCCCCCTGGGGTACTCGAGCCAAAGTGTCTATCCTTGCACTACAAGGTTCATGGGGACAACCTCTTGCTCCTTGGTGTCCTTCATAAAGGACCCAACGTGAAGGTGTGGTATGCAGAGCTCCTCCAAATCAGGTTCCTCGCTCACAAAGAAGATGAATGTTGCCAGTTGAAAAAGGTACTCCACACCCAACTTGTGCTTCTTGAGCGCTACCACCCGCGACGCTTGCTTGTACAAGAAATGGCATGGTTCAGTGGCAATTTCCTGGAACGGTCTCAACCACTTGGAGAATGGGCGATCACCTTTGTGTATGTAGCAAAAAAGATCACAAGGCACCCAGATCCCTGCATGTGAGGAGATAGATACAGAATGTTTTATGATGTGCTCCTCCATGACTGCTGAAATCTCGATGAATTCATCCATGTGAAGGGAAATTGTGGCGTCAAGGTCGGGGAGACGAGTAAAGAAGGTGTAGAGATCCAACTTCCCTTTGTAATTGGTGTCCTTGAGGAAGAGGATGAAGCGTGACAAATGGGTGGATGTGGGTGTAGATGCAGAGGCTGTGGAGGCATCCATGTCTAGCCTAGGATGTAGACAGAGATTGGAGGAGCTTAAGTGTTGCGAAACTGAAAAGTGTGAATGAGGTATACAGCCCCCCTTTTATAATGGTCCCTTTTTTAAAGAAGGTACTTTTTCCAAAAAAATAAATTAAAGGCACTTTCACCAAAAAATGCACTTTCATCTCAATGAGAAAATTTATATTAAAAGTCATAATTTGCTGCAGCAAATCATGTTGATTACATCGGGGATTGTTTCCAAAGCTGCAAGAGTTACAAAGATATAAGGGTGATAGCATAGTTCCATCCATGCCTTAGTCCTCCTCGACCTTCATTTTGTCTTCCATTCTCTTCTCAATTTGCAAACATTCATTATAATAAGTATCCATTCATTACAATAAGTAGCCAATGATCGCCAAAATATGATGTATTGAAAATGTGGTGGAAGGATTCTCACCTTGTGACCTTGCAAACAAAATTGCGCTTGTTGAAGGGTCTCAAAACCCATAATAACCAAATGTTCTCCCACATTACTAAGAGTCCAATGTTTGCTCACTTGGACAGCCTCCAAACCATCATTGGGCATCCTCATTACAATGTCAAAGCTTGCAATAGCGCCATCTACACTCTGTAAGGGAGTCCACACTCTAAGCTTGCACATCCAACGATCATAGTGAAATCGTATGTACAAGGAGGTGTGGTATTTTAAATAGCGCATCCCAATACCTGAAGCTCCAACCTTACAACGGTACCTATCCCCATTGTGCATGCCCTCCACAAACCCCATTCCTCTTCTAAAAGTCTTCCTAATTCTTCATAATGCACATCTTTACATACAAGCATTGTGGTAGTCTCCACAAATCCAAACTCCTTAAAAATGTGCACGAAACAATGAATGCCTGCACCAACTCAAGCCCACAGACCTAGAAGGTTTAGAGTATTTCAAAGAGTTATCATCTTTTGCTTGAAAAATGCTACCGACCACAAATTTGGATGTGGCCATTCCATACTTTATAAGTAAGATATTTTGATGGGTTCAAGATTTCCAAACTCTTGTGTAGAAGTAGGCACAATATAAGAGTGAGAATAGAAGAAAATCCTTCTTTGGACCAGTTTGGTTGGGCAAAGATGTGCGAAAATTGTTGCATTGAATGTGCCGGAGAGACTATCTAGTGGCTGCTCCTCCACCAATGTAGATGGAAATATGACTAAAATGCATGGAAAATCTTTAGTATGAATCCACAAAAACATTACACTGTGATTTCACACCTAGCTTTGTATTCTCAAAACATGTACTTACAATGTGCTGGAAATCGAGGCATTTGTTGCAATGGCATGCTTGACATTGAGAAAACATGTTGCACAATGGCTACAGTCCCCTTGTCTTTGCGGTTCTTGAATCCAAGGAGCTTTCCTTTCCAATGAGGATCCAAGTTTGCACGATTTCACACACGGTGAGGGCCAATAGCAGATGGCTGCATGTATACCCAAGCACCTTTGGTGAACTCTTGTGGCACCCACTCATCATCTATACCTCTTATGTTGTGGCATGCAAGTGTTGTGACCTCATCCTTTGGCCGTCTTTGTGGAGTAGAGCGGGCCATGGTTAACGGGCCATGGTTAAACAAAGACAATTAGGAGGTGGACCAGAACCTTGCTTGTTGCTACAATGTAGGTGGGGAGTAAGTGATAGGAGAAGGTGGATAACCCTTTCTTGGTGTGGCAATGGGAGGTGGTAGGGGAGGAGAGAGCAGCTTTCTTGCTACAACAATGGAGATGGTGTAGAGAGAGAGTGTTGGAGTAGAGGGTGAGTGTGATGGTTGCAATCAAAGAGGGGTTGGAAAAGGGGTTCTCGAGAGGGAAATTATTTTTTTGCCTGAGGACTAGTTTTGGGGGGGCTTTGGATAGTAAAAAATGATGTTTCAAAATTTTTTGAAAAAAAAAGAATTTTATGGTTTTTTTGGTGCATGTTTTGACTTTTTGAGGTCAAAAAATTCCTATTTGACCATAAAATAGGTTTAGGGAGGTTTTCAAAAGAGAAGATTAGAGTTTTTGAAATCTTGAAAATTTTCAAAATTTTGGGATTTTTTCAAAACCGGATCAAAAAGAAGGAAAGTTGGAGGTTCCATATGCCCCACCCCCTTCCCCCAGCTCCCCACCTTCTCACTAGGTAAGAGGCCATTAAGAACTGTAAGACTACTTTGTCACCCTACTTTTTTGAGGGAATAGAGTGTATCCACCACCCTCTTCTCATTGGCTAGCCCCTAGAGGATTCATATTTTTCCTAAGCTCTCTCTCTTCTTGGAGAAGAAGGGAAATCCCATAAGCATGAATTTGTCGGGTAACTTCGGCTTGCAAGGCAGGGTTTCCCAAAGCTTGTTGCAACCTAGTAGCAAGATAATTCACAAACATTTGGGCATCATCAGTAGCACCTTCATTGCAAAATCAAAATTGTCAATATTCATTGTACACTATCTTTATTATTGTCAGTCATGCTAATTAAACTTATGTATATGATACTTTGTGCTTTCGTACCCTCAAAAACCTTAGTTGCTACTCTTCTTTACCTTTGGAAATATAATTAGCTCTCAAGTAGCCACACCCATGGTTTAGATATTTTTGATTGCAAAGAGTAGTGGAAAGGGTCTAGCATTCCCCGCTTTATTATGGTTCTTGTTGAGCTTGCTAGTAGCTCAATAATGGTTAATCCAAAGGCAAGCCCAGAGAGACTCCATTATTAAGTCTATATCTCCCAACGATGTACCTTGAACTAAGTCCTTTTCAACCAAAATAATAGATCCCTGTCCCACTTACCCTCTTGTAATGAACATGTACAACCTTTCATGAACAACTTAAGGACCTCTCCTCTTAAGCAAGAAAAGAGAGACCAATAGCTTTGATACCAATGTAATGGAAATGGACTATAAGCATTGAGAATAGTGGAACTAAGAAAATTGTAGTGAGCATTTTTATGAGAATACTTTGAGAAAATAGAGGGTGAACTTGATTAGAGGTAGCAATATAACCAATATACTTAATTAACTTGGCATGAAAAATACTTTGCAAGAGAGAGAATTAAATAACTTTCCAACAGTTGAGGACCGGATTTATGTGGAGCCGGTCCCCCCTCCAAAAGACTTTTGTATTATAGTTTATCCCATAAAGAGAGACTTGGTACAATACAAGCTTTCTGTTCCTTGAAACCTTGATGGTGCAATCAAGCTAGACAGATTCATGCACCACAATTATGCCCGTAACTTAGCTAAATGAAAGCTTTAATTTATCCCCCATGTCAGTCCTAGGACCTCAAACACCTTCGAAGGTGGAGAGAGCTATCAAGGAATGAGGTTAGGGAAGAGGAAGAAGAAGCATTTTTACGAGAAAGAAATAGTTACTCACTTATCACCACTCTTGTTGCTTAGCATAACATAATAGCATAGTAATGATGATAAAGAAGATGGGAAGCTTAAGCATTGAAGCATGTGTCTTGGTTGGATTTTCATTCCATAGCCAAGAGTGTTGGTGTAGGCTACCAGTTTCTCAACAAGCTTGGAGAAGGAGATGAAGTTCTTGCACTTAGCACTTCACACAATGAGTGTGTGTGTGTGTGTGTGTGTGTAGCTTGGGTCCACCCCCTATTTTAGCTCATGCTTGTATCTCATTGGCTTTATCAAGCCTAGCCAATCACAAGCCTTGGTCACAACTAGCAATCGAGGTAGCCTTTGGGACAAGTGTCCTCCTTTCCCCTTTGAGAGAGAGGGATTGGAAAAATCTTAAAAATTAATTTGATTGAGCTAAATTCTCATTGGACCTCTCTAAAGGTCAACCAATAGGCTTTAGGCACACCATGTGTGCAACTTAGCTAGGTCCTTACCATGTGTCCTATTTACCTCTTTGATCAAGGGGTGCCCCTTGGGTGAGGGGAGGGTCATTATCTCTCATTCCCTACTTGTGTGGATTGCCCCCTCCTTTGTAGGCATTCTTTTGACTTTCAAGCACCTCAAGCACCTTGGACCCCAAGTACCTTAAGCACCTCAAGCACCTTAGTCATCATGAATTGGCTTAGCAAGAGCATGGGCTCTCTCTCTCTCATGCCCCTAGCTTCAAGGGATCTCTCCCTCCTTGTAGGTATTGGATTTGATTTCAAGCACATGCCTAGCTTGACCAAGCACATTAGTCATTAAGCATCTCAAGCACCTTAGTCATCAAGCATCTCAAGCATATGCCTAGCTTAACCTAAGGTCTAAGGAAATTTACACTAACCTTTGAGGTCTTTAATGAGGCTAACCCTAAGGTCTTTTAAGCTCCATTATGCACACATTGTTCTTCACTAGACCATCTCCTTGTGAGCACTTGCTGAGATGAAACCAACTCCTTTTGGCCCCGTATTGAGCTTCGTCTAAAACCACATATCTATATTCTAGCTCTTGTTCCCCTTTTATCTTCCCCATATTAAATGATTAGTTTAACATGAGAAAATAATTTGGATAAAGCTAGATATTACATTGTATGACATGTAGAAAGATGAAGAGTCAAATTCTTAAGTCATTGGTGAAGCTATAGTAAGGCCCACAAACAGTGGACATCAAAAGAGATTCTAGCAAGGACTTAACAGAGGAATCCAAAAGACAATGTACAAGCAGTGGAGCAAACAAAAGGAAAAACAAATACAAAGAACACACCGACATTGGCAATCAGGTCATGTCAGGGACGACATGAATTTGGAGGGGGGGAGTGTTGATCCGCGGGTCAAAAGCATGGAATAACTCAATTTTCATACCAAAGTCTTACTTTTTGAGAGTTATGCAATGATGCAGATTATGGGTAAAAACATCATTTGTAATGAGGAGCTATTCTAGTTGTAGAAGTTGGGGTGCAATACACTTTCTGATTGTAAATACAAAGCCATTTGACCCTTTGAACTCTATTTTTGGTTTAACCTATGGTATATACTAAGGCACCTAGGCCATTTTGTAAAGAGAACTTTATCATAAGCAAAGTTTTGAGCTGACCTGTGACTATGTGTGTGGGAGAAAGAGAGAGCGTGAGCTTCATCTTGATGTTACTTCCCGCTCGCTCATCACATTGGAGATCCAACTACACCATCAGGAGAAGATCGGTGAGAGCTATGCATCAATCCCAAGCATTCCACACGAAAAGAGCACGTGCGCTAACGCATCTACTACGAGCTATTTGTGGTCGTAAGTGTATCAAATGATGTCTGTTTTTTGCATGCAAGTAATCATTATAATCATGGTGACATAAGCTACGCATAGCTACTCATAGATTTCAGTTTTGGGCACTTTCAAAAATGGTTCTCTGTCTTTATATGTGTTTTTTGCAAATGGGTCTAGAGTCAGGGTTTTGAGTGTAGAGGCTTTGGACAGGTGTATCCTAGTGAGGGGATGGTGTTCCTTAAGTTTCATGTGATTCTGGTATGATTTGGTGAGTTTCCTTTTGTTTGTGTGTATGTGGGTTGGGTGGTGTGGTTGAGAGAAATGAGATTCCTGATTGTGGTTTAGTTGGCCTTCCAGATTGTTGTATGTGTGGGATGATCTTAGCCTCTAAGAAGCTAAAGAGATTGCCTTTGTGCACCTATCGTGTCATTTGTATCCTCAATTGAAATTATGTTGATCTAGGTAGTGTTGCATGCACTTTATAGGTGGTGTGATTCACTCCCGCAATAGTTGGCCAAACCACGAAGCACAAAGATTTGGAGGAATCTTTGTAGATACAAATGAATCAACTAAGGAACTTGCAAGTATGTGCCAACATTTTAACTCTATTAAACAGAGCTACATTTGTAAGACGTTTTTAAAAAAAGGTGAGGAAGCACAAAGATTTGCTAAGTTAAGGGGAGGATGAGATTTATGGAAAGTTTTAATGAGTGCCTTAAATCCCATCAAATTTTTGTTGTGTTTTAATATAAAGTTAGATTATCCATTATATATACATAATCACAAATGGTTTACCAAAATAACCCTTTAATTTGTGGAAATTTCTAAAATACTCCTCAATTTTTAAAAACTCCCAGAATACCCCCAATATTGTGTCATACATTTTCAAAATACCCTTCAGATTTTCCAAAATACCCCTCATTGTGAGATTGAATATCTCCAAAAATAAGAAAAACGATAGATTTTCATGAGAGGACTGATTGTCTATCAGTACAAGATGCTAAAACTAGAATTTGAGTTGGTTATGAAGGCTTTGGAGATTAATTGTTTCATTATTTTTACACATAATTGCCTTTTTTTGCGAGGTAATTTGTGACAGATTAGGTGCTTGACATTAAAAAATGGATCTTAATTATAAAAAATAAATAAAGATAAAAAACTCTTGAACAATCTAACCAAAATAGATACAAAGGTATTTTGGGAATTTTCTAAACTTGAGGGATATTTTGAGAATTTCCCCAAATTAGAGGGGTATTTTGATAATTTCTCCAAAATAATAAAGTGAAAGGTGCACATTGCACATTATCATTTGAAACCAAAATAAAATGAAAATAAGATAAAATAAAAACAATAAAATAGAGACACATTGAAAAATTAAAACAAAATAATATTTTAATGTCTGTGTAAAAAAAGATAGATTCAATAAGCATAGAGAATAATAAATGAAAGATTTTTTTGTGAGTTATTAATTGAAAGGACTCTTTACATATCAAAATATAAAAGAAACAAATATTGAGTCAATAATTCATATCATGGATCTAACTCTTATGAATACACTCTTTATCAAACTTTGAGAAATAGCATTTGATAGGGTAAACGGGCCAACTTTAGGCCACCTAAGCGGCATGGGAAATTGGTGAAAGCATACTGTATAGAATCAATTGTGCAGTGGTGCAAAAGAAAGCCAATTCTCATCGCTATAACCGACAAAGAGCCCGATGTGAATAGTCAATCACAAGTGTCGTACAACAACAAAAGAATTTTTGTGTGTAACAAAAACGGCCTTGCGAAGTGAAACACTGCAGGGTGAGAAATGAGCCAATGGGCCGGCAGGGCTTGATCTGGAAATCTGACGGCCCGAGTTAAACATCACTCATGCGAACCACTAAATCATCCGATGTTTGATGTTTGAATACTGGTTTCGTTTGGTCTTATTCATTGGTGCAGCCGTGTCTCCCTTTCAGGGGGTGGCTTTTTATTGGCCGCTTTACCCTAGGACATGGTGTCTTTTTCTTCAAGACTTTTAAGACTTCTTGAGGGACACATGTCCCACAACTAGAATTGAACGACCTTCATCCATATGGATACTAAGGCCTTTAGCAAGTCAAAAAAAGATGACTTGTTATCTTTGTGATACCTAAGCATGAGAAGGGCAAAATGGAAATATACCCTTTTATGGGAACATGGTTGCTTTTTATGGGCAACTTACCCATTTTGGGGTATGTTGCCGTATTGATCAGGCAAAAATGTGAGTTTTCGTTTTAAAAAAAACACTGAAGTCAAATAAAAAATCATAAAATATTGCAAATGTGGAGGGCAAGGGTGCCCGTCAAAAATCAACCCTAATAGGGAAGGTTACTCTATGGAATGGTACTACTTTCCAATGGTTCTTTTTTGAAAAAATAGGGAGCCCTTCAAATTCTAACTTTGTCGAACGAGGATGCAGTCAAAAGATGAGGCTCCAACATCACTTTCGAACCCTTCGAGGGATATGAGGTTGAAGGATTCAACAGTGACGATAGGTTTACGTGGTTTCACACATGAAAGCCTAGAAAGTTGAAACTGTGAGCTAATACCCTTCCCCAATGATTACGAGAACGCAACAAGACAATTCAAAAGTTGCACTCAATGAAATCAAACAACACACTCTTCTGAACTACCTTGAAAATGACTTCTCTAATTGATTTTTAAAAGAAGAAGAGAATGGTAGTGTGAGTTGAGAGAGAGAGAGAGAGAGAGAGAGAGAGAGAGAGCCTCTCCCCAGAATCATATAGCTCTAGAAACACTGCTCGAAACAAGCAATTTTGTTTTGGCCTTGTCTTTTTAGTCAAAAAATTAGGATTTATCCAAAAATCTAAGGTATCTACCGAGATTTATCACTGAAATGCACAAATAAAATTCTCTTATGCAACCTAGTTAGACAACTGGGATTTATCCAAAACTCTAAGGTATCCACCAAGATTTATAACTACTAATATATAACCCACACATTGCTGCGTCTAGAAATGCATGTCTTCTATTCTTACAACAACAAAGATGGAGAATTATATAGATTTTCTTTTTCTACATGTATACACATCCTTGAATTTTTTTTTCTAAGTGATACACAACATCTCTCTATGGATTCTAAAAAAAAATGTAAAAGAGGCAGTAAATATTCCTTTAATACTAAGCTTGGCAGGTTCTCACACATTACATATGATTTTCTAGCCCTTATTCAATGGATGTAGGAGTGCTTTATAGCTATTGAAGAGAACACACACACACACACACACATATTAATATTAATATTCTCCTCCTCCTCCGCCTTCTCTTTGTTTAATTGGATAATTCTCCTCCTCCTCCTTCTCTATATTTAATTGGATGATATTCTCCTCCTCCTCTCTGTACTATCCAATTAAACAGAGAGGAGGAGGAGGAGGAGAATATTAATATTAATGTATCTCTCTCTCTCTCTCTCTCTCTCTCTCTCTCTCTCTCCAATGCACAAAAAAACTTAAATACTAAATTCCTTTAATTTTTAGGTTTTCTTACCTCCTATTTAAAATTTAGAGGTAATGTTTCAAAATTTGTAGGTGATATTAAACTTTTTTCTCAAGCTTTTCTCCCAAGGCATGAAGGCTGCAGCATTTATGGTGTTTTTCATACAGTAGAAGTTGTTTCTTGTTAAGCAGCATGCTAGAGAGAGAGAGAGAGAGAGAGAGAGAGAGAGAGAGAGAGAGAGAGAGAGATTTTGATTGTCTGAAAAAGGAGAGAGCTATAGAGGGCCTTCTAGCTCCATGATGAAGGAGAATTTATGTTAAATAGCTTCTCCTAGGAGTTGCTGCACATCTTTGGTCAACATGGACGAAGATCATGACTATGTGTACCACATCTGAGAGATGCAGTTAGGCATGGATGCGCAGAAGATGTATAGTGCCATCCCCACCCAATGAGCCATCTTCTGAGGAGTACCATTTCCTGAGAGAGTGAGACACACACACACACACACACACACACACACACACACACACACACACAGAGAGAGAGAGAGAGAGAGAGAGAGAGAGAGAGAGAGAGTTTGATTGTCTGAGAAAAAAGAGAGCTATAGAGGGCATGCTAGCTTAATGATGAAGGATAATTTAACCTTAAATAGCTTCTCCAAGGAACTGCTGCACATCTTTGGTCAACATGGAATATGATCATGCCTATGTGTACCACATCTGGGAGATGCAGTTAGACATGGATGTGCAGAAGATGTGTAGTGCCATGCCCACCCAATGAGCCATATTATGTAGAGTACCATCGCCACTTGGTTATACTCACTCGAGTTGGTATGCTAAAGGTGGATAATTGCAAGCCTTTAGAAGAGGTGAAAAGAAGCATAGCTCATGTTTGCTCATTAGATGACTTATACATCAGACTCGACATTCTTGAGTCCGTGGGATTGTCCCCTAACTTGATGTAGGAAGAGATGAAAAAAGGTTTAGAAACCGCAAAGCATGTTGCTGGACCACTAGCCTTCAAATGATCATCTCTATACCCATCCCACATTCACGTAAACCCAGCAGTTCAAGAAACCATCATCATTAGATGTTGGATCAATGTGGGAGAGTATTGTGTATCTGAGAGCCCAAAAAAAGCCTAGGTTTATTTTAATCTAACCTACAAATTTTGAGATTTACCTCTAAATTCTAGATTTGAAGTAGAAACTCGTACAAAAACTAGACAAATTTAGTGTAAAAATCATCAATACAATGAATTTACCTCTAAAATTTCCCATATATAGATTTTCCAAATTTTTGAAAATAGCATTATATACAGGAGTGCTCAAAGAAATTTAAGTTTAATGTAAATAGTAAAATTGCCAACTAGGAAAGTGACCACAAAGTGTAAGAACCCTTGGGGGTGCCAAGGGCCACAAAAGTGCATTCCAAGAGGCTACATTTAGATAAGTATACATGTTGACCAAAACATTTTGAAATAGGATGGATCTCTTAAAGAGCCATTTTGAAACATTTTGAAATAGGGTGGCTTTCTTAAAGAGCCCCTTAATAGCCATTTTAGTTTGCTCATGTCAAATACTTGCATGATGCGACATTCCTTTGAGATATAAGGATACAAAATTGTATCTGGACACGAGCCCCAACCTTGCCTCAATTGAAAACTACTTAGAGCTTCCTTACCCTCACCCTTCTTCTTCAAAACATATGCAGCATCCTAAACTACAAACATTAATACCAACAAGAGCTTGTTGTGAATTTTTCAATACATGATCACACTTAGTGTACATGTTGAGCAAAGAATTTTCAACCATAATCTATTTTTTGGGCTTCTCTAAGAGCCCTTTATAGGAATATCATCATGATTTTTTTATTCATGTCAACTTCCTAAATGTTAGCATTGGATAATGCTACATACCTTCAAGGTGCAAGCCAATGTTGACATCATTTGGGCCATTTAATAAGCAGAAAAAAAAGGAAAAAAAGTAGTTGTGTTGGCACACAAAGTGGGTGACTTGGATGTAAGTCTCTAGGAAGGGAAACTATGAGTGATGACTTCTCAAGTTCCTTAGTAAAAGCTTGAATATTGACACCAACAAAACACAATCTAGGGGATCCACAAGGTAGAGAGCTTGAGGAGTTGCAAGCTTTGTTAACTTTGGGACCAATTAGAAGGGATGCATTACAAATAAGAGACAAGGCATACAATCATCATCATACATGCAAACTAAGACAATAAAAACTTTCAAATATAGTAAATTTTCTTCCAAATTTTTTCATATAGAACATTTTTTTAAAGGATTGGCCCTTGATGTTGGAAACATTTAAATTTTAGATGCAATTTTCCAACTTTTAGAGGTACATTCTAGGAAAATCATATAAAAATCTTCAAATATAGTACATTTGCCTCTAAAATTTATCATATGGAAGTCTTCCATGAAAAAAGCATAAGTGCTCAAAAAAAATATAGGTTAAGTGTAATCCCACCTACAAATTTTGAGGTTTACCTACGTAAACTAAGAAATTCAAATATAAAAACCTTCGAATATAGTAAATTTGTCTCTAAAATTTTATCATATGTAGGTTTTTCAAATTTCAATTTTTTGTGGAATCTCCAAGAGTCCTTGATAGCAACCTCCAAATTTTATAAAAACCTTCAAATTTTAAAGTCAAATCTCCAAATTTTATAGGCAAATTTTAGAAAAATCATGTAAAGACCTTCAAATATACTTTTCTCATGTGTCGGTTTTCCTAGTTTTTGAAAAAGAGCACTATGTATCCGAGTGCTCAAAAAAAGAGTAGGTTTGGTGTAATCCCACCAACAAATTTCAAATTTTAGATTTGAAGGTAAGAAAACCCATGAAGTTTATAGAAACTTAGTGTAAAAACACTCAAATATAATAAATCTCGAGGTTAAAGTTTGCATATGTAGGTTTTCTAAGCTTCTGGGAAAAACCACTATGTATCCAAGTACTCAAAAAAACCTAGGTTTGGTGTAATTGCACCTACAAATTTGGAGATTTACCTCTAAATTCTAATTTGATGGTGAGAATGCCTACGAAGTTGATAAGGAAAAACTACATCTAGTGTAATCCCACCCACAAATTTTGAGATTCACCTTTAAATTATAATTTGAAATTGAGAATAACTACAAAGTTCAGAGAAATTTAACACAAAAACCTTTAAACATAGTCAACAGTTTACCCCGTCTTCCGTTGTTGTCAACTTGCAATTACACACCACCCACCCTAGATTTTCTCCTTGTCTTGGGTTCGTCAGCTTGGGCTTATTCGCCTTTGTGCGTCTTTGGCTATGGGACCAACTGCTCCCTCTCTCTCTCTCTATATATATATATATATATATATATATATATATATATATATCTATCTATCTATCTATCTCTCTCTCTCTCTCTCTCTCTCTCTCTCTCACACACACACACACACACACACACACAAAGTATACACACACATACACACGTCCTTCCATTTTGGGACTATTCAATACCATTGTTCAATTAAAAACGAGGTTTAGTGTATCAATTTTTTGCAAAATTCTAGCTAGATTCCAAGTTCTCCTTAAAGTAAACCGGCCAAATTTTGTTATTGTACATACGAACAATTTCTTAAATTGTGAAATCTTATGGCCATTGTCTTTCCAAAAGCAAAGTTGAGCCACCGCTTAATTGGCTTTTAAAAGGAAAGCAAAGGCTCAAAAAATAGAGTCAAACCTTTCTTTCTTTTCTTTGTTTTCTTTTTTTTTTCTTTTGAAGCTTGAAAAGGTTCATAGATTCTAAGATTCCAATCTTCATAGAAATGAGAAGGTTCCAAACTGCAGAGAAATGAAACATTTTGTGACGTTTTCTATGAAGTGAAGGAGTGAGTGACACATGAAGGGTCTCTCTTTCCTTGAAAATTTTAAGCTGCATTATATATATACCATTGTAAAAGGGGGAAGGATTTCAATCCCCCCCTTGGCCATGTGGCAGAATCAGATTCTCTCGATCAGTGTGGCCTGCAATCTGGCATCACGGTGACGTTGAGCACGCTTAGAGAGAAAAAAAAAGAGAAAGACTACGTGGGGGGAGAGAGAGAGGAGTTACTGATTCATACTGAATCGCACTTCAATTTTGTGGCTCCTTCTCGCCACTTTTCTCAATATTTGATTTTTTAAAATGTGCAGCATCCATGACAACCCACACACAAATTACTACATGTGATGTATGTGCACAAGTGTATATAAAGATTCAGGTTAGTGAGTGAAGAGACATAAAGAGCTTCTAATTGTCACCGTGTCCATAATTCTTTTGAGAGAGAGAGAGAGAGGATGTTTTTTTCCCGAACACTACCTATGCTTGAGCCTCGCAGGGATGTGGAATTATGCAAGATGCCAAAAAGGACTCTTGAAAAAGGATGATCTTGGAAATTTTGGTCGACATTTATGCAAAAAGTGGTGACTTTATGTCCGGAATGTCGTTTCCTAAATTGCATTGATTGGAAGCTCTAGGTTTTCTTCAACGTATAAGAAGTGAGGGAATCCATTGAAATGCAATCACCTATGCTCGAGAGATCCCTATCTGGAGCATCGCCCTTTGGAGTGCATTGATTCTGACATATGCCCAAGAGGGGTAGGGTGAGGAAGCTATGAGTTTTTTCTAAAGATGCGAAGCGAGGGCATCCCTCAATATGTGATTACCTACAGTCGAGGAGCTAACTATCAAAAAAATCATCCCTTGGAACACATTGACCACGGCGTATGTCCAAGAGGGCCAAGGCTATTTTTAGCAACTTGCTTTCATGGTTCTATATTGCTTCAATACTGCTAGAAACATCTACATTTCCGCAAAGAAATTTTCGTACAACGTGCTTTGCATCTAGCTTCGTGAAAAGGCCCTCTTGCTTTTTGGAATATTGTTAGTGAGGCCGGAGAGGAAGCTCCAAATTCGGCACACTTGAAGCTAGGCTCATGCCCTCTTCCAAAGAGGAGTTGTGAAAGTCTCCAATTAGGATGTATTTACCTGCATGCGACATGCTAGAGGCCTTGTGGTAGCTCTACATAGCAAGGGCACCTATCCAGATGGAATCATCTATGATTGAGAACTCCCTATCCGAAGCATCACCCTTTGTGATTGTGGCATATGCCCAAGGGGGGTAGGGTGAGGAAGCTATGAGATTTTTCTAAAGATGCAAAGCGAGGGCATCCCTTGATATGTGATTACCTATGCTTGAGGAACTCACTATCAAAAAAATCATCCCTTGGAACACATTGATTGCGTCATATGTCTAGGAGGGCCAAGGCTAGGACGTGGGCTGTTTTAAGCGATTGATTTCCTAGTTCTATATTGCTTTGATATTGCCAGAAACATCTACATTTCCGCAAAGAAGTTCCTCTACAACATGATCTGCATCCATCTTGGCCAAGGGCCTTCTTGCTTTTTGGAATATTGCTAGCCATGCCAGAGAGGGAGCTCTAGATCCAACATACAAGATGCTAGGCTCAAGCCCTCTTCCATAGAGGAGTTGTGCAAGTCTCCAATTAGGATGTCTTTACCTTCATGTGACATGCTAGAGGCCTTCTGTGAGCTCTATGATGTGAATCCCGTACATGGAGGTTGTGCCATCTAGCTCTTAACCCGCCGACAAGGAGGTGGCGCCATCTAGCTCTTACCTTGTTAATACTAGATAGCACCTTAGGGTGCATCCACACGGGCATCATTCTACCCCAATTTGCTCACATCACCAAAATGCTGTCTGCATTCTCAACTCTGCCGACTTTTGCAAGCTGAAAATTCACCTCTTCTACGCCCGCCTCCGCCACATGTAGCTTGCTTTACACATGCGAGGGCTGCTTGCGATTTAAACACATCCGGAAAAAAATGATTGTAGACGGCTGGGTAATCACCATGTGGGAACGTGTTCTTAGAAGATGGGTAGCGAATTACTTAGTAATTACTAGAGTAATTACTACAGTAAAACCAAAGTGTATAAATAGGGCCCATTACATTATTATCGGGTTGGCAATTGTTATCACTTGTATTAGCGCTTTGGGCTATAATTGTACTTGAGCATCAGTGGCAGTACTGTCGGCTATACTTTCTCTCTGTAATCATATTCACCGTAATCTCAATCATGGTATATATTTCAGTGATACTTACTTCTCGACCACTCTTCTGAATCTGAATATGAACCTTACTACAGTGTATAAGTCTGATTCTTATTTCAGTATCCACATTTCAGTCTCATCTCTGATTTCTGTCTAGTCTGCTGTCTGAAATCTTTCCACACTAGTAGATGAAATCCTTCAACACTGGAATTAGCTGTCTCAAGAGATCAGGTCCAATTCTATTTTGACGATCACAATGGCTCGAACTGAAGCTCGTTGACTGAAAGACTCTTCTCCCAGTTCAAGTTTTCAGCAATGGCACCAAAGTCCAATTGTGGCCGAAAATCTACCAATCGTGTGGACCCCATTCCTGAGGAGTCAGGAAGAGAGTCTGATCCCAAGCAAGAGAAAATGACTGACACTGAGGCTCAGGAGGAGCATAGTCAGGCTGAGAAGGCGTGGGACTCACAACACTCCAGTCATTCTCAACGCAGACGGGCATAATAGGAAGCACGAAAGGAAAAGAGTTCCAAGAGTTCTCAGTCTCGCCAGAGAGATGAGAATGTCAAGGTCAGAAAGGGAAGTCACCGTACTTCTAGCAGACAAAATAGAGAAGATACTGATACTAAGACAGAGACAGAGATTGATTGGGATGCTGACACTGACAATTGCAAGAAGGCTCCCAAGCGCCATTCTGAATCCAAGAAGAGAAGTGGTGGGATCAGCATTAATCAAAATGATTACACCACTTCCCTGAAGATTTCCTTTCCCATATTCAAAGGAGGGAAAAAGGATGATCCAGATGTTCACATACAAGCTTTCGAGCAGTATGCTGAACTAAAAAACATAAATGAAGATGATTGGGGGGAATATTTCCCACAAACCTTGAAGGAAGCAGCGAGGAAATGGTATTACCATTACCCTGCATGCCAGCTGAGATCATATAACAAATTACTTAAGGCCTTCAGGTTGGAATATTTCGACAATCGAGGGGACGAGGATATTCTCTGTGAATTGGATCAGATCAAATAGAGGAATTTTTTAGTCCGCAGCTATGTCGAAAAGATAAAAGAACTGACCAGGCAGTTGCAAGAACTGCCGTCTGAGAAGAGATTGAGGGCATGGTTTCTAAATGGGTTCAAAAGCAAAAATCTTAGAGAACAAGAAGTACCTCTGGTCCTTATGAGCAAATTGAAGAGCTGATGCAACCCAAAGTTCAACCTAATGTTAAACAGGAGCTGATACAAGGTATGTTGTCTCCCGACTTGACTAGTCATGAGAAGGGTGAGTACCTACATATGATACAACAATTTTCCCATTTATTCATCACTTCTTATGAGGAAATTAGAGACTTTAAGGGAGAGGAGATCCACATTCCAATCAAGGAAGGAGCTCAGCCTGTACGCCAAAAGCTAAGAAGAATGGGACAAATACAACTTAATGCTTTAAAGGAAGAGGTAGACAAGCTTCTTGAAGCAGGTTTCATATGTCGTGTGAGCACTGCAGAATGGGTGACTCCTGTTGTTGTCACACCCAAGAAGGATGGAAAGTGGAGGATATGTGTTGATTTTAAGCCTCTAAACACAGCCATGAAGAGGGATCCATACCCTCTTCCTTTGATAGATGACATACTTGATTCTATTGTAGGGCATGAGAGGTATAGTGTATGTGACGGATTCTCTGGATATTTTCAGCTCACCTTGGCTTTAGAAGATCGAAAGAAGACCACATTTATCACACCATGGGGATGCTTTTGTTATTGTGTGCTTCCTTTTGGTCACATGAATGGCTGTGTGTGGTATCAAAAGCGCATCAACAAGGTGTTCTCTCCCTTTCTTGGCAAGTTTGTGAAGGATCTTATTGATGACTTTTGTGTTTATAGCTCTAGAAAGGATCATTGTGCAAAGCTTGGGATGGCATTGAAGCAATATGATGAAAGTGGAGGTCAACTCAACCCAAAGAAATGTCATCTTGCTCAACCAAGAGGGAAGTTTTTGGGGCATATGATCTCAGAGAATGGGATTGAAGCGGATCCTAAAAAAATTAAGGCTTTGGTGCTCCTCCCATCACCTAAAGATACAAAGCAACTTTCTACTTTCATTCAAAAGGTGAAGTATATGGCAAGGTTCATTCCTTTGTACTCTCAACTTCTTTATCCTCTACAACAAGGAGCAAGGTTGGATCCTAAAGATACAAAGCAACTTTCTCCTTTCATTCAAAAGGTGAAGTATATGGCAAGGTTCATTCCTTTGTCCTCTCAACTTCTTTATCCTCTACAACAAGTAGCAAGGTTGGATCCTCTACAACGGACAAATGAATGTGAAGAGGTTTTTGAAGGTATCAAAGAGGTTCTTGGTTTGCTTCCTGCTATGCAAGCTCCTAATTGGGATAAGGAGTTTTATGTGAATCCATCAGTAGGTGAGGATGCTATTGGAGCTATGCTTCTTCAACGAGGTAATAATTCCCACTACATGAAGCCTATCTATTGTGCTAGCAGGGTGAAGCTAGAGGTGGAAAGAGGCTATACTGATGTGGAGCTCATTATGGTAAGTGTGATTTATGCATGTAGAAGGTTTAGGCACTACCTTCTCCCTAAACCATTCACATTCCTCACTAGATACACTCTTCTACCTTAATTGGTGAATACCCCTACTTTGTCAAAGAGGCTCATGAAGTGGATTGTGTAGCTACAGGAATTCCAATTCTCTTTTCTTGTTGAGGAGAGTACAAGGGTTACATTGGATGATTTGCTTACCTATGAGGAAAGCCCTCTTCTTCTTAAGGAGGATGCAGTGAAGAAGCAACACATGGAAGCTCCTGACATAGACAATGCCTATCTATTGTTTTTTGATGGCTCTTACAGGAAAGCGCATGGTGAATCTTCAGGATGAGTGGTAGTTTATGATCCTCAAGGTGCTTTGATAACTAAAAGGAGCTTGAAGCTTACAACACAAAGCAACAATGAAGCTGAGTATGCTACTTTGGAGAAAGGTCTCAACCTTTGCCTTGAGCTTGGCATCTGTCGTGTGAGGGTAAGAGGTGATGCTCTTTTGGTGGTTAAGCAAGTACTTGGGGTGTGGAAAAGTAAGAATCCAAGGATGAAAAATATGTTTTTTCAAGTGAAGAATCTGCTTAAGCATTTTGAATCTTGGAGTTTAAGGCATGTGGACAGGTCTCAAAATGAAGAAGCACATGGTGCAGCGCAAGCTTGAATTGGGCAATTGTATGTGATAAGGGTTGATTCTCCTCTTTATTTGGGAAGGGAAGCTTTAGAGAGGGAGGAAGAGTTTCTACAAACTGGTATGCTGCCATTAGAGTTGGAGAAGTCGGAAAAATATGCCTTCCTACGTCGTGCCAAAAGGTATGTGCTACTTGGTGATTCCTTGTATATGAAGGGGGATGATATTGTGATGAGAAAAGTGCCTTGGAAAGAGGAAATTTACAAAATTTTAGAGGAGAATCATGAGGGTTCTTGTGGTGGTCACTTTGCTTCAAAGATCACTTTGCATAAAGTCTTGCAGGAGGGTTATGTGTGGCCAAGTGTTCAACGTGATGTTCATCATTGGTGCAAGTCTTGTAAAGAGTGTAAAAGCATGCCAAATAGGGTTCTAAAATCATAAATTAGAGGCACTATTGTGGATTATAATGTGTTTGAGAAGTGGGGTATTGATGCAATAGGTCCTCTACCTATGACAGCTAGAGGCAAATGTTACATACTTACTGTTGTTGACTATCTATCCAGGTGGGCCGAAGCCAAAGCTGTTAAGCACATCACAAGTAAAGATGTTTCCTTATTTATATATGAAGATATTTGCTGCAAATTTGGCATGCCATTGGAGTTACTTTCTGACAAGGGTCCAGGTTTCAGGGGAGAGTTGGTGGATTATCTATGTGAAAAGCTTCATGTGCATCGCAGGTTTACTACTCCATATTATCCCCAATGCAATGGCATGAATGAAATATTTAATGGAGAGCTTATAAGAATGCTTACAAAAATGACAAGAATCAATGTGAAGACTTGGGATTTAGAGCTACCTTGTGCTCTATGCGCGTATAGGACTGCCATCAAATCAGGTATTGGTTATTCTCCCTTCCATCTAGTTTTTGGCAAAGAAGCTTTACTTCCTATTGAGGTGGAGATACCAGCCTTGAAGATGATGCTAAAGCTTGAAGAAGAGCCCAATGATGCATTCAGAGAAAGACTTTTATATTTTCAATGTGTACAGTTGGATAGGGTGTTGGCTTTTGGACATTATGAGCACGTCTTGAAGAAAAATCAAGCAAAGGCAAATGAGAAGGTAAAGGACAAGGACATCAAGAAGGGTGACATGGTGCTTCCTTAAAATAGTAAGCTTGATAGCACTTTTCAAAAGAAATTTCAAATCAAGTGGCAAGGTCCTTTCTTGGTCTTAAATATGTTTCCAAATGGCACATATCAGCTTGCCGACTTGGATGGTACCCCACATAAAGCACGTGTGAATGGCTACAGGTTGAAGAAGTATATTGCAAGGTTGATGACTATGATTGAGTATGAGCCTTCTTTTGAAGAATTTATGATCATGTGGTTCATGATGAAGATGAAGTGAAGACTCCCTCATGTGGTTTACATGATCTCTTTTGTTCTGCTAATCATGAATGATCTAGCACGCTGGGGTGTGGCAAACTCTGTTGGGCGCATTTCTGACACCCCGTTTTCTGTAAATTTGTACATACGGACATGACACACGATGTCAAAAGGGAGTGTGGGTTTTTTAGCTTGCTTTAGCAAGCACATGTACATGCACTGCAAGTCGCTAGTCTACTGACAGTTGTCGGGCTACTTTAAGTGCCCATGAATGAGTTTTTTGAAGCGAGACTTGTCATAAAATCTAATATCTAACTAACCCAAATGATTTTCTCATATTAAATTGATCACTTAATGTGGGAGAATAAACGGGAACAAGTGTTAAGATATAGGTATGTGCTTATAGATCTATCTCAACACGGGGCCAATGGTAAAGGGGCCCAAAAGGGAGATGGTCTATCAAAGAGCAAGGCTAACCAATGGAGCATAAGACCTTAGGGTTAGCTTCATTGAAGACCTCCAATAAATGTGTGTAAAAGTCCTTTGACCTTAAGTAAGCTAGGGCTGAGCTTGAGGTGGGAACCCGGCCCAAGCTCGAGGGGCTTGTCCTGCTTGAGATGCTTGTCATGCTTGAGGTGTTTTTCATGCTTGAGGTGCTTGATTAAGATGCTTGAGGTGCTTGACTGGCTCCATGCTTGAGGTGCTTGACTTGCTGCATGATTAAAGTACTTGAGGTGCCTTGAGAAGCTTGCCTGAGATGCTTGTGGGAACACCCCCTAGTTCAAGTGCTTTGTCATGCTTGGTGAGTAAGGTGCTCGATCACCTAAAAGTCAAAAGCATTCCTACAAGAGGGGGGGCGAGCCCTTTTCCTAGGGTCTAGAGAGAGAACACCCACTCACACACGCAAGGGAAGCCCAACTTGAAGAGGCAGCAAGGACACATGTCAGGCCCCTACCCATGTTACCTTCATGTGTTGCTTGAAGCCTATTGGCTAGGCTTCAAAGGGGTCCAATGATAAATTACATGAATTATCTAATTGTTTTAGCATTTATCAAGTCCTCTCTCTCAAAGGGGAAAGGGGGACACTTGTCCCAAGGCTACCCATGTTGCTTGTAATGGCTCCTGCTTGTGATTGGCTAGGCCTGGAGGGGTCCAATGAGCTTCAGGCATGAGCTACAAGGGGGGGTCGACCCAAGCAAGCTAGGGGGGTGCCTAGGGGGTATACTCACCCACACACACTCACAAGCACTCTCATTGTGTGATATGCAAAGTGCAAGAGCTCCCTCTCCAAGCAAGTAGAGGTTGAGAGCCTACACCAACACTCTTGGTTATGGAGTGCAAATCCAACCAAGAGCCATGCTTCAATGCTTAAGCTTTCCATCTCCTTCTTCTTCATTACTATGCTATTATGTATGCTAGCAACAAGAGTATGATAAGTGAGGAACTAATTATTTCTCCTACGAAATGTTTCTTCTTCCTCTTCCCTACCCTCATTCCTTGCTAGCTCTCTCCACCTTCGAAGGTGTTTGAGGTCTTGGGACCGAGGCTTGGGATAGTTAAAGCTTTCTTCAAGTTTATGTTATGTTTGTGGTGCATGAAGCCTTCCATCTTCATGGCATCACCTAGGTCACAAGGAACACAAAGACTGTATTGTAACAAGTCTCTCTTTATGGGAGAAATCATAATACAAATGCCTATTGGAGGGGGGACCGGCTCCACATAAATCCGGTCCTCAATTGTTGTCATGTTCTCTAAACTCTCTCTCTTGCAAAAGTATTGTCTATGCCAAGTTAACTAATTGCTATGATTATGTTGCTATCCTCAATTATGTCTACCCGCTATGCTCACAAAATCATTTCTTGAAAGTACTCTTATTAAATTCCGCTATTCTCAAATTGAATAGGCAAATTCCATTACATTGGTATCAGAGAATTTGGTTTCTCTTTTCTTGCTTAAGAAGAGAGGTCCTTAAGTAGCCTATAAATGGTTGATGTTGTTAATTATAATAGAGTAAGTGGAATTGGGATCTAATACCGGTTTTGTTAAGCCCACTATGTGGGGGATGGTGCACACCTCGGGAGCTTTGGACTTAATAATGGAGTCTTTTTAGACTTGCCTACGGCTTTACCAGTATTGAGCCATAAGAAGTCCGAAAGGAGCTAGCCCTTGGCAACTCTGCTATGTTAGACCTACTCCTCTACTCTCTATAATTAACCACTTTGAGCCGTGGGTGTAGATACTTAAGAGCCGATTTTCAAAGGCTAAGAGGAGTGGCAACTAAGGTTTTGAATTGCCAAAGCATACACTAAGTACATACATAAAATTTTGTTAACATGGCTGACAATAATCAAGAGAGTAGAATGAACATTGATAGCTTTGATTTTGCACATGAAGGTGCTAATGATGATGCTCCCATGTTTGTGAATTATCTTGTGACTAGGTTGCAACAAGCTATGGGCAACCCTACCTTGCAAGCCGAAGTTACTCAACAACTTCGTGCCTATGGAATTTCCCTTCCTCTCCAAGAGGAGAGAGAGCTTAGGAGGCCTCTTGAAGAGACCCCCAAAAGAAGACTCTCTCCCATTCGAGAGGAGGAATCCAAAGAGAAAGAAAGCAATGAAAGTCTAAGTTCTTCTGAAGATGTGGCTCCACGAAGAAGGCGGTCTAGATGATCGCCTACTCCTCCCAAGAGGAAAAGAGCAACCCATAGTCCTTCTCCTCATCACTCTCAAAGGCAAGAGAGGAAACAAAGGAAAAAAAGGGCTCGGAAGAGGTCACCCTCTTCTCCTTCTTCTTCACCTTCCTTCTCTTCCGATGAAAGTTATGGCTATTCTCCTAGAGAATACAAGAGGGGAGGACATCGCAAATCATTTCCTGCATGGCGAAGGTCACAAAAGCTAAAGAAGTTCAAGGAGGGAGGAAAGAGTATCTCTTTTCTCACCTACGATGGCACCTTTGGTGCTACCGACAAAGTGTTGGCCTTCATCCAGCAATTTGATGCGGCCTTTGGGGACGAGGGCTTCACAGAGTCCTCCAAGCTACGCCATGTAGCTATGCACTTCCAAAAATCAGCTCGTCAATGGTGGGCTAGCCTTCGTGGCAATGGAGAAGCCCCAAAGACATAACTCTACGAGTTTCCATCATGAAGCAATTTCTTCCAAGCGATACTAAAGATAAAGTTCTTACCGAATGGCGCGGCTTGAAGCTCCTCTCTCATGAGTCTATCAACAAGTATGTAGATAAGTTTTGGGATTTACATCTCAAAGCTACTGTCTTTCAAAAGATAGACTTTGCCGAGCAAAGACAGCAATTCTGTGCGGGATTACCTGAAGAGATGGCCAAATATATCAACTCTCAACGGCCCGGTACTATTACCGAAGTAATCCACCACACCATGGTTGCTTCACGCATCAATTTCCATCAAGGGGCTAGACGTAATGTCAAGCCCATGGAAAACAAAGATAAAAAGGATGCAAAGGGGAAATCCAATGCTCAAAATAATTCCCAAGGCACTTCCAACAACAACAACAACAATCGGTCCAAGGAGAAGGGAGTTTACAAAGGTAAAAACAAACTCTCTCCTGAAGAGCTTGAAGCTTTTCGCAAGGACCATAAGTGTTTCAAGTGTGGGGAGCAAGGACATGGTTATCGTTCTTGCCCCAAGAAGAATACTCGCAATGAGACTCCTAGGGCTTCCACCATCGAAGCTCCAAAAGAGGATGCTCATTGCAAAGGATCATCACTCTCCTATGCTTGGGGAAAGGTAAGAGAGCATGATGCCTTCATCTTGTTTGACCCTGGCTCTACTCTCAACTTCATATCAATAGAGTTGGCCACCAAGTTGGGCATTCAAGCTTTTGAGATGGGAGATATAGTAACAGCTGATGCAGCTTTCAAGGGACAACAAGCCTCTGTTACTCCCTTGATTGGGAAGTTGAGGCTTCATGTCCAAAGCTATGTCGACAAAGAAGACTTCTTCATCTCTCCCCTCCAACATCAGGATGTTATCCTAGGGGCACCATGGTTTGATCGCATGGCTGCCAACATGAAGTTCCCTGAAAGGAGAATTTACTTCACCTACAGGGGAAAGAACATGTATATAGATGCTAGTGAGCGAGGTCGCACTATTCCACTTGTAAATCCTCTTTCTTTTGATAAATCAATGAAGAGCTCACTTTCGGCGTACATGATTTATGTCAAAGAGTCTCTAAAAGCTAATAATGTTTCATCAAATGAAAATGATAGGAATCAAGAAGAGCTAGACTTGTCTACTTTTCTAAAATGATTCCAAGATGTGTTCATCGATGATATCCCTATGGACCTACCTCCAAAACGAGGGGATGATGACCATCGTATTGAGCTCCTTCTAGGAAGCTCACCGCCTAACAAACCTCCTTATCGAGTCTCACAAGCTCAACAAGAGGAGATCATGAGGCAAGTACAAGAGCTGGTAGACAAAGGGATGGTGAGGCCTAGTTCCTCTCCCTTTTGTTCTCCAGTCCTTTTAGTGCAAAAGAAAGATGGTACGTACCGTATGTGTGTGGACTATCGAGCACTAAACCATATCACTATCAAAAACAGATTTCCCGTACCTCGGGTAGAAGATCTCTTTGATAAGCTACAAGGCTCTACCTACTTCAGTAGGATTGACCTTAAGAGTGGCTATCATCAAATAAGGATAGTGGATGAGGATATCTTAAAGACCGCGTTTCGCACAACATTTGGTATTTATGAATATCTAGTCATGCCTTTTGGCTTGACTAATGCACCAGCTACGTTCAATCGTTTGATGGAGAAAATTTTTAGACCATATCGAAAATTCACTGGAGTGTTCTTCGATGATATCATCATCTACTCCAAGTCTTTGGAGGAACATAAGCAACATCTCCAAGTGATTTTTCAAGCCTTGAGGGAGAACAAACTTTTTCTCAACCAAAAGAAAAGTGAATTCTTCCTTCAAGAGATTCAATATCTAGGCCATATTATCTCTCACGATGGTATTCGTATGGATCCATCAAAGTTAGAGGTAATAAAATCATGGCCTAACCCAAGGAATCTACATGAGCTAAGAAGCTTTATTGGTATGTGTGCATACTATAGACGCTTCATAGCAAAATTCTCTCAAGTAGCAGGACCACTACACGACTTAACCAAGAAGAACGTTAAGTTTGTATGGACTGCTAAGGAGCAAAATGCTTTTGAAAAACTCAAAGAGAAGCTTACTTCCCAACCAGTCCTCGTGCTTCCGGATCTCTCAAAGCCATTTGAGGTCCAATGTGATGCTTGTGGTGATTGCCTTGGAGCGGTTTTGCTTCAAGAAGGGCACATTGCCATAGCATATGAGAGCCGAAGGCTCAATGGTGATGAACGAGTCTTGGGCATTTATGAGAAAGAGCTTTTAGCTGTTCTACATGCCCTAGACACATGGAAGCACTACCTATTGGGGACTCCATTTATCCTACGAACCGACCACCAAAGTCTCAAGTATTTCATGACGCAAACCAAGCTTTCCGACAAACAAATGAGGTGGGCAAATTTTCTTTCGCAATTTAATTTCCATATTGCTCACATAGCTGGTAAGCATAATCAAGTTGCCGATGCACTTTCACGACGACCAAAAGTTAATGCGGTGTCTATAGCTACTCACAATGATCTATCCTCTATGATAGATGAGTATGCTACTGACCGTGACTTTAGAGACATAATGTCAGCCCTTGCTTTGGGGAAGAAAGAGGAACCATTCACCTTGCAGGATGGTTATCTTCTCCACGGCAATAGGCTATGTGTTACCCATTCCCTTCGTGAGAAGGTTATGTATGAATCCCATGCTCCTCCATATGCAGGGCATAGAGGTATTCAACCTACTCTCCGAGGAGTAGAGACGTATTTCTATTGGCCTACCATGAAAGTGGACATACAAGAGTATGTTTCAAAATGTGTAGTATGCCAAAAGACCAAGTATGATAGAGGGAAGCAACCTGGATTACTCCAGCCATTGCCTATTCCAAATTCACCATGGGAGAGTATATCCATGGATTTCATCTTTGGATTACCCAAGTCTATCCATGGGAATACAGGAATATGGACAATAGTCGACAGGTTTAGCAAGCAAGCACATTTTATTCCTGTCAAAAAGACTATTAAGGCACATCAAATGGCAACTCTCTTCATATCTCAGATTTTCAAACACCATGGATTACCCACATCCATCGTGTCAGATAGAGATCCTAGAATGACCAGTAATTTCTGGAAAGGTCTCTTTGAAAATCTAGGAACAAGATTGAATTTCTCTTCGGCCTATCACCCACAAACGGATGGCCAAAGTGAGATAGCCAATCTTACGATACTCGATCTACTCAAGACTTATGTTACCGAAGTAGATCAACGCTCACAATGGGAAAAGTATTTACCGCTAGTAGAGTATGCCTACAATAATACTGTACATACTTCTACGGGCAAAGCACCTTTAGAGATCATAGAAGGAAGACCTAAAAGTCCCTTGCTACTGAAAGTACATGGGAAGATCTTCGCCGCCGATGAGTATAGCCGTGACCTACAAGAATCTTTTCAAAAGATTAGGGAGGCTATAGCCATCTCTCAACAAAGGCAAAAAGCTGCTGCTGATAAGCATAGAAGAGCCTTGATGTTCAAAGAAAATGATTGGGTCTTACTCAAGTTTCCTAAGGCTCGATTAAGGCAAACGACGGGAAAAAATCCTACGGGCCATCAAAAGTATTATGCTAAACTAGAAAAAAGATACTATGGTCCTTTCCAAATCTTGAAGCCTATCAATGAGACGGCTTATCAACTCAAGTTGCCCAACCATTGGCTTATACACAATGCCTTTCATGTAAGCTTACTTATGCCCTACAAAGGAGAGCCACCAATTGAACCAATTATTGAAGACCCTCCCGAAGTTGAAGACCAAGAAGAGGTGCTACAACCCGAAGCTATCCTTCGGCATGAAGACAAGGTACTACGACATGGTAAGATTATCCGACGGTATCTTATTAAGTTCAAAAATTATCCTTTTGAAGATGCTAAATGGATGCAAGGAGTACAACTTAAGGATAGTATGAACCTTGTCAATGCTTACAATGCTACATTAGAGTAAGCAAATGTACAAATTTCTTTTAAATAACTCATGTTTTTGTCTTATATGACTAGTCCTCTTTTTAATTGTGCACAAATTTAACTAGTATGCATGCTTAGAATCATGTTTGTGATGACGACGTCTCTCAAACACCAAGTAGAATTTGTCACTCTACTTTGGGAGAATGAAATGGACTAAAGAGCAGACATGCTTGCGGCAGCTATGTATCCCAAGCACCAAATGGATTAGTCATCCATCTTGGAAAGATGTCGTAGGGTAAAAAGGGATCCTTTACCCGCTAAGTACGATTGACTAATGACTAAGACTTTATCTCTTCTACCTCATAGTCGAGGAAAACTATGATTTCAAGAGAGAGGTAATGTCATAAAATCTAATATCTAACTAACCCAAATGATTTTCTCATATTAAATTGATCACTTAATGTGGGAGAATAAATGGGAACAAGTGTTAAGATATAGGTATGTGCTTATAGATCTATCTCAACACGGGGCCAATGGTAAAGGGGCCCAAAAGGGAGATGGTCTATCAAAGAGCAAGGCTAACCAATGGAGCATAAGACCTTAGGGTTAGCTTCATTGAAGACCTCCAATAAATGTGTGTAAAAGTCCTTTGACCTTAAGTAAGCTAGGGCTGAGCTTGAGGTGGGAACCCGGCCCAAGCTCGAGGTGCTTGTCCTGCTTGAGATGCTTGTCATGCTTGAGGTGTTTTTCATGCTTGAGGTGCTTGATTAAGATGCTTGAGGTGCTTGACTGGATCCATGCTTGAGGTGCTTGACTTGATGCATGATTAAAGTACTTGAGGTGCCTTGAGAAGCTTGTGGGAACACCCCCTAGTTCAAGTGCTTTGTCATGCTTGGTGAGTAAGGTGCTTGATCAGCTAAAAGTCAAAAGCATTCCTACAAGAGGGGGGGCGAGCCCTTTTCCTAGGGGCTAGAGAGAGAACACCCACTCACACACACAAGGGAAGCCCAACTTGAAGAGGCAGCAAGGACACATGTCAGGCCCCTACCCATGTTACCTTCATGTGTTGCTTGAAGCCTATTGGCTAGGCTTCAAAGGGGTCCAATGATAAATTACATGAATTATCTAATTGTTTTAGCATTTATCAAGTCCTCTCTCTCAAAGGGGAAAGGGGGACACTTGTCCCAAGGCTACCCATGTTGCTTGTAATGGCTCCTGCTTGTGATTGGCTAGGCCTGGAGGGGTCCAATGAGCTTCAGGCATGAGCTACAAGGGGGGGTCGACCCAAGCAAGCTAGGGGGGTGCCTAGGGGGTATACTCACCCACACACACTCACAAGCACTCTCATTGTGTGATAAGAAAAGTGCAAGAGCTCCCTCTCCAAGCAAGTAGAGGTTGAGAGCCTTCACCAACACTCTTGGTTATGGAGTGCAAATCCAACCAAGAGCCATGCTTCAATGCTTAAGCTTGCCATCTCCTTCTTCTTCATTACTATGCTATTATGTATGCTAGCAACAAGAGTATGATAAGTGAGGAACTAATTCTTTCTCCTACGAAATGTTTCTTCTTCCTCTTCCCTACCCTCATTCCCTGCTAGCTCTCTCCACCTTCGAAGGTGTTTGAGGTCTTGGGACTGAGGCTTGGGATAGTTAAAGATTTCTTCAAGTTTATGTTATGTTTGTGGTGCATGAAGCCTTCCATCTTCATGGCATCACCTAGGTCACAAGGAACACAAAGACTGTATTGTAACAAGTCTCTCTTTATGGGAGAAATCATAATACAAATGCCTATTGGAGGGGGGACCGGCTCCACATAAATCCGGTCCTCAATTGTTGTCATGTTCTCTAAGCTCTCTCTCCTGCAAAAGTATTGTCTATGCCAAGTTAACTAATTGCTATGATTATGTTGCTATCCTCAATTATGTCTACCCGCTATGCTCACAAAATCATTTCTTGAAAGTACTCTCATTAAATTCCGCTATTCTCAAATTGAATAGGCAAATTCCATTACAAGACTTGTATATAACTTAACACTAGGTTGGTAACCTAACAAGACATAAAAGTGTCCTTTCATGGTTTTGAAAAAAACCTCCAAAACCATAGTAGATCCACTCATTTTGTAAACTCCTTTCATGAGGTTATAGTTCAAGGCCTACTACACATGGAAAAAATAAGAAACTTGTAAAATTTCTCATCTTTTGGTCACACCAAGCCTCCAAAGTTGATGGACCAGTGCATTTTCATCAAAACAGTAATTTCTGACGTTTTGTTGCATAAAAAGAAGATTAGGGATTTTTGTAGGACTTGAGATAAATTACCTAGTTAACTTCAATGGGTTGGTGATCAAAACATATGATCGCTTCTCACTCACTATTTTTTGTTATGCCAAAATAAATAGGTACAAAAAAGTTGAATTTTTACCATTTTGCAAACCTATCATCAAAGTTTCTATAGCCACGCTCAATACAAATAATATATGCATGTTTTCTTAGTTCCCTATGGTTATTTATGTTCATAAGGAGCCATGGAGCATGTCAAAAGAATAATACATCTCTTACCAAGGGGAATCTTGGGGACAAAGATGAAGTGCTAAATAAAGCAAACATGAAAAAACTGGGTTCAACATTATGAGTTGTAGAATCCCATAGAAACTATTCAATATCTAGCGAAATTTGATATTTATGACTAGATATGGTTACTACCTACAAAATGTATGTAGTTGTCACAAGAAACTAACAATATTGAAAAAGCTATACTTGATATACTAGAATGTTTCGTTTTCTTCTATAATTGAAAAAATCAACCATCGTTGTATACTATGCAAAATAGGGTATTAGGTGCCCCAAAACTCAAGGAATATTAGCTTTATGTTACAATATGTGCCATAGAAAATAAAAAATGCATTTGGATATCATGAAATCCACCAAAAAAATCATAGAAGGGCTAAAATTGGCTAAAAAACAGGATTTGAAACTTTTTGTAATTTGGTCATAACTTACAACTTTAATATTTATTTCTCCCTAGAAGCATCAGGACATGTTGAGAGGACTACTAAAGATAGTTCTCTAGCATTATAGACCTCACAAAAATGAATTCTAGAGTGGTATAGTTGCAAAAAGTTGAAAAAAGCCAAAAACAGGACCCGTTTTTTCACACAGTTTAGGGTGTGAAATGTTGTGCAAGGACAAGGTTAAAGATGGAATTGATATTCCAAAAACTCTTGACATAATTCAAGGAAAATGGTCACTTAATAGGACATAAAAGTGTCCCAGGACATAAAAGTGTCCCATTACCAACCTAGTGTTAAACTCATGTACAAACTAAAGAACGTTCAGCCAAACATAAAAAATTTGCAGGTTTTAGCTCGGTATGCCTCCTTGGTGATTTTTGATGTAGTTTTTTGCCCCGACTAGCCTTCTCTACGTGTAGTCGTGCTAGGACAACTTTCTGTTCGCGTCAATTTTTCTCATGGCAGCATATGGAATCAATTTTGGTCATCTTCATATTTCTCGCAAATCATTTTTAAATCTTTTTTCCAAGCTTTAAAGTGCCCCAATTGGAGTTGTGCTCTTCAGGTTATGACTAGTTCTCCGCAGGGTTATGACTATGGCAGCCTGGTGGAAAATTGCATGTGGGCAGATTGGGAGGCTTGTTTCTATGAATTGTGAGATTGAGGTTGAAGTTGTGGGTTTGTGGTGTTCATTTGGGAAAGGGGAAGCTCTTGTATTCATATGCATTGGTCGGCGTGCGTTGTAAATCCATGCTTTGACAAGGTTTTTCTCATATGCTCTATGGTCCTTTGGGTGGGCGTGTGCTTGTAAATTCCCAAGGGAGCATAGGCCTTTTGGTCGGGGGTTATGAAGATTTGTTTTGGTATAGTTTTTGGTTCCGATAATGAAGTTTGAATTCTCTTGGGCTATCAAGTTAGAGAGGATTCCCAATTTTCCTTTTGCCCAACAACGTAAGGCCCATTTGGTTACATTTGGAAGTAGTGTCTCTTTGTAATGTGCTGTTGAATCAAGTGGTTATGTATGTAGTGTCGCGAAAAAACTTGTATGCTGTGTAGAGCATGTTTTGTTAGAACATTATTTAAAAAATACCATCCAGCACGAACGGGTAACCGTGCCCATGCAGACTGATGACTATAGCTGTGGCTGGCGAACCTATTTGAATGCCATGTTGCTCCTTACTCAAATTATGGATGTACCGAACGTAAGTAATCGTGCTGTTTCATTGTTTGCTGCAATGTTTGTATGAAGCAACAAATGTCTGTATCACGCTTGTTTAGAAACTTCAATTACATAAATACACCGCCAACGATGTGCGACATTTTTTTGTAATGTCCATCCAACATATTATAATCTCGGTAAACAAACGCACAAGAGAGGAAGCAGCGAGAGCTGAGGAGTTCGAAGAGCTCGCATTAACGAAATGAAGCAACGCCACAATCAGACTCAAGAAGAAGTTCGAAATATGTAAGAAGCAATAAATCAATATTATGCGAACACCGTAGAAGTAGAGGAATGGACTACACGTCGACGGCAAGAGCAAGAACAGAGGGAAGCTTCACAGGTGCAAGAAGCATGGGAAGCCATGGAAGAGGCCCATGATTTCGAGGGACGCGAAAGGATTCCCAAGACCAGCGTCCCTAGAGGCAGAATTAGTAGCAACCGGAGTAGAGGGCAGGGGAGCAACCGGAGCAGAGAGCAAGGGACGAGTGGCACAAACCGGGGGAGAGGACAGTAGAGCAGGGAAAGGGAACAATTTACTTGTATAAATCTTAACAGAAACAACACAATATGTAAAGTTTTGAAACAATGAAAATGTACATTTTTGAAACATTGTTTGGCCGCCACAAAATGTCTCTGCATTAGTCATTTTGAAGAGTACATCATGGTTTGCATGGCATCAAAGCTCTTTGCGTGCACAAGGTATGTGACCTAGCTTCCGGTGGAAGCAATTAAGTGAAGTGTATTTGTTAGTGACTCCTTGCACAATGTCGTTTTCTCCTTGCATCTTGGAATCTGAAAAGAAGAAAAAGTTAGATTCTATCTTAATGTATTAAAGACAATAAAAATTCATCGATTTAGTAAGCACTTTTCTATTGTTGAGAATGAATGCATACAATTCCGGCAAAAGAGGAAGTTCTTCACATGTAAGATCTACCCTGAGCTGTGCAAGAGTTGTGCTTGACATTCTCTCCATCACAGTAAGTAGGCCGTCTCAAAAGTAGGGCTCCATTGATAAAGGTTTGTTCTCGAGGCTATTCTTTGTATCTTGGTCGAGTGGAATAAGTTGCCCACTAAGAAGATGATATCTAATATAGTAAAATGATACTGATAGTCGTTTTTTCGGCTCTTTGTAATTGCCACAGTGTGTTACCTCACCCTACCAAAATCACCCAAACACTGTGGCTATCCCTAGCATTTCACTGTACATAGGCGTGCGTGAGTCACGGGACTTTTCCCATATCTTCTTAAAAACCCTCAGCTAGCTAGTCACTGGGCTAGGTGAGCCAAAAAAAATAAAAAATAATAAAAAATAAAAGTATATTATGGCCTCTTTGTGTGTAAATATTTCATTGTATATATGGCCTAAATATAGGGATTTTTTATCATTATTTTGGTATTTTATTTAAATATTTCCACTTAGGTGTGTGTTTTATTAAACCTATGTACACCTTCTTTCATCCTCTTACACCATAATTATATATTTTATTTTATTTTTTTTGCCAATATGTACATACTCTAACCTCATATTTTTCCTTTATACAAATCACTCCCACATTTTTACCCTCACCCTCGTGAAAACAAAAAATTGATTTCTACTCATTGGTTACTTTTATTATATTATTTACTTGCATACCTTTTTCTCTTTCACCCAAAATAATTCAAGGAGGGACCATATCATATGATTCCAATATCTTTCCATATCCATAACTACTCCATATTTTTATTATTATTTTTACTCATTATTCTAACACCATGTGCTCATTGAGCTAAAGTCCATGAATAGTCCATACACTAGTCCCACCATGTATATATTTCTTATTTCACCAATAATCCTCCTCCATGCATGGGTCAAGGGCAACTTGAATGCTTTGTATTATAATATGACAAAGGAGGGGCTCACTCTTGGATGCATTGTACAAATTCAACAAAGGAGGGGGCCACTAAAAGACTTTTGCAAGCATAAAAAACAGGCTTTTTGGTGAGAATTTTGGCACCTATCTCCACTCTGAATTTGGAGCGGTGGTCAAAAGAGAAAATGTAGCCCACGCTCTGAATAATCACCCCAAATTTTTTCATGATTTTTGGAGCTACCAGCTATGAGCTATGAGTTTTTTAGTGGACCCCAGTTTTCCCATGCTATGCAGCCACACTCTCTCTTCCACTTTATCATTTTCCTCTTTCACACACACTTCTCCACTCATCATCCCCATCTCTCTCACCACTCCTCTCTGCACACTACTCACCTTCTCCTCAACCTTGAAGAATAAGAGAAACCATGGTGAACTCATACCTCCCACACACAATTCCATTCCAAAATTGACCACCTAGTCTCATTTTTCCTCCTCCAAATTACCCATATCTATCAAAAAACCACAAAATTCAGCCTCTTCTCTTAAAAGACAGCATCATGGTGGTTGATTACTCAGCTTCAATTACCTTGTCTCTCAAGGAAGGTCAAGAGTGGAGAAAAATTGTACCGTCAAAGCTAGTGGACCGTCAACAAGCGTCAAAATTGGCCCTACTCAAGACACTTGGAGCATCAATCTTGTAAGAAATCCACCTTTTCTTACCTCTTAAGAGTTTTTCTTCCTTATTTGTATCCTACATGGATACTCCCATTGTAAATATCCAATTCCATTTGTAAATTAATACTAACTCTACTAACACTAACCCACTATGAAAAGTCCTATCACCTCCATTTCTCTCCTCTCTCTTTCCCCACCAACTTCTTGATAATTCCAAGCAAAAGAAATTAGATAAATTACTGAAAATCTAACCCAACCATGGTTAGAGGAGTAACCCTAGCCTTCAAAATTTCTATAAAAGGAGGGTGTAGCTAGCATAAAAGGGGGGGAGCCATAAGCAAGAGCACTATGCTATAGCTTGAGAAGCCAAGCTCAACCTCTCTAGAAGGAGCTCTTGAGTGGAAGCTCATTGTCTTATGCATGTGCATGTGTTGTAATAAGGGATTAGCAAGGGAAATCTATGCCATTGTAAGAGAGAGAGTGATCATTCAATTGAGAGTAGGAAATCTATCATTTCTCCTACTAGTGTAAGCCCAACATTCGCTGAATCAAGGAGGGTGGATTTGGACTAATCTGGATATTTTGTCTCCCTTCCAACGTGAAGTAATGGACAACAATGATGCGTAAGTGTCTTGGTGTTTTTCTTAAAGTTCTTGATAGCTTGTCTCTGGTGTTGTCATCAATCTAGCCATAAATCCCACATACTGTAAGAGGGCGACAGGGTGGAGAGGACTCCCCTGGCCTTAAGACAGTGATTGGGGTGGCTTTTCTTGTGATGTGTTGTGGTGAAATTTACGCAAGCTATGTTGAACAAGTACTAATCTCACTTTGATTTGTCATGACAGATTTGTAAGAAGGTATTAATGCAACAAGCACCCCCTCCCCCTTTCTCTCTCTTTCTTAAATATATAGTTGTGTTTGCTTGATCATCGCCGATACGTTTCAAAGCAGCCCGAGCACTATCTCTCTCTCTCTCTCTCTCTCTCTCTATCTATCTCTCTCTCTCGTGTTTTATTGTGTGAGAGTATTCCATTGGTGTTAGGGTTAGTGTAAATTCCTTGCTTGTTTGTGGGTTGCTCTAACGATTCTCCTCTTTTGCGTCCTAGTTCGCTCTTAAACTAGGTGGTGCCCCTTGTGTAGTTGGGATTTGGCGGTGGGTTTGTTGTTTTGGTTTGTGTTGTGTTGTGCCCAGCCCCATTGAGCAGCACGGGAGCCTTGAAGGGTGTCTAGAGGCCACTCTTCTTGTTTCCCGCCCCGGACCGCCTCAATACTAAGAAATTTTGAGAGCTTATAATGAACTTGCAAATTATGGACTTCTTTTGCAAAATACAGATTTTGTTATGTGAGTGTTTCCTATCCCAATTATCATCTAAAAAGTCCAAATAGCTCTCAGACTTGCAAATGAACATTGTTGCGGTAGTTCTCATTTGCTCATCGAAGAAAAAATCTACAAACACTTTAAGAGGCATAAATAGTGCGAGCCGAACTATTTTTGTGGCAATTGAATACTTGATGGACCTTTGTATATCCTGAAACAACTTATTTCTTAAGCTTTAACTAGTTTGCGAAGTTGGCAACAAGGACCAATCCTTACTGTCAAAGGATGGAAGTGACAAAGGAGCTACACGACGCCAACCAATGGAAGCTCTTGGTTCCACATATGACATATCATAAAAGAAACATCCATTATCTGCAAGTTCCTTGCGTTGTGTTCCTCGGTACATTTGCTCATCAATAATGGCATAGAAAGCATCAAATTTCCCAACTATGATCTCAACTGGTTGCCAATCTGTACTATTCGATGGATAAATATCTGAAACATACCAAAGATGATATCCACCACTTATCCTTCATATATAATCATGCACTAAGAGAGATGCTCAAAATAACTTACAGTTGGGTCGATGCCTTGGAAAACTTGGAGGAGATGTTTGCAACCTTAAGTCTGCATGCTGGAAAGCATGTTGTATGAGGACCTCTTTCACCCGCTTGCTTTGTTCACACACTTTAGACTCTTTAACTTGTCCCTTGAAAGCCTCGACAAAATCATTGCGTTGCCTCCTCTTCCTCCTCCTAGTTTGCAATAGAACCCAACTTCCGATAGTTATTTGAGATCGTATCCATGCTTGATCATCTGTATTATAATTGTTAAAAATGCTAACAGAGTCAATGGTAGTGCTAGGCCATCGAAGTAGACATGGTGTGCAGTAGAATACACAGAAAGGTTAGTGAAAATATGAAAAAGGGAAGAAGTTTTGAGAGGGAAGTAGAGCTACTCAAAGTCATATTTGGGCGGGAGCAAAGATACTAGATAGACTCTTCAATGAAAGTTCTGAAATTCCTCGGTACAGAGTTAGTATGACTTACGGCATTAATGGCTTGAAAGCGTGAAATTGTGCAATTTTATGAACAGAAATAATATTTCCTCCCTTTTTCAAAAGAGCTTGACTCCAAAATGTTGATTTTCAACGTAACGTTAGCCTCTTCCTCATTGGTCACGCGCCACTCTCTCTAGAATTGAAAGGCCCAAAAGTGGGTCCAACTTTCTCCTAATGGTTAATACAATACAAGCATAGGTAGAATTGGCAGAGATGGTAGTGGGATTGTTGCAATGGAGAGAGAGAGAGAGAGAGAGAGAGAGAGAGTAAGTGGATAAGAAGTCTTAACACTAGAATGGTAACCTAACAGGACATAAAAGTGTCCTTTCAGGGTTTTGGGAAAAAATTCCAAAACCATAGTAGATCCACTCATTTTGAAAAATCCTTTCATGAGCTTATAGTTCAATAACTACTACATATGGAAAAAATGAGAAACTTGTAATGTTTCTCATCCCTTGGTCACTACAAGCCTCCAAAGTTGATGGACCAGTGCATTTTGCCCAAAATAGCAATTTCTTACGGTTGATTGCATATAAATAAGAGTGGATATTTTTGTAGGACATGAGATAAAATGCCCCGTTAACTTCAATGGGTTGCTGACCAAAACATATGGTTGCTTGTACCTCACTATTTTTTTTCTTGGGAAAAACAAATAGGTACAAAAAAGCTGCATTTTTTCCATTCTGCGGATCTATCATCAAAGTTTCTAAAGTCATGCTCAATACAGATACTATATACATGTTTTCTTAGTTCCCTTTGGGCCTCTGGATTCAAAAGGAGCCATGAAGCATGTCAAAAGGATAATGGATCTCTTACAATTGGAACCTTGGGGGCAATGATAAAGTGCTAAATATAGCAAACATGAAAAAACTGGGTTTAGCATTATGACCTCTAGAAACCCATAGAAACTACTCAATATCTAGACAAGTTTGTAGTCTATGATTAGATATGGTTACTACGTACAAAATACACACAATTGGCCTAAGAAACTAGCAATATTGAGAAAGTTATACTTGCTACTGTAAAATGTATCGTATTCTTTAGCAATCAAAAAACTCAACCATCATCATATACTATGCTATATAGCATATTAGGTCCCCCAAAACTCAAGGAAGATTAACTTTATGTTATACATTACACTTAAACAATCAAAATTGAATTTGGATATCAAGAAAGCCACCAAAAAAATCATAAAAGTACTAATTTTGGCCAAAAAACAGGATTATGCAATTCTTGTAAATTGGTCATAACTTTCAATTTTAACACTTATCTCTCCCTACAAGCATCAAAACATGTTGAGAACTATGAAGTCCTAACATCTAGCCATCTAAACCTCACAAACATGAAGTTTAGAGTGGTATAGCTGCCAAAAATTGAATAAAAGCCAAAAACAGGACCTGTTTTTTCACACAGTTTATGCTCAAAAATGTTGTGCAAGAGTAAGGTTAATGGTGAGATCGATAATAAAAAAAAAAATGCTAAGTTTTTGTCAGCTCATAAGGCAACTTTGTGGATATATAGCACCTATAAATTCATTTTCATACTCTTCAAATAATTCAAGCAAAATGGTCACTTAACAGGACACAAAAGTGTCCAAGGACATAAAAGTGTCCTGTTACCATTCTAGTGTTAAGGGGGAGGGAACCACAATGTCAATGGTGAGATGAGAAATGTATAAGGGAAGCTACCAGATAGTGGGTCAAGAGAGAGAATGTAAGTAGAGAGTGAAAAATATTGTGTCATTATGTTTGTGTGTGTGTGTGTGATTATGACCTACATATAGAGAGAAAGTGCAATGGTCAAGAACAAGAATTTGTGCTTACTGTTGTCAGAGAGAAAAAACACGGATGAAGATTCAATGGTTTGCAAGATGGGTGACGTACTGAGAGCATAAATAAGAGAGAGAGAGAGAGAGAGAGAGAGAGAGAGAGAGAGAGAGAGAGAGAGAGAGAGAGAGAGAGAGAGAGAGAGAGAGAGAGAATATGTGCGTGATTCTAACAAAGAATGATCTCTCTAGGCTCTCTCCTCTGACTCTGTTAGGCTATGCAATGCACAACTCAAGGAGGGTGGTCAGAAGAGGGTTGGAAGCCACCAATCTATAAGTGGACAACAACGTAGAAGGAAGTGGAGAAAGCAGGGCGAGGCTTTTCTATAGTTGGGGCAGCCTTAGGCGTCAAAGGGTACAATAATGCAAGGTCAGCAGCCAAATGAGGGTGGTCAAGAGAGTGTTGGGATGGACAAGGCCTTTAATATGAGAATAATTTCATCAAAGGGTGTTGGAGGCCATTTGGCAAGATCTTGCATATCAACTTAAGGGTGGAATCTCTCTCTCTCTCTCTCTCTCTCTCTCTCTCTCTCTCTCTCTCTCTCTCTCTCTCTCTCTCTCTCTCTCGTTGCTGGGGAGTATGTGCATAGGTATACCCGATGGATAAGGGTAGTGGAATGGTGATATATTTTGATGGATGAGGGTAGTGGGATGGGCACTATATGTGGTGCAACAACTCAAGGTGGCAAGAAAGGTTCCATGTGGCCACAATTTTCCCTCCAGCTTCTCGTCTCCATAGGCTTTGAGCTCCTTTTTCTTTCTTTTTCATGTCTACTAACGTATAATGGTGAAGAGAGTCCCCTACCATGCATCAATGTATGCTCATTCCAATTGTGAGAAAAAGGTTTCTGCTATTTGCAAGGATGGAAGGGTTCCTGCAAGACTGGACCCTTCGAGGTTAAGGTTTCTCCTACCAAAGCCATCATCATGGCCCACACTACCATGATTTAATGCTTCATTCCTAAACTTGGAAAAATATGGGCGGTCATTTTAAGTGCAATCTAGACCCCAACAAGCTCCTCGCCTCAAGGCCCCACCTTGCCACAAACATGGGAATATATATATATACATATATATATATATATATATATATATATATATATATATATATATAGAGAGAGAGAGAGAGAGAGAGTTTTTGGGCATGTAGAAAATTTCACAAGGCGTACTCTCCCTCTTCTTCTCCCTGTCCTACCATGCAAGATAGGAGCTTGCACACGATATATAATTTTGATTACATAATTTTAATCGATATGTCAAAAGAACATCAATAGCTTGAAGGACATCATGCTCAAGCGTTGTTTTGTGAAGTATATAAATTACATGATCTGTGCATCATCATTGGGATGATCTCAATCCGTGGGGTCATTTCTTAGACTGCATCCTTTGGGAGTATGCATAAGATGATAGGGAAAGAACCTCAAGGATGTTTTTTCAATTGCAAACTGAGGCTCTTCTCTACATCTGGTTAGATATTCTTGTATCTTGAAGGTTAGTCACATTATTCAAGAAGTCGACACCTACATGGGGAGATGAAGGGTCGCATGGTCTTCAAAAGAAGGGTTGACTTTTGCAATGGCTTTAGAAACATAGTTTTGATAAACTTTTAATGACATAAAAAAATTCTAATGAGCTCTAAATCCTGAAGAAGTCACTAGCCTTTAGAGTCAAAATATCAATCAACCACGGATGCTCACTTGCACCACTATTTATTGCAATCAAACATTAGCCTCTGGTCAACATGTTGGAGGCAAGTGCTGCAAGATGGGAAATTCATGGCCTTTCTCTACCTGATAACAAACAACTCTGGGCCAAACTCTTCACTGATGACTTCACTTCTTTTCGTAAGAGCAAGCTTTAAAGTGCTAAGAAAGGCTCTAAAGATTGTCAAGGCATTTTTCACAGCCTCTACATCTAAGTAAAATGTAGCAAAATAAAAAATGATCTCTGTGATAGAGAATGGACATTTGACCCTTATGAATGGCCAGGAGAGATCATCTCAAAAGGAAAGGTCTTCCACCACTATGGAGCCCCACTAGGGTAGGAATATCTCATATGCATGTACTGCAGCAAAAGAAAACGGCCCTCTGCCTAAAGGAAGAGTGCACAAGCAATCGCACTCCACCTACAAGCTCACGCTAAAGAGCGAGTGTATGGCAATTAGCAAAATTGTAAGAATAACATAACTTGTTAACATGAGTCAAAAACTGTAAAACCATAAACATAACCTGTGTGCCATACCATAACCATAACCATCACACGATTGCTATACCATCATAGCAACACCATAACCTTGCACAACCATAACCTTACACAACCATAACCATAACCATAACCATAGCAGAACCATAACCATAGCACGATTTCTATACCATCATAGCAAAACCATAACCATCACCTGAACCAAAACCATAACCATAACCATAAACCATAAACATAAGTTGAGTGTCAAACCTTAACCATACCACAAACATTACCATAAACCAGAAACATAAGTACTACAAAAGTGTACATATACAAGAGGTCACTGAGTGAGAAGCCATCATGGTAATGCCTCCCAATCGACGTCCTCTCCCTCCTCCTACAACAGGGTCAAAAGGGCCACAAGTCCATGCTTGTATCCATACTTCTCCTCTTGGCGTGTTAGAAGGCGCTTCACGGCAACTTCCTGCAAAATTATGGTTTAATCATTGAATAAATCTTCAAATAACATATATACTATCAATAATTTAAAGCATACGTATAATACTTACAAACTCATGTCAAAGCGTATCGTAGCCTTCCAGCTGACTCCAAACGTGCTCTAGTTGCATCTCTCTGCTGAAATCTATTGGGATTGTCTTGTGTCTCCCGTGAAATCCCAATCCACTCCTCTACGTCCAACCATGCCGGCTTGGGATCATCGCCGTTGAATCTATCTCTGGCCTCTAACCAATGATGTGAAATTGTGGACCTCACCACACTCAAAATCCAGGTGTTTGTGACCTTGTCGTAGCCCTCTGCCGTCCTATACTCTCTGTGAATGGAATTGACAATGTAATTCTTTCTCTCAAGATCAAGATTTTCCCAAATCTCCATCAGAGTATGACCAAAATAAATCATACAGAGCTGTCAAATCCTCTGTCACATTTCCTTTCCCACCCTATCTGCCACAACAACCCATCGCTGCTCTTGTACACCTTGCTAGGATCATGCTCATGTGATCCCCAAGGTGTACGTGGTGTTCCCATCGGTGAACTATCTACTGAAGAGAGTGGTAGGCGCTCTCTCGGTGGTGTGGACGCATCGGTAGAACCGCTACCATAGAAACCACCACCTCCAGAACGATGGTGACATCCTCTCGAGGATGAACCACCCGTCGGTGTAGAGGGCACACGAGTCCTAGGCGTAGGGGGCACACTAGACTGAGGTGTGGGGCCGCTTGGTGTAGGGACCACACTACTCCCAGGCGTAGGGTCGGTTGTAGTAGGTCTAGAGGTACCTGCACCTACACCCCAAAGGTGCTGTGCCATGGAGATCTTCTCAGGTGTGAACTGAGACAAAAACAAGCCCATCTGCTTGGGTGACATGACTAGAAAACTAAAACTAGGAGAGTAGGGCTCATCGTCATTGGCCATGGCTAATCATACACAAACAAAACACACAAAATACGTTAGTTTACGTAAGAAATTCTTAATCAATACAAACAACAAATCAACGTGACTGCTACACAAATGAAACAAATCAACGAAACTGCTACATAAATGAACAAAATCTAAAGTGTATTGTAGACTAATAAAAAGATCCATGCAAAAGGTTTCCTAGCAAAATTCATTAGTTAATCTCTCATCTTTTATGAGATCTGATGCACCAAAGATGTCTATCTCAATCTGTACTTCTGCATCTTTTTCATCGAACTCTACTTCTTCGTCGCTCTCTGCATCAGCTTCATTATTTGACACCTCATCTCTAGGTTCAGACAATTGCTCAACGCTGACATCCACCTCAAAATCTAAACTTAAAGTTGGAGTCGGTCCTGTACTTTGTTCATGAATCAACTCTCCAAGCTCAACATCCAATCCTTCACACACTTTCTTGCTATGTGGAGCAACTTGAACGACATGGAGCTAGTAGGGTTAGACAGATCATTCTCATCAGCTTCTGTCCATAGTGGATGGTGTATGAACACAACTTGTTCCCAATGCTCTAGAAGTACGAATGTATCCCGCACATCTGTCCACACCCACCTAGAGTTCACTTGAATCAATCCACTCTCGTCTTTGCACACAATTGCATTAGGGCAGATGTCTTGGATGTATCCAAAGTATTCAAGCTGGCCAGTCTCTGTATTCTCATCCCTAGCACTACTCCTACTTCCTTGGACAAAGCTTTCCCTAACACCACTCTCAAAAGTGACCCTTTGTTCGTCGATCCGTTTCACTCTGAAGTGCTTTCCATGCGACCACAAAGCTCCATATTTGTGATACTGCATCCACAAAATTGAAACAGACTAAAAGTTATTAAAGCAAACTATTTTTCATGTACAACTCAAAAAGGAAGTTGTGAAATGTACATGCCAATTGCAACCCCTTGACATCTCCTCTTCCTCTTCAGTAATCAACACTCCACTCCTCTTTGCCTCTGAGAGTGTCACATCTAGCCACCGCCCAGTTGGAAAATCAGGAAATTTCTGAAGATGGTATGGAAAAGGAAGGTTTCTAGTTGCACGGTTGCGCTTGAATTGAAGGTGATCTATCAAACGTTGTTGCTTTTCCCCTTCATACCTCTCTAGCCACTTTTGCATGATTTTTGAGTTCAGAAGGCAAAATCTCATAACCTTTTCTCGCATTGTGATGTCCATCTTCCTAACAATGCCTTGTCCCTGTGGCTCGTCTCCTCTCACCTTGACGTTGACCTCAGTAGTCCACATTCGGGGAATCTCTGGATCAATTGAGACCAAAAATTCAATGATGAGGACAAGAAACTCTTGTACAAGCCATCCTTCGGCCATGCTATCCTCGAGGCGAGCCCTTTGATGAACAAATCTCTTTAAAGTCTTCATAAATCTCTCCAAGAAGAACATCCACCTGCTATGGACCACCCCATCAATTGCAACTTCATTAACCACATGCACAAGTACATGCATTTGGATGGTAAGAATGTTTTTTGGAAAGTACTTCTCCACCATGGACACTGCTTCAATAGCATTTAAGCGTGCTGCATCGATGTTGTCTTCTCTTATCTCTTTTGAACTGATCCAGCGTACCAACTCACTAATTTTGTAGATTGTTCTTCTAATGTCATCTATCAAACAACCCTTTATGGCAATTGGTAAGATGAACTGTGAAATTTGTGCAAATCGTGGGACTTAAGACCACTAAGATTGTCATCTCTCGTAAAAGCCGTTTTAAAACATCGCATGCACCCTGTGGGAGTCTTGAATGAAGATATAGTTTTCTTCACTTGTTGCTCTTTTGCGCGCCTCAGAACCCATGGACCTTTTGGTATAGACCACTTTCCATTGGGTTTAAGTCGAGGCCACATCTCTGGAATTCGACCCACAACCTGCAGGTCATCTCTTTGGGCCTTCCTCTCCCTTTGTCCAGTGATGGTCTTCCAAATAATCTCCCCCACATTCTTGAAGATGTGCATTGGGTCGAGCAAATGATTAATCCGTAGGTCACTCCAATACTGCAGATCGTGGAAAATAGAAAGTCTTTCCATTCCAGGTGGCATCCAATCTCCCCTCTCCAGCCACATGTTTTTCCAATTTCTCGCTTTCAGTGGATGCATATCATGTTTTCATATGTTTGGTCCATGTAGCTCATGTCCTTCAAGCAAAAATCTAACATGCTCCTCGTAAATTGTCTTGCTCAAATTCGCAGAGTAGAGGAAGCCAAGTGAAGGACCACATTTCGGACAATCTAACCTAAAATAAAACCTATACCTAACTTAACTTAATGTAACATATCTTATAACATCTACCCAACCAATAACCTAACCTAACCGATTCCGTTTGTGGTTTTAGAAGTACACGAGTCACTTTGAAGTCCAATTGCGTTTTTTGAAGTATATGCATCATATTCGAAGTCCGTTTGTATTTTCTCGACTATTATGTTGTCGATAGCTCTAACCTAAACTAACATATATTAACCGAAACCTAGCATAACTTAACCTAACATAAAAGCAACACAATCGTGAGGCGTTTAGCAAAACGACAAGCTGTAGATCTTGCTCACAATGCATATGTGATGTGCGCAAGCTCTATGGTTTGCCAATTTGGCAAACGGGTCACCATTGTTGTTTTTAGAGTTACGAAGCGATTTTATGGCCTGAAAACCGCTCGTAGACATATAGACAACACCATGGCTAGCCGTTGGTTTTATGGAAAGCCATAGAGCTTGCCCACAATGCATACACCTTGTTGGTAAGCTTTATGGCTTGTTGTATTGCCAAATAGATCGCCATTGTGTTGTTTTTAGGGGCACCAGGTAATTTTAACGCTTCAAAATCGCTCCAAAACATATAGACAACACCATGGCAAGCTGTTTGGCAATACGGCAAGCCATAAAGCTTGCCCACAATGCATATGCATTGTAAGAAAGATCTATGGCTTGCCGTATTGCCAAACGGCTCGCCATGGTGCTATTCTAGGACTTGAAATCCGCTCGTGAACATATAAACAACACAATGCATATGTGTTGTGGGTAAGCTTTATGGATTACTGTATTGACAAACGGAACGCCATTGTGTTGTTTTTAATATGCGCTGTGGGTAAGCTCTATAGATTGCCATATTGTCGAACGTAACTTAACCTAATGTAGCTTTACCTGACCTAATGTAACATAATCTAACGTTACTTAACCTAACTTAACTTAACTTAACGTAGCTTAACCTAACCTAACCTAATATAACTTAACCTAATGTAGCTTAACTTAATCAAACCTAACATATAAAATAACCTAACCTAACCTAACCTAACGTATAACTTAACATAACAATGTAGCTTAATTTAACATAACCTAACTTAATCTAACTTAACTTAAAACATAAACCCCATCAACTACATAATTTGAAAAACGACATAATTCAATAAAAACTTTATTCAAAACAAGATTTTTCCATAATTTTAAATGAAATTCCACGTAACAAATCCTAATTTCTTTTAAAGCATTCAAAGTTTAAAGCATGATTTTTTATTTTTTTAATATACAAAGTAATTTAAATAAACTAAATATGCATTTAAAGATTTGAGCACTCACATTAGTCCTATTTGAGCAATGAAAGTTGTCACCTAAGTCGTAGAACCTGCAAAAACACACACACAAACACAAACACAAAGTTAAACCCTAAACCCTAAATCTACAAGAAAACATGAAAATAATCTTACCTTAGTGTCATGCGCTAACCCACAAGCAAGATTAGCACCTCCGACGGCGTGAATCATAGCAGATCTATGAGAGAGGGTGAAGAGGAGATCTTGAGATGTGGTGCAAGGATTAGTAGAAATGCACAGAGAAAGCCCGCGGTTTCGGTTTTTAAAATTTTGCACATTCGCACTGGCGTCGGAACACCTACCGAAATAGGTGTCGGAATTTTGAAAATGAAAAATTTTAAAAAACCTTGGCTTCCTCCATAAATACACACACATATACCGATGCCCGCCAGTGACGCTGGTGATATGGCACCGGAATTCAAGTGACCTCTTGTAGTGCCTATATCACAACACTATTTTTGTAAGAAATGCGGACTACAATAAGGATCTAGTAGCAAAGGAGTAAAGAGAGATACAATGCAAAGTAAATTAGTGGTAAATCAAAAAATATTAGATTAACACACTATTACAAAGTGATGGCATCATCCACCCATGCTCTCTCAAGATATAGCTTAGATGGCAATTTAGATAACTAGAGCAATTAGGAATACAAGGGACTAGCACTCCTCCAACAAGGATGTGTGTGTGTGCGTCGAGTGTGTGCACCATTCACCGAAATACTCATGGAAAAAGCCTCCTTATATAAATGTAAGGGAGCCTCTAAATTCCCATGTGTAGCCACCCTTAGATAGCCAAGTCCAAGCAGAGCTCGGCCATGCATCCATGTGTGTGTCCGCCCTTTTGTAATGAAGTCCAAGTAGGACACTCCCATGTGCCCATGTGTAGCCACTTTTGGGTAGACAAGTCCACCTAGAGCTTGGCCATTGGCCAAAGACCACCAGACGGCGGCCACCGGCCAAAGACCACGAATAACTGGACACCAGATGACCACTTTCTAATTGTCTTCTGACTACATTCCGGCCGAGATATTTTGGAGGATAAAATTTTGGCCCTAAATTTTCTATGCACCAACCATGATCACAAATGAAGATCTCATCCACCAAATATATGTGCACTAATGGCTTCTCCTCATATGGGGACTTTACAAACTGTGCAGCATATATTGTGGTGGAAAAACTAAGAGAGGTGGGTAGTGCAAGTATACCAACACCCCCCCCCCCCCCTGATGAACACCCGAAGATTCTTTATGTTGGCTATGTGCCAACTCCAAGTTGATAATAATGTCAAAGTAGTTGGTCTTTCCCAAGAGCTTTGGTGAAGATATCTGCACAATTATCTTCAGTAGGACAATACTCTAGCTCTACAGTCTCATCCTCAATTATCTCTTGAACATAATAATAGTGAACCTTAATATGCTTTGTGCGTACATGGAACATAGGGTTCTTGGGGATGGCCATGCAACTCTAGTTGTCGTATGAAGTGTTGTTGCCAAATCCACAAGAACACCTAAGTCCATGAGAAATCACTTGAACCCAACTGCTTCACAAGCTACAAAATAAGAAGCTTTATACTCTGATTCCATTGAACAAAGAGCAATGGTTTTCTTCTTCTTGTTGATCCAAGACAACACTCGAAAGAAAGTGAGAAACAAAATACAGAAATTGCCTTTCTAAAATCACAATCTCTTACCCAATCAGAGTCACAATACCCACTAAGAGTATTTGTGACAATGCCATAGAAAATGCCATGTCCCAAAGTACCTTTGATGTACTTTAGATCACGCATGCCCACCTTCCAATGAAATTCCTTTAGTTGGTTGGAAAACCTGCTCAAACACCTACTGCAAAATAAGTGTCTGGTCTAGTACTACACAAGAAAATCAAAGTCCCCACAAGCTTCTCGTAGTTCTTGATGTCGACTAAGGGAGAAGAATCTTCCATGGGAAGTTTCACATTTACCTCCATTGGAGTGCTCATTGGCTTACAATCCATCATCCCAAAAGCTTTTAGAATCTATGTTGCATACTTTTGCTGAGAGATGAAGATGCCACTAAGGACCCGAAATTTGGCCCTGCAATTGCTCCGTACCATCCACGATCACAAATAAAGATCTCATCAGTGTGAAAAGATGGAATCCACTAAATACATGTGAACTAATGGATTTTCTGCATAAACTGTGCAACATATATTGTGGTGGAAAAACTGTGACAGGTGGGCATTGCAAGTATACCAATAATTTAATAGTCAACCTGAAGCCTATGTCAAAGGAGAGGTGTTTGAGCACAATGTTCAAAAACATTTTGATGTATAGCTGTAATTATTAACTTGATGCATTAAAAAATACAAGATGGACTCCGTCCACCAAGGTAGCAATAACAAATATATGTACAAATCCATAAAACTTTGTTCAAACCAACTTCGAAACCATGGCCCTTTGTCTCTAACAATATCTATCTTTGAATCCTTGATGTGGGTGTTTATAAATATAGCGCTTGATGATCACAATACTTGGTTTTGGCATCTTTCATAATCTCCATTTTTGTAATAGGGGTCTAGATCAATCTGTCCCACTATGGTAGCTTGTAGATTGAGAGGTACAGAGGAAGAGATCCATGAACACAAACACAAAGAGGCACTCCATGCATAATCTCAAACATTGTCCACATCAATGGTGTTCACTTTCATATAAATCTAACATAAATAAAAAATATTTTGAGATACAAATTTTTTTGTAGCTTTGCAATTATATATTGTACCTCCATTGTTTAGGGCTTTGAGAACAATGTTCTCGTCACATTTTGCAATGCTCAAGTGCTAATTATATTGTTTTTTCTTACAGGGGTGAAGGGAGCTCAAATTTTCCTTCGACCAAAAGTGACAGCTTCTTTTCTTAATGAACCATTTTGTGCCCAGCACATCGGCCTACACCCTTGCATATCGGGTTACTACTATGTGGTTTGAATGCTACATTTTTGGGATTTTATGAAACCAAGATGATTGAATCTGGAAATAAAGAGATTTATTTTAGAGCGTTAAGTCAAGCCTATGTGAATTGTGGAACATGGTAAGAAGATAGATTATTTTAATGAAACATAGGTGTCGGTAGGTGTCGGTCCAAGATGCATTTGCGAAGATACCTAGCCTATAGACTCAAATTGCCTTCCAACTAGCTCCCACTATTTCTTTTTCATCCCTTATTGTGTAAGAATGTGGGGTAGTTATGCATCGTTGATCTTGGAAAAGATTAGCATACATGCCTAGACATTGTTTTGCCTTGTGGTTGCCATTGTCACAAAGCTCAAGCATCTCATCTTTTGTATGCAATCTCTCCTTGTGTTTGCATCATACCATTGATCCACGTATTTTGTAAATTTGGCTCCATGAATTCTTTTTTATAAAATTTGTATCTCAAAATATCTTGCTTCAAAAGAGCATGTACTTTCACCCTTACATGTATCAATCGCATCTAATGCCTTGGCTTCCTTTAACTATAGATAATTAACTATTCAACTAGTATGTGACCCGTGCGTTGCTGCGGCCAAGAAAATCATGGTTATTGGATCTATCTCTCTCTCTCTCTCTCTCACACACACACACACACACACACACACAAAATCATATACAGGTAGTGTTGGAATTAGGGTTGCAGAGAAACACACACAGCTTGGAGAAGACGAAGGAAGCTCAAGGCACACAATAGAGAGTGTGTTACTCAGTGTGCAATGAAAATAGATAGCCCTAGAGTGATGGGCGTATATACAATGCACGGGGGAAAAAACCTCCTAAAGAGGGAAAAAATGCCCCGGCGGTCCTAGTGTGTTCACACACATCACTACCACATGTATATGGTAAAAAATCCCCCCTGGAGTGATGCAGTGAACGAGAGCTGGCACATGAGTAAAGGGAAGTGCCATGCCCTGAGGACAGGATCAGTCCACAAAGGGGAGTAAGCCCAAAGCTTTGTGGAAAGCTTTAAGCTTCTCAGGAGACAATGCCTTTGTGAAAAGATCTGCAAGGTTGTTCTGTGTTGGCACATAAGCCAAACTGATCTCTCCTGCTGAGAGCCTCTCCCTGACATAGTGGTAATGTACCTCAATGTGCTGTGTGCGAGCATGAAAATTTGGGTTCCTTGCAACTGCCAATGCGCTCTGACTGTCAGTGTAGATAGTGTTGGCAGTGTCCTATCCAACACCCAAATCAGCCATAAGGCGTCTGATCCATACACACTCAACTGTAGCTGTGAAGACTGCCCTGTACTCAGCCTCACAACTCGCAGTGGCCACATTAGATTGCTTCTTGCTCAACCATGATATACATGAACTGCCAAGCATGAAACAAAAACCACTTGTGGACACTCGCGTGTCAAAACAACCAGCCCAATCTGAGTCCGAAAAAGCATGTAAGTCTGGCGACAACGATCCCCCCTTGGGATAAAACAAGCCAAGATGTAAAGTGCCACTAAGGTAGCGGAAAATCCTCTTGACAGTCTGCCAATGCTTAGACCCTGGGCTATGCATAAATCTGCTGACCTGTGAGACTGCAAACTGAATATCCGGCCTCGTGTTGCATACATAAATGAGGCAGCCAACAGCAGTTTGGTAAAGAGTGACATCAGCAGGATCGCCAACATCATGTAGACTCAACTTCAAGCGTGTTTCCATGGGAGTGGCAATAGGTTTGCAATCCTCAAGTCCAAACTTACATAGCAATGTCTCTATGTAACGTTTCTGACACAAGGCAATACCACCATCACACTGCTTAAACTCTATACCCAAGTAATGATGCAACAGCCCCAAATCTTTCATCTTGAAAGTAGCATTCAAATCAGCCTTAAATTCAGCAATATTTCTCTCATTTGGTCCAGTGATCAGCAAATCATCAACATAAAGAACCACAATGAGAAGTACATCACCCTCACCCTTTGCATACAATGTGCTTTCTGTTGGACTGTTACGAAAGCCTCATTTAACCAAATGAGTGTTAGCTTTCTCATACCAATCACGAGGAGATTTCTTCAACCCATACAAAGCCTTCTTACATATGCACACTTTGTCCTCTTGTCCTTTTATGACAAAACCGCGAGACTGCGTTACATAAACTTCCTCAAATATGTCACCATTCAAGAAAGCAGTAACAATGTCTGATTGATGTACATCCCAACCAAAATGAGGTGCCAATGCACATAGAAAACGTACAGTAGTAATACGACAAGTGGGAGAAAAAGTCTCTTCATAATCTATGCCTTTCTGCCGTGCATAACCCTTTGCAACAAGTCGAGCCTTATGGCGATCAATCTCACCATCCAGTTTGCGTTTCAACTTGTAAACCCACTTCGTACCAATGGCCTTTTTGCCAGGAGGCAAATCACATAAAGTCCATGTGTCATTCGTCTACTCATTTTTAGCCCTTTCCTCATCAAGTACATCATGTACATCTGCATCAGTAATAGGATGATCTAAAACATTTTCAGAAACCCCCATAGGTTGTACATTTTCCTCATTGGAACTTACATTCGTATTTCCACCACTGAAAAGAGGCAACAAAGTGTCATAAATGTCCTGTGAGCTTATATTACTGTCTCTAGTACATGACAGCAAGGGCTGAACAGAATCTTCCACAAACACTACATCACGAGAAACCAGAATACGTTTTGTTTGCTGATGATAAAACCTGTAACCTTTTCTTTCAGCACTACAACCAACAAAAATACATTTGACAGCCTTATCATCCAATTTTCTGCGCTGCACTTGTGGCACCAAATCGTATGCCAAATAGCCAAAAACACGCATGTGCTCAATAGAAGGCTTTCTATCATGCCATGTTTCATATGGATTCATAGACTGCAAAGCTTTCGTAGGACACCTGTTAAGTACATAAGTGGCACACATGATGACCTCAAGCCAAAAAGAATGCGGCAAAGCTTGACTTTTGACCATACATCGTGCCATTTCCGTCAGTGACCTGTTTTTCCTCTCAGCAACACCATTTTGTTGAGGTGTATAAGGCACTGTACATTGGTGTTTTATCCCACGACTAGCCATAAATGCATTAAATTCATGAGACATATACTCCCCCCCTCGATCAAAACGGAGGGTGCCCATAGTACATTTCGAGACATTTTCAGTCATAGCCAGAAATTGTTTGAAGCACATAAAAACTTCAGACTTCGCTTTAAGCGGAAATACCCATGCATGCCTGCAGTAATCATCAATGAAAGTCACAAAGTACAGGTAATTTCCCAAGGATGGAGTTTGCATGGGCCCACAAACATCACTATGCACAAGCTGCAACCTGCATGTGGCCCGAACTGAACCATCCTTTGGAAATTTAGAACACTGCATCTTACCCAAAATACAGCCTTCACAAACATGTTTGACAGGTGCTTCAAGAGGCGGCAAAGAAACAACCATATCAAATTTCTGCAAACGCAGCAAACTGGCAAAATTCAGATGACCAAAACGTGCATGCCAAAGTTTTGCATCTGAAATAGCCCTTGAGTTTGCAACAGCATTTGCAAAATTTTGTCCACACTTGTCATACAAAGTGAGCTTATACAGCCCACAGCACAAAAGCCAAGATGCAACAATTTCATCACCAAAACAGAGATCATGAACTATACATCTGTCATCCACAAATTTGACTACAACTCCAAGTCTAGCGAGTGCGGATACAGACAAGAGATTCTTCTTGATCCCAGGTACATAAAGTGTATCAACAAGTGTGAAAGAACTGCCATTTGCAGCAGTAAGCACAATCTATCCAACTCCCTAAATTGGATAAGAGGCATTGTTGGCACAAGTGACTGAATTCCCATGAGGGACAGACTCAAGAGAGGTAAACAATTCACGATGTGAGGTAATGTGCTTTGTAGAACCACTGTCAAAATACCACACATGTGAATCTGCAGCAAAACTGACAAGCATGCATCATGGACAATAGGATTGTAAGTGCACTCTGCGCTAAAATCCCATTCTGCATCAACGTCAACATTACATTCTCCTTTCAGAGAAGACTCAACAATGGCTGCATTTGTAGTGGAACCAGCATTTGCAGTGGAACCACCCTCTTTCTTCTTAGCCTCTTTGGCCTTCAACTTAGGACACGACTTGATCAAGTGATCATTGGCTTTACAATAATGGCAACGCGTCTTCTTTTTGCCCTTATCACCAGAATTTCCAGACAAATTGCTGCTAGTAGAAGCATAATGAACAGAATTTTTGCCACTCGCAGTAGAACCATAAGAAGTGGCTGCATTACTTTTACCACCCTTTCTTTGGGAAGCAATAAAAGCCTGTTCAACTGCACTCTGCCTAGTCCTGTTTTTTCTAGAAAGTGACTCTTGCAACAGCAATGTGCATAATGCATCAAACTTGACAACTTCAGGATTTCCTTGGTTCATTAGTCTCCAAGAACTAGCAAAAGTTTGGTAGGAATCTGGTAAGGCATCAAGAATAGTCTGCACATGGGAACTGTCTGAGATGACTTCACCTACAGAAATAATATGCTCATTGATATCCTTGACACTAGCAAGGAAAGTGTCCATATCATATTCCTCATGCATAATCTTCAACTCCAGCTCTTTACGAATCAAAGCAATTTTAGCCTCATTGCGGCTTGCATAAAGACCTGCTAAAATATCCCAAGCCTGTTTTGCAGATTTTGCTGAACGGATTTGAGGAACAATGGTGCGCTTCACAGACAATGCAATCAATACATGAGCCTGCGCATCCTTAACATCCCAATGAGCTTGTTCTGCCGTAGGCAAAATAACTCTAACAGTTGCAATCCTTGCAGCAAGACCTGCAACATCCTCAACATCGCCTACATCCTAAGAACCAGGACGTACATCAATGCCCTGCACAATGTTCCAGACACCCTTTGACACAAAAACATGTTGCATCATATAAGCCCATATAGGGTAGTTGTCCCTATCCCACCTGTCCTCAGCAAAAAACATCTTGAACACATCTGTGTTGTTGTTGTCAGCCATGGTAAATGTTGCACCTGATGTGAAAATTGCCCAAAAATAGGAGAAACAGAGCGGGAACAACCTGTGCTATATAGCACAAACTGTAGAAGACTATAACGCACTTGTTATGCAGAACACGACACTGACAAAAATTCTGCACAAAATGACAAAATAGCCTGTGCAGTATTGCCTGTAGTAGAAACGGAGGTCGAAAAGAGCCCAAATCAAAATTCTGAGCAGACCAGGGTCTACGAGCTCTCCCAAAATAATTGTCGACTTGCGAACGCTTGCCAAAGCTCACTGAAATCGGAGAAAGTGAGCAGGCATGTGCTGGAGCAGCTGGCGACTAAGCTTGGGAGAGCATGACCTACTCTGATACCAATTGTTGGAATTAGGGTTGCAGAGAAACACACACAGCTTGGAGAAGACGAAGGAAGCTCAAGGCACACAATAGAGAGTGTGTTACTTAGTGTGCAATGGAAAGATAGATAGCCCTAGAGTGATGGGTGTATATACAATGCATGGGGGAAAAAACCTCCTAAAGAGGAAAAAAATGCCCCGGTTGTCCTAGTGTGTTCACACATATCACTACCACATGTATATGGTAACAGGTAGGTGTGTGTGTGTGTGTGTGTGTATCGGTGTCACCACATGTGAGGAGAATGAAAATGTAGTCCTTGGAATCACTCTAGGAAGATAACAATCTCTCCTTCTCTCTCTCTCTCTCTCTCTCTCTCTCTCTCACTCACTGACTCACTCACACACACACACACACACCAACGTTCCTTTTAGATTGTTCCTATGTTGTTTAACAATATTCTCTCTCTCTCTCTCTCTCTCTCTCTCTCTCTCTCTCTCTCACACACACACACACACACACAACAATGTTCCTTTTTGGATTGTTCCTATGTTATTTAAAATTATTTTCTCTCTCTCTTCTCTCTCTCTCTCTCTCTCTCTCTCTCTCTCTCACACACACACACACACACACACACACACACACACAAATGTACACACTCACCCACATGCACATGCCATGGGATAGATGTAAAACATCTACAGTTTTTCTAAATATGTGAAGCTAAAGAACGCGGTGACAATGGCTCCTAGAAGCTAAAACTACATTGCTAGCCATTGAACAATCCCAAATGCATCCAATGCTAAGATGCTCTACATTCTTGCATCCCCAATTAAGGTTTTTTTGTATTCACTATTGAAAGAAAACGACCAATTTTAACTTTTTGCTTCAATTACTACATCACCATCATAACATGCAGACAAATATCTCTCAATACGTCAGTCCTCACATTGCTCTAATGTAAAAGGAGCTGCCATCACTGTTGATGGGGGGGTGAGAGAGAGCATGGAGAAGAATGCGTCCCCTAAGTTTGGACAATGGAATGGGCTCCTACATCTCTATCTCTCTCTCTCTCTCTCTCTCTCTCTCTCTCTCTCTCTCACACACACACACACACACACACACACACAAAAAAACATATCTCTCTCTCTTACACACACACAAACACACACACACACACACAAGAATGGTATCCTACATCGCTCTCTCTCTCTCTCTCTCTCTCTCTCACACACACACACACACACACACACAGAGTCTATCCGAGTTGTGACTACTACTGCTTCCACCTGATCCATTAGCTCTTTACTCTCTTGCTACCAGATCAAACTCTTAGTGGCTCAAGAAAACCCATGTATACCTATTGCCTTGAGCACCTATCTTCTACTACAAAGCACTGTCATCCAATGGACATTTCTTGTCCCCTCTTCGCCTCTACATGATCATTAGTAGCTATCCTGATCAAGGTCTTGGTCTCAGTCCCGATGACCCACCTCACTCATTCTCTTTCTCTGTCTACTTGCTAGTGGTAGAGCTCTCTCTCTCTCTCTCTCTCTCTCTCTCTCTCTCTCTCACACACACACACACACACACACACACACACACACACACACGCACACGCACACATACACACACACAGGCTGGCAATAGGTTGTTAGGCGTACAATTTTGACTATTGTAGGTCATTAAAAAAGGATGGTATTGCATAGAATCTGAACTACTTCACTCAATTTTGAAAGGCTCTTTAATGTGTCCATGGTAAGGACGACGACCCAACAAGGACTCAATAACTCAATTTCATTGTTGATCCAACAGGCCATGCAAATCAACCAAAAAACAATGTGTGGAGGCCCTCTCCCTCCTCTAATTTTTCAAACTCCATCATAAAGAGTATAGATAATGGACTATTGAATAATAGCAAAAATCTATTGTATACCCAGTGCTCAAGAAAAACCTAGGTTTAGTATAATCTCATCTACAAATGTTCTCAACTATATCTAATGCACCTTGGAGGCCCTTGCCACGTGACATAAGGAAAGGGATTGGAAGAAAAGGGGGGGGGGAAGAGCAAGGAAAAGAAAGAAAGAGAGTGGATTGGGTGCCAAGAAAAGGGTCTCTGTCTCTCTCTCTCTCTCTCTCTCTCTCTCTCTCTCTATAGGAAGAGCCACACTATGTAAGAGTTCATTTGAATGTTATGACACCCACAACAATTGAAGGAATTAATATATTCCTATCTAATTTTTTTGAGATTTATCTCTAATTGTGAATGGCTTTTATCAAGCAGGAGGAAGCGGCTTGCCAAGAAGAAGAAGATAGGTCCTTGATACAAATATAGTGCACTTGCAAAAAGGTTTGCGTATGTGTTGGGTCACAGTGTGAATATGTTGTATTGGTTGGAGACCCCTGTACAAAGAATATGCCAAGGTCTACATGTATCCTTTTTTTAGTTAATTCAAATCAAGCTCTTAAGAGTTTTTTTTTAAAAAAAAAGTTTACAAAGGTTAGACAACATAAATTAATGTTTAGAGAATCAATAAAGTGCACAAAATTTTAGTGAAAAAACCTTCAAATATAGAAAATTTGCCTTCAAAATGTTTGGAAAAAAGGTATAGTACAATTAAATGCTGTAAAAATCCTAAATTTGGTGTAATCCCACCTATAGGTTTTGAAATTTATCTCTAAATTATAGATTTGAAGGTGAGGAAACCTACAAAGTATAGAGAAATTAAGTGTAAAAGCCTTCAAATATAATCAAGTTTCCCCTAAAATTTTCCATATGCAAGTTTTCTAAGTTTTTAAGAGAAAGCACTATGCCTCAACTCCATTTAATGTAACCCCCATTACAGAATTTTGAGATTTGCATGAAAAATTCCAACTTACCTTTAAACGCTCGAGAAAATCTAGATTTGATACAATCCCACTTATAAATTTTGAGATTCAATTTTGAATTTCAAGTCAAACCCAAAGGCAAGAGCGCTAACAAAGCTCAAAGAAATATAGCGTTAAAACCTTCAAAAATACTCGCGAATTGTTGCAGTTCCCTCTTGTCATCCACCTTTGTCGTTTGTTCAGGTCTACTCCTACCTTGGGCTTGCACATTTTGTAGATGTTGATGTCGATTTTTGATTCTCGATTGTGGATTTCATCGATGACGCTTTGTTGATTGTTGCTGATTGTAAAACCAATTATTATTATTCATCCCCTCTCTTTAGTGCAGGTGTGAGAGCCCTATCACCCCCCCCCCCCCCCCCCCCCCCCCCTCTCTCTCTCTCTCTCTCTCTCTCTCTCTCTCTCTCTCTCTCATAGACACACACACACTCCTTCATGCAGGCTGTAGTGAATGGCGTGCTCTCTCTCATTCACTTACACATGCTCTGTCTCTCTCTCTCTCTCTCACACACACACACACACATAATACGTGCAAGACATACATACCAAATTGTTGGACTCCTATCGTTGAATTGTTGAGCTCAATTTACTTCATTGATGCAATGCAAATGTGAAAAGCCTTTGTGCAATGTGCCAACACCTTGGGGAGGCACGACGACTTTGTCCCTTATATTCACACACATTGAGAGAATCTCTCTCTCTCTCTCTCTCTCTCTCTCTCTCTCTCACACACACACACACACACACACACACACACACACACACACATGCGCGCATACACACACAGAAGTACATGCATCTAACTTTTTAACTTGGAACATCGAAGTCAAAGATCATTCACGACATAGAAGGTCCATGTAAACCTTCTAAAGGAGGTTCATTGAACAACGCATGGAGAAAAATTCTTTAGGGCCTTCAAAATGTAAAGGAAAGCCACTCTTCATATGATTTTCGAAAACAAAAGTAATTAATGGCCAGCCTTGAAATTGAGGGCCATAGTGAAATTGCCCCCCAAAAAATATATGCCTAAGTATTATGAATATAGATAGAGTACTAAGGTCTTTTTGACTTTCCACTACCAAGACTCTCTCAAGTCTTTTCATTTTCTACTATCCTAGTACTTACCTTCACTTTTGCATTTTCAATTAAATATTTTTAAAGGTTCTTTTTGAAATGAACGAGAATGTGATACATGGAGGGTCTCTCATTCCTTGAAAATTTTAAGCTGCTTCATATATAGTATAGATTGCTTGTAGAGAGAGAGAGAGAGAGAGAGAGAGAGAGAGAGAGAGAGAGAGAGAGATTTTCAAGGAGAGAAAATTGTTTCCTTGAGTAGCCATTGTGTCCATTACAACCGGGATTACAACTTATGCACAATATCTTGACAAATGACCACATAACACACTCTCAGGAGTTTTTGGAGCAAGGGATTGTGCATATGTACATATACATGCATGGTGCATCAAATAAAGAATTGCCCATTTTTCAAAGCTAGGTGGTTACGTGGGGCCCACATGTGTACAGGTAGGACAGGGTGTACATATTGCATCGATTTTCACTATTACCAATACCACTGTGTTTTTTCTATAATAAAGAGGAGTTGTTAGCGCATAAAACTTCTCAAGGAAGCTATCCGTGGGCCGACGACATGAGGTAAGCAGGTGCATCAGATGGCATCTAGTGGCGTCAGGAGGCCGAACGGGGTCAATACTTGCACGTGGATTAATACGGACACAACGTGGGTGTTTTCTTGTGAGAGATATGCAGAAAGGTCATCATTAGGACCACTTTTTGGGGTCACTTCACGTGGTTGCGAGACACATTATTAAAAAGAAATGAGTGCCAGGTGTGCGCATGGATGCAACAGGGTGATAACTATGCACTGCGAGGTCAAATTTTTGGCCTGTTCAGGGTCCGTTTGAGGTCATCTAAAAGGCCAAGGGTGCCCAACTAATAAAGCTAAGTGTGGGAACTAAAAAAACAGAGAGAAGACCAGAAAAAACATGGAGAAGAATGGAGGAACAGCCGCAAGTGTGTTTTTGGAGCATTTTTTGGCCCTAAACTGCTCATGTGAGGTCGGATTTGAGCACTGTGACATTGTAGGGTGGGGTTTTTGGGCGTTCCGGACGCAATGGCGCTGCCCATTTTGACAAATTCCTCACATATTTTCTGTTGTTTTTCTGTGTAATCTTCTCCGGTGAGTGAAGCCTCTTCTTAACTTTGTGGTTGTATCTAGTGTATTTTCTCAATACTGTGTAAACTATTTTTCCCATTGGTGTTGGGCTGAGCTTCATTGAGTCTAAACAACAGCAATTTTCCTCCTTTGAGCTGAATTGAGAGTGTGTGTGTGAGTGTGTATGTGTGAGTGTTCAATGGGCAAGTGGAAAATCTCTCTTCTCACTCCGTCTGTGTGTTTCCTGTCTCGGCCAGGCTGGTTGTGTAAGCCCAGTGGTGCCCCATAATGTGTGTGTGTATCATCCCAAGAGTGTGTGTCGGGTCATTATAGAGGCATTGTGTATGTTTCCACCCCGCTCACATTCTTGTGGCGCCCCCATGAAGGATCTTTTTCGAGTACCTTCTGCTTCGAGCTTCAAGCTTCAAGATTCGGGATTACAGGTTGCAGACTATAGGTTACAGGTTATAGGGACAGGTACAGGTACAAGTGATTCACACAGGTACAGGTAGGTAGGTGGAGTACAGTGATATACTAGCAGTGGTGTCACCTGCAGTTGTTGTGGGTATGCATCACTTGGCGCCTGTTTGAGCGCATTGTCTGTTGGATTGTACGTTACTTGTGGAAACTGCCATGGTACACCTTTGTGGAGCCATATATGGTTTTATGTGGCAGTCCCAGCCATTTCTGAGACTTGACTATACGCGATTTGCATTAGCCTTCGTGTGAAGATCGATAGCGTGAGGTTTTATTGAGCTGGGGGATTCTCAAATGTGGAGATCCTTTCGGTGATACAGGTAGCTGGAGCACCCTTTTTGTGACCTCGCCATAGGCTATGTACTAGTGAGTCATATTTGATGCTCGGGTTCTATTGTTGACAGTTTATGCATACATATACAGTCTATATTTTGGGTTCCTACTGCTCTACTTCTGGGGAAACTCTGTCAAAATTTTTCCAAGTTATGATGACTGGTTTCTTGGTCTTTTGAGCCATTTATGCTGTTATGCTGCTGAAATTTTGGCAAAATCAGAGGATAAGTCAGGTGTGCCTTCTTGGGAGCTGCATGGTTGGCTTTAATGGATGATCAAAATGGCCCTCAATTCACTCCATTTCATTTAACTCAAAGAATCCAGATAAATGTTCATGTGTCCAGGAATATTTTTTTCCAGCAGCGCATAGTCTTTATGTTCGGGCTAAGAAGATTAAGAGAGATCCTAGAATGTCCTTTGCATGTTGTAATTCCAATGATCAACTACGAAAACTCATTTGATGTGCATGTGTTTGTCCTTATCTAAAGTTGAGCTCCATTGAAGTTTCTGGGAATTGGGTCATTCAAAAGTTTTGGGTTCTTGTACGTGTGTTCGAAGGGGTTCTCAAAGCATCGTAGCTTGGGTAGCCATGGCTTTCTCTTATCCGGAGTTTCATGGAAGAAGTGATGAAGATGTGGAAGACTTTTTGCAAAAGATGGAGGTTGCCTGCATTAGCAACCAAATTCATGACCCGACGCAGATGTTACGTCTTCTCCAAATCAGTTTGAAGAATGATGCACGAGTTTGGTCCAAGGCATTTGAAGAGGAGTTGAGTATGGCTGATCCACCTGTAAGATTGAGTTGGGACAATCTAAGGCATGGATTGGAAGTGGAGTTTGTGAAGATAGAAGATCCCAACAAAGTGTGGCAACAAGTACAAGGTTTGGTGCAAAAGGAAGGTGAGCCAGTAGATGCGTACATACGTAAGTTCTCATTGGCATGGGAGAGGATGTGCAAGGCTTTAGCACCACAGGTACCCCCGCCTGACATGATGAAGAAGGACAGGTTCTTGGCTGGTCTTTGGGAGAATATACGTTGGAGAGTGGAGCTAAAGAAGACTAGGACATATGAAGATGCATTGGAGGTAGCAAGGAACAAAGAGTGGAAGTTAACGAAAATGAGCCAGTTAGGGGTGGAGTCTTTGCCCATGAGGTCTGAATTTCAGCCTATTGACTCTTTACAAGGTCGCATGCCAGGGGTTCATCATGAACCAGTGGTTGCTGCTACTCCTCAAGTTATACCAATAGTGGTCACTACAACAGTGCAAGATGATGGGCTAAGGCAAGACATGAGGCAAGTGGTAGATTTAATGAAGAATCTCAGCCTAAACATGCTAGGTCAGGTGGGAAATAATCGACGTCGAGGGAGGTTTGAAAATCAGCCAAGAGGTGAAGAAAGGCCTAGGAATGGTGTTGGACAAAGCAATGGTAGGTTCTGGAGGCAGACACCCACATGTTATAATTGTGGAGAGTTGGGCCACATCAGCCCGCAATGTGATAAGCCACCAAGGATGGGGGGAGACATGTATCCATTGCCAAGACAGGTGCTAACTAGGTCAAATGATTATGGCATCGAAATTAAGGGAGATGAAGGAACCAGTGGATTAACCCAAGAGGAAAAGGGAAATACAAAAGTGTTAAGTGTGGTTACATTAGAGAAGGCATCAAAACTAGAGGATACATTAGTGATGCCTATTGGAAAGAGGACCACAGAGGAAAAGGAAGGAAGAAGTGCCCCAGGTCCTAGCAAGAAGAAGGGAAAGAGCCATGAAGGTGAGGATGTCAAGGCCAAGAGAAAAAGGAGGGCTCGTCGCAAGTTTCATGTTTCAGAGTTTCCACTAGGGGATGGGCAATTAAGCTATGACTTGAAGGAGGATCTGACGAGGAGGAAGGCAGATGTTACTTTTGGGCAGCTTATAGAGATGGTGCCTAAGCTAAAGCGACAGTGGAAGAGGATGGTTAACCCAATGGAGAAAGAGCCAGAGAGAGGTTCAGTGAAGGTGTTGGCAATGGATGAGCTACCAAGTATCTGTCCAATAGTAGATGTGTGGCACAAAAGGAAAAGTTTAGGACAAGGCTATGTTGATGGCGGGGCCCAAATATGTGTGATAACACACTCATGCATTGAGAAGACGGGTCTTACAGTGACTGGGGTGTCAGGGTTTTGGATCAGATTGGCAAACCATCAAAAAGTAAAATGCTTGGGTGTTGTAAAGAGCTTAGAAGTGGAGGCATATGATGCAAAGGCAGTGTTTGATTTTCATGTGATGCCAGCAGGGTTGGGAGCATATCCTATTATACTGGGCAGACCATGGTTACGTGTAGTGGAAGCTGTTCAAGATTGGCGACATGGTACGATTAGCCTCTATGGAAAGAGGAGTGCCAAGAAGCTATACAATATGGACACAAGGAAACGATTAGAGGATCTTTATGAAGATGAGGATGGGTCTAGTGATGAAGACTCTTCCACGGTGACAAATGAGGACAGTGGTAGCACTACTAGCAGTGATGAGGATGCTGATGTTGCATTTCTTTTGATGGATAAAGAAATCCAGAAGTCTGGTTTAATCGCATTTGCAAATGAAGTTGAGGATGAAAGTGAAGGGCCTTATGAAGTAATTGAAGGGTTGATGCAAACCAAAGTTGAGTTGTCACAGAAGCAGGAATTGATGACACAAATGATGAGCGGAGATCTCTCAGCTATGGAGAAGGAGATATATTTGCACATGCTGGCTACTTTTCCAGATTTGTTCATTACTTCATATGAAGAGATCAGAGGGTTCAAGGGTGAAGAGATGCATATAGAGCTGAAAGAAGGTGCTAAACCAGTGTGGCAAAGGCTAAGAAGGATGGGTCGAGATCAAATGGAAGCCTTGCGAGAAGAGGTGGACAAGTTATTGAAGGCAGGGTTCATAGTCCCTGTGGAGACCATAGAATGGGTGAGTCCAGTTGTAGTCAGTCCAAAGAAGGATGGGAAGTGGAGAATTTGTGTAGATTTTAAACCCTTAAATGCAGCCACTAAGAAGAACCCATATCCTCTTCCATTCATCGATAAGATCTTGGATTCAGTGGCAGGTTATGAGAGGTACAATGTGTGTGATGGTTTTGCAGGCTATTTTCAATTGAAGATTTCTCTTAAAGACCGCACAAAGACAACTTTTATTACGCCATGGGGCTGCTATTGCTACACATTATTGCCGTTTGGGTTGTCAAATGGACCATCTTTCTATCAAGAGAGAGCAAATTGGGTATTGGAACCATTCATTGGTAGTTGTGTTAAAGATTTCATGGATGACTTCTGTGTCTACAGCAGTAGGGTTGAACACCATGAGAAGTTGCAGATGGTATTGGCTCAATATGATGAATGTGGAGGACAACTAAATCCAAAGAAATGTCATCTAGCACAGCCAAGGGTGAAGTTATTGGGCCACATGGTGTCAGAAAATGGCATTGAGGCTGATCCAGATAAGGTTAAGTCTATTATTCTTCTTCCATCACCTACGAGTACAAAGCAATTGGCAACCTTTATACACAAAGTGAAGTACATGGCACGGTTTATTCCATTCTTCGCAGCTCCTTTATCCATTACAACAAGTGGCAAAGCATGATCCATTGCAATGGGATGACAAGTGTGAACAAGTGTTTCAAGAGGTGAAAGAGGTGTTAGGGGGGTTGTCAGCCATGCAGGCTCCTGATTGGGAGAAAGTGTTTTGTGTAAATCCATCAGTAGGGGATGATTCCATTGGAGCCATGCTATTGCAAAAGGGGAAGGGCAGCCATTATATGAGGCCATTGTATTGTGCAAGCCGAGTGAAGTTGGTAGCGGAGAGAAAGTTCTCTGAAGTAGAGCTAGTGATGGCCAGTGTAATATTTGCTTGTCGACGATTTCGTCATTACTTGCTACCACGACCTTTTGTTTTCTTGACGAGTTATGCATTTTTGCCACAGTTAATTAATGGCACTAACATGTCAAATGTGGTCAAGAAATGGGTAATAGAGCTGCAAGAGTTTGAGTTCTCTTTCCTAGTGGAAGACAGTACAAGGGCTACCCTAGCTGATTTGTTGACCTACAAGGAGAATCCCTTATTGTTAAGGAAGAGGTGGTGAGAAAGGTAGTTCAAGAAGTGCCACAGATCAACAATGCACATGTGTTGTTCTTTGATGGTTCATACAGAAAGAGCCATGATGCAGCTTCAGGGGGTATAGCACTTTATGATCCAGAGGGGAAGCTAGTATGCAAGAGAGGGTTCAATTTGGATGCTCATAGTAACAATGAGGCTGAATATGCTACTCTGGAAGCCGGATTACACATTCTTTTGAAGCATGGGGTTAGACGGTTGAGCATAAAAGGTGATGCCTTGTTAGTGGTGAAGCAAGTGCTGGGTGTGTGGAAGAGCAAGAACACCTCATTGAAGGAAATGTGCTTCAGAATTAAAGGCCTGTTAAAAAAGTTCGAAGCATGGAGCATCAGACACATTGAACGTGCTCTAAATGGAGAGGCACATGAAGCATCTCAAGGCATGATTGGGGAGCTATTTGTGTTGAGTACCACTTTACCTCTTTATCATGGCCGGGAAAGTTTGGCTCAAGAAGAGGAGTTTTTGCTAACAGGAATCATTCCAAAGGAGATTCAGAAGTCTAAGAAGTATGGCTTTGTGCATAGAGCATACATGTACAAATTTATTGGTGATGTCTTATACATGAAAGGGCTGATCTCGTGTTGAGACGTGTACCTTGGCGGGAGGAGCTTTACAGAGTGTTGGAAGAGAATCATGAAGCGCATGTGGTGGCCATTTTTCTCTAAAGATCATCTTGCATAAGATTTTGCAAGAGGGGTATGTATGGCCTAGTTTGCACAAGGATGTTCACCATTGGTGTAGGTCTTGCAATAGGTGTCAAGCATTTGGGAAGAGAGTGTTGAAGCCAGAGCTACGAAAAACCATTATGGTGTTGGATGTGTTTGAAAAGTGGGGGATTGATGCAATAGGCCCGTTACCTATCACAAGCAGGGGCAAAAGTTATATCTTGACGGCAGTGGACTATCTCTCTAGATGGGCAGAGGCTATAGCAGTAAAACAGATCACTGCAAAGGATGTGGCAAAATTTGTGTATGATGAAATATGTTGCAAGTTTGGGGTGCCATTAGAGCTACTTTCAGATAAGAGACCAGGATTTAGAGCTAAACTGCTAGACTTCTTATGCACAAAGATGAAGATTAGGCACCAGCATACCACTCCTTATTACCCGCAGTGTAATGGCTTAAATGAAAGATTCAATGGTGAGTTGGTACAAATTCTTTCTAAAGTGACAGAGAACCAAGGAAAGAATTGGGATTTGGAATTGCCTAGTGCATTATGGGCTTACCGTACTTCGGTGAAGACAGGTACAAGGTTTACTCCATTTCATTTGGTGTATGGAAAGGAAGCACTATTGCCTGTGGAGGTAGATTTGCCTGCGGTCAAGATGCTAGAGAAGTTGCTTGGTCCGCCTAGTGATGCATTCGAAGAGAGGCTCTTACAGCTACAATAGGTTCAGCTGGATAGGATGAGCGCATTGGAGCATTATGGACAAATGCAGGATAAGGCTTTGGAAAAGATAAATGAAAAGGTCAAAAGTAAGGATATCAAGAAGCATGACTTCGTTTTGCGCTACAACAGTAGTTTGGACAACACCTTCCAAAAGAAGTTTCAAATTAAGTGGGAAGGCCCTTTCAAGGTAGTGGAGTGTTTTTCGGATGGTACATATTAGTTGGCTAACCTGGATGGGGTTCTACATAAGTCGAGCGTAAATGGATTGCATCTTAAATTGTATCATGCCAGGTTAATGATGGTGGAGCAAGATGAGCTGTCTGTGGATCAAGCAGTGTTGGTGAGGGATGAGGAGACCTGTGATGCGGTGAGTCTCATATCTCTCTTTGCTGTTGCTGATCATGAATGATCTAGCAGGCTAGGGGATGGGCAAAGTATGTCAGGAGTTTTTTGGAGCAAGGGATTGCGCATATGTACATATACATGCATGGTGCATCAAATAAAGAATTGCCCATTTTTCAAAGCCAGGTGGTTTAGTGGGGCCCACATGTGTACAGTTAGGACAAGGTGTACATAGTGCATCGATTTTCACTATTACCAGTACCACTGTGTTTTTTCTATAATAAAGAGGAGTTGTTAGCGCGTAAAAATTCTCAAGTAAGCTATCCGCAGGCCGACGACATGAGGTAAGCAGGTGCGTAAGATGGCATCTAGTGGCGTCAAGAGGCCGAACGGGGTCAATACTTGCACGTGGATGAATACGGACACAACGTGGGTGTTTTCTTGTGAGATTTATGCAGAAAGGTCATCATTAGGACCGATTTTTGGGGCCAGTTCACGTGGTTGAGAGACGCATTATTGAAAAGAAATGAGTGCCAGGTGTCCGCATGGATGCAGCAGGGTGACAACTATGCACTGCGAGGTCAGTTTTTTGGCCTGTTCGGGGTCCGTTTGAGGTCATCTAAAAGGCCAAGGGTTCCCAAATAATAAAGCTAAGTGTGGGAACTCAGAAAGTAGAGAGAAGACCAGAAAAAACATGGAAAAGAGAGGAGGAACAGCCACAAGTGTGTTTTTGCTGTTTTTGGAGCATTTTTTGGCCCTAAACTGCTCATCTGAGGTCGGATTTGAGCACTGTGACATTGTAGGGTGGGACTTTTGGGCGTTCCGGACGCAATGGCGCTGTCCATTTTGCCAAATTCCTCACATATTTTTTGCTATTTTTCTGTGTAATCTTCTCCGGTGAGTGAAGCCTCTACTTAACTTTGTGGTTGTATCTGGTGTATTTCCTCAATACTGTGTAAACTATTTGCCCCATTGGTGTTGGGCTGAGCTTCATTGAGTCTAAAAAAAAGCAATTTTCCTCCTTTGAGCTGAATTGAGAGTGTGTGTGTGAGTGTGTATGTCTGAGTGTTGAGTGGGCAAGTGTGAAATCTCTCTTTTTTCTCACTCCGTCTGTGTGTTTCCTCTCTCGGCCAGGCTGGTTGTGTAAGCCCAGTGGTGCCCCATAATGTGTGTGTGTATCATCCCAAGAGTGTGTGTCGGGTCATTATAGAGGCGTTGTGTGTGTTTCCATCCCGCTCACAACGCCTATTACCAGAATTGTCCATTCTTTAAGGCTTCTGACTTCTACAACCATTCTCCATGCTTTTGGGTCCCACTCATTATGATTTCAAGTTTGGAAGAACCTATGACCCTAGGCTACAAGCCCACTCCACATGCAACCTATGACAATTTGAATTGGCAGTTGGAGACCATGGTAGGAATCTGCTACCATTTTTCATCCCAAGCCTCACACCATAGACACAAAAACTAGGAAAAACTAGCCATCGATATGGTTTTCATCTCGGTAGAGCAAGAAAAAGGAGTCCTTGCATCGCGCGCACACACACACACACACACACGCACGCACACAGAGAGCTTTCATTATCATCCACGGAGGTCAGATATGACCCGACATGCAATAGGTAGTTCACTCGGTGACTTCGCGGTCGCCCTCAATTTTTCTACCTTGATTATACGGCGAGTTAACGACTATGGGACCAAAACAAGCATTACATTTGGTTTTTCGGGGTGAAGGCATCAGACACATATTAGTTAGGGAGTGAAGGTACATCTGGGGGTGAAGGGAAAAGAAAAAATAAAAATAACACAAACAAAACCTAAGGAGGGTCATGTGGAGGTGGAGCTAGCTTAGGAGTTCAAAACTCCTATATGATGGCTCTACCACCATGGTAGACTGCCCATTTACCTTGTTTATGAGCTTCATGCATCTTCTTAACACTAGAATGGTAACCTAACAGGACATAGTGTCCTTTCAGGGTTTTGGGAAAAAAATCCAAAACCATAGTAGATCCACTCATTTTGAAAAATCCTTTCATGAGCTTATAGTTCAATAACTACTACATATGGAAAAAATGAGAAACTTGTAATTTTTCTCATCCCTTGGTCACTACAAGCCTCCAAAGTTGATGGACCAATGCATTTTGCCCAAAAGAGCAATTTCTTACGGTTGATTGCATATAAATAAGAGTGGGGATTTTTGTAGGACATGAGATAAAATGCCCCATTAACTTCAATGGGTCGGTGACCAAAATATATGGTTGCTTTTACCTCACTAATTTGTTTTTGGGCAAAAAAAATAGGTACAAAAAAGTTGCATTTTTGCCATTCTGCGGACCTATTATCAAAGTTTCTATAGTCACGCTCAATACATATACTATATACATGTTTTCTTAGTTCCCTTTGGGCCTTTGGATTCGAAATGAGCCATGGAGCATGTCAAAAGGATAATGGATCTCTTACAATTGGAACCTTGGGGGCAATGATAAAGTGTTAAATACAACAAACATGAAAAAACTGGGTTTAGCATTATGACCTCTAGAAACCCATAAAAACTACTCAATATCTAGCCATGTTTGTAGTCTATGATTAGATATCGTTACTACCTACAAACTACACACAATTGGCCTAAGAAACTAGCAATATTGAGAAAGTTATACTTGCTACTGTAAAATGTATCGTATTCTTCAGCAATCAAAAAACTCAACCATCATCATATACTATGCTATATAGCATATTAGGTCCCCCAAAACTCAAGGAAGATTAGCTTTGTGTTATAAATTATACTTACACAATCAAAATTGAATTTGGATATCAAGAAAGCCACCAAAAAAATCATAAAAGTGCTAATTTTGACCAAAAAACAGGATTATGCAATTCTTGTAAATTGGTCATAACTTTCAATTTTAACACTTAGCTCTCCCTACAAGCATCCAAGCATGTTGAGAACTATTAAGGCCTAACCTCTAGCCATCTAAACCTCACAAACATGAAGTTTAGAGTGGTATAGTTGCCAAAAATTAAAAAACTGTGTGAAAAAACAGGACCCGTTTTTTCACACAGTTTAGGTTCAAAAATGCTGCGCAAGAGTAAGGTTAATGGTGAGATTGATACTGCAAAAAAAATGCTAAGTTTTCTTCAGCTCATAAGGCAACTTTGTGGATATATAGCACCTAAAAATTCATTTTCATACTCTTCAAATAATTCAAGCAAAATGGTCAGTTAACATGACACAAAAGTGTCCAAGGACATAAAAGTGTCTTGTTACCATTCTAGTGTTAAGCTCGCTTGCTTTAAGCTTGAGTTGTTTTGTGGTCAATTCCTCGGCGATCCAAAAATTTGTCCCCTCGAGGCGACATGATTGACGTAGTAGCCTCGTCCATTCTTGTTTGTTTTTGAAAGTGAGGATGCATTGACCAAGTGGCACACGCCTATGCGTATCATTGATCCAAGGGATAGTGTTGGGCTTGATGTTGACTGGTTGAAGAATGTCATTGAGCTTGGTGATGGATTCTTTAAGGGTATCCTCCTAGAGTGCATCATGGTGAACAAAGCCCTCCAATCCGAACGTATTTCCTCGTGGTCTTCTTTCTGAGCTTTTTGACCATCTCAGTGAGAGAAGCTTTGAATTCGTGTGTTTTTGCAAGCAAACTTTCACTCTTCTATGCCTTTGTCTCAAGTGTTCTTTGAGTTTGGCATTCTCCAGAAGAAGTTCTTGGATATGATCCTCTAGAGCCACGAGCCTTGCACCTTGGAGAGCGGTGGGATCTTTCTTGGGTGCAGCTGCCACCGCAAGAAAACTCTTGTGTGCACTAGAAAGCGGTATGTTGAAGGAGGCCATTGAAGTTCTTGATCCTACAAGAGAATCTGAAATCTCTATTATGTGGTCAAGCTTCCCTAGAGCAAGGGAAACGCTATCGGTTGTGCTTGTTTTTTTGGGTAAAGTTGTGGAAAGAGTGTCCTTAGAGGTTGACATAGGCTTGAAGTCAGTGGTATGAAGCCCATCAATAGATGTTAGGCAGATTCTATCAATGGTCTGCACCTTTGAAGCAGAGTCAAGCCTGGGTAGAAGCATGTCAATGTGTCACTGAATATGTTGTTCCGTATAGTGCTAATTACTTGTGCTTGTTAGCATATACTAAAAACGGATGGGCAAGTCCTTTGAATTTCAAATGTTCCATTAAAAAATTATTTTCCCTCATCATGTGCTTTTGTTTGTAATTATTGAAGACGACATGGGGAGTCTCTCTCTCTCTTTCTCTCTCTCTCTCTCTCTCTCTCTCTCTCTCTCTCTCTCTCTCTCTCTCTCTCTCTCTCTCTCTCTCTCTCTCGCACGTGCTCGTTCCTTGCACCGAGAATCCTGCTTGAGAGATAAGTTGTCAAAGCTAGTTCTGACACAGATCTAGAGAAATGGAGAACCAACAGCCAACATTATTGCCACTAGCTCCAATCATCTGGAAATGGAGTTGTATTGTAATGTGATGGTAAGAAAATCTTATGTGTAGCCCACCTGCTCCAAATGAAGTCATTGGTTTTTTTGGTCACATATATAGTTTTGGGAGGGCATTTTTTCATAGTATGTGTGTATTACAACATCAAGTGTTGACAGATATACATTTAAGTGATTTTAAGTAAGTAACATATTATGCACGTCTACAGTTCTCAGGAAAAAGCTGAAGAGAGTCACTACAGGCAATGAATTACAACTCCCAAGATCCAGCTCTTTCTGTAATCAGGGAATATGAGAGAGTAAGAAAGAGGAAACAATGGGAGCAAAAACAAATGAAATTTGAGCGACAACATCATGCCCTCAACAATGAGGAGAAAAAGAAAATCTCCTCCGCGATTGTGAGAGCTTTCAAGAGTAGGACTGAAGGTTTTAGTACAGAAGAAAAGTGGGAAATCTGGAATCTTGTTGCTCAACATCCGCATATTCGGACGATTCATGATGAGTCTTTTGAGGAGGAGGCTTCTATACAGACCGCAATTGTCTCCAATGTCCGCAGCACACTGGCAACCGTCAAGCAGCCAGGTTCCAATGAGGACTTGTTTTTGAAGAATGCAACATTGCAAATGATGTTGACTTCAAAGAAAAACATGCCTATTGCAAAAATTGCCGGGTCCTAAATGTCAATCGTCGCACCTTGCACAAGGCAAGATCACGAGAGGTGAAGCCTGATGTTGATGGTCAATTGTTTTCATTGGTTGCGTGTCACAAGCAACACCGTCTTAGCCCTATCACAAATGAAATTAAGGAATTGGTCTACACATTTTGGAAAGTGGAGACTCGCATTTCACCAAACAAGAAGGATGTTTGTCAAAAGAGGATGGGGAGGAAAGGGTACATAGAACACCCTGTGCACCTCCTAGATGAGCCTCAGGTGATCAATCAAATACTTGTACCATAACTTATACATTTTATGAATTGCATCTCTAGTGCTTAGTAACTTGTATATGATGATCGATAGCATAATGATCTGTAGACTTTTGCGCTAGTTAGAGCTAGCAGCTGGGCTGGGTAAGCTAGTTAACATATGGAGTATGCTAGTTAGCATGCCTTGTGTTCTACCTAGCATACAAATTTAGCTAGTCATCACAAGATGTATGCTAATTAACATAAATTTTTCTAGTTAACACCTAGTGACGGACGCAAAGCGGACCCCGAACCCCGATGGCCTCTAAAACGCCGGGGGACGAATGGCTCGCCTCGAGCTTGCCACGGTAAATCGAACAGGGGGCACCACCTAGCTTTGAGCGGCTAGGACGCAAAGCCCACAATGATATGGACACCACAAGCCTACACACAGAGAGAGAGGAAGGGAGAGAGAGAGAGAGAGAGAGAGAGAGAGAGAGAGAGAGAGAGAACACTCACATTTGATGAAGACATCCTCGGGGCTGTGAGGGTGAATTATTTCTGTAATATTTACAAGGTGGCATGCCGTGGTGGTAGAGAGGTACGGGGAAGGAGATGGTGCAACCTACTTGGTGCGTTCTCTAGGGCGACTCAATGACTGTGAATGTTCATTGCCAAGAGTGTGCGTACGTGTTTGCATCGACCATTGGAGTCAAGAGATGGGTGTGGTTCCCTTCGCATGGTGCAATTTCCAAGGCAAACCCACCACACAAGACCCTAAACCCTCTCCCTGTGATGGTGATGGTGTCAATCCCTCCTACTACACTCTACCCAATGCTTGGTTACACATAAGTTGCCCCCTCCCCGATAGTGACCTCTCAGTGCCAATTTATAGGTGTTGGCTACTTGGATTATGGTAATCCCAGTGTGGTTAGGGTAATCTTAATCGGGGAGACAAAGCAAGTGGTGGTCCCGGTGTGGTTGACCCTTGCTTTGTTTTGGGGAAGGTTATTAAAAGATGGGAATCTCTAGGTGGGCCTTTGTCACCATCACCTAGAGAGAGGATATTTACAAAAAGGGAAATTTACAATGGCTTGGGTGAAAACTGAAGATAATGGTAAAAAAACCTAAAATTACTGGGATGGCATCGAGGTTGCGTGTTGCCGGCGAATGGCGAGCTGCCGGTGCGTTGGTGTCAAGCGTACTTCTTTTCGGAGTCGTCCGGAGCATACCTTCGGCGCATTTTTTGTTTTTGTCGTTGGCGGCGCGTGCTTTGGATCCTTCTTCTTTCGTTTGTCGATGTCATAGGCGTTTATGCGTGTATGTATGTATGTATGTGAGTATGGGAGCATATATGTGTATATATGTGTATTTGCGGGTGAGTGCGTATATGTATATGTATGTGCGCATGCGTGCGTGGGAACACGGAAAGGGGGGAGTTATATAATGTATATATATAATATATAATTTTATATTTTTTTTTCTTTTTTCTGTGGCGGATGGCGGACTGCTGTGCATGGCGGAAGGAGAGGGGGGGGGGGGGGGGGGGGGTGTGTGTGTGTGGGTAAGTGTGTGTTTGACATTTTCTGCTACCGCAAGGCGCGTGTGTGTGTGTATTTGGGCTACGGACTGCGCGCGAAGGTGTGGGTGTGTGTGAGAGAGTGTGTGTGCCGCAGCACATGGGAGAGAGAGGAGAGGTGGGCGGGGGGGGGTGTGGGGTGTGTGTGTGTGAGTGAGAGGGATTGTGTGTGCGTGTGGGTTGATTTCAGCGCTGCCCATGTGGGGAGAGAGAGAGTGAGCTTTGCGCACTGCTGGTATCCGGATGAGAGGGAGAGTGAGGGAGAGGGGAAGGGAAGAGGGATGAGGGGATAAGAGATAGAGAGTGTGTGAGGGAGAGTCAGGGGGAGAGGGGCTATGGCGGGGCATGGGTTTGTGTGGGTGAGAGGGAGAGGGGGAGAGTGGTGTTGTCTTGCATGGGCTTAAGGACGAAGGAAAACTAAGTCAATGGGGGGGAGGGAATATATCCGCGGGCCGGGGGGGGGGGGATGAGGCCGAGGGGGAGGGGAGATGAGCCAAAGGAGGGTGAGGTGAGCGGGTGGGGAAGAGGGAGGAGGGGTCGGGGGAGGGAATATTGGTGGGCCAAAGAGGGGGGGTAGGATTGCGTAGAGGGTAAAGGGTAATGGGAGAGGGGGGGGGGGGGGGGGTGAGTGTAAGAGTGAGGGGGGGGGGTTTCATGCGGCTCATACCGAGGGAACACGAGAGTGGGGTTGGGGGGGTTTCTTCTTAATTTCTGCCTAACCGGGGAGGGTAAATCGGGGGGGGGGGGGGGGGGGGGGGGGGGGGAGATATTAGGGAAGGGGGTATGTAAAGAAAATGGGGGGGAGAGAGTGCGAGGGTTTTATCCGATGCCCTGGGGCTGGAGGGGGGGAAAATGAGTTACGGTGGGGGGGTACTGAGAGTGGGGGGGGGATGAAATGAGTTTTTTTTCTTGTTTTTTCTTTGATTTCCAAAAGCCGGCTATCATTAGCCCTCTCTCTTTTGGCTAGAGGCATTCATGCTTCTAGCCCTTCTTCAGTTTCTTCAGCTGTAGAGTTAGAGGGTTCTCCCTCTTATTGATTGTCTAGCACAAATTCTGGGTCAAACCTAAGAAAATACCTCTTCAGTCTCCATCCATTGGCTGTAGTCTTGTGAATTCTCCCATCTGCCTCCATCAGCTTATAGCTACTGTTGTCGTAGCGTTTCTTGATGATGAATGGTCCTTTCCATCTGGGCTGAAATTCCTTATCCTTCCTGGTATCAAATCTCTTGTCGTATCGTAGCACTAACATGCCTTTTTCCAGTCCCTTCTCTTTAAGCCCTTGATTGAAAGTGAGTCGGCGTCGTTCTGCCTCTGTTGCATAGTGATTGATTGCTTCTTCCCTATCCAATTGTAGTCTCTCTATATCCAAGATGTGGTTTCTAAGGTTTACGATTGGACGGTGGGTCTGGCTGGCCAAGACTCGTAAGCTGGCTATTTGTACCTCAATGGGTAGAATTGCCTCCTTCCCATAAACTAGATGGAAAGGGGTGAAACCTAGTGATGTTTGGAACGTTGTTCTGTAGGCCCAAAGAGCTTCCATGAGATGTTTATCCCAATCTCCTATATGGTTGTTCACCTGTTTTGTGATGATCTTGCAAATCATTCCATTTAGCTTCTCTACCAGACCATTGCATTGTGGATAGTATGGTGTGGAATGCCGACGTGTGATGCCTAACTTCTTCATCAGTTCCCCTACCACATCACCTCTGAATCCTGGTCCTCTATCTGATATTATCTCAAGAGGAGTGCCAAAATGGCAAACGATATGCTCAAAAATGAACTTTGCCACCTCTTGGGCTGTAATGCGGGTGGTGGCCGTTGCTTCTGCCCATTGCGTCATGTAGTATATCCCCACTATGATGTACAGTTTACCTGATTGGGCCCTTGGTAAGGGACTAATTGCATCTATTCCCCATTTCTCAAACGGACCATATGAAATGATAGGGGTTTGTGGCTCGTAGGTTAGCGTGCGATCACTGGCCACTTGACAAGCCTTACATGTTTTACACCAATGGTGTACATCTCTGTTCAAGCTAGGCCAAAAGTATCCTGCTTGTAGAATCTTCCTACTTGTGATATTTAGAGCAAAATGACCACCGCAGATGCCGTCATGGCAGCTTGAGATTACCTCGGTGATTTCACTAGAGGTTGGCACCCGCCTGAGAATTTGATCTTTGCCCTTACAACACAAGTGGTCGTCTATAAGGCGGTACCTAGTAGCCTTCCTTACCAGCCATTTGTTTTGGCCTTTAGTGTGTCCTGTTGGACATTCCCCTATATTCAAAAAGCTGATGATATCAGGCATAGTGTCACTGCCTTGGAAGAGGGGTAGCTTTAATTTGATTTCTCCTATGGAAACATCTTGTATTCTTTCTTTAGCTAGTGCATCTACCTCTTGATTTTCTGCTCTGGGAATATGGAAGAGCTTTACTGCTTCAAACTTCTTCAGAAGGTCCTTAACTTGGCGAAGTTGACCAAGTAAAACCTGATTTTTGCACTCCTAGGTTCCATTTATCTGCCTAATCAAAAGCAAAGCGTCGCCGAACACATTTAAGCACTAAATTTTTTGTGAAATACATTGTTACAGCCCAAGGATTAGGGCTGCATATTCTGCCTCATTATTCGAGTGGGAGTGTGATAACTGCCCCATGGAGAATACTCTTTCCTGTTGTTCATTGAAAATGACCATGCCTGCTACAGACTGATCCATTGTTCTCTTGTATGCTCCGTCAAAGAAGAGAGAGTGAGCTCTCTCTAGCTTAGGGCTCTCTTTATCTGATGTTCCTTCCTTTGCTTCCGTGTTGACCTTCAGCTTCTTCTCGTAGTGGCGATGAGTGAGAATTCTTGCTAGACTAGCCCTGGTGGAATTTTCTACTTGCATGGTGTAATCAAACTCTTTTAGTCTAATTAACCACTTTGAGATCCTAGAGGAGACATCCATGTGTCGCATTACATAAGCGAAAACTTCTTCCATTGTCAGGATTACAAATGGTCTGGGCAAGAGATAGGAGCAGAATTTCGTGGTAGCAAACATTAGTGCTAGAACCATGTGTTCTACTTCGGTGAATCCCTTTTCTGACGGGGTCATGACCCGACTAGAGAAGTAAATAGGGTGCATGAAATAAATTTTGGGATCCTTTTGCATTAGTACTACTCCCAGAGTATCATTTCCCACACTAGGGTTCACATAGAATGGGACTTGCTTTACCTCAGTAAAATGCTGCTCATTCTCTTCACTCCATGAGAAAACATCCCTTTGGGTGAGCTTTTGTAGGGGAAGGACCACTTGAGATAGCAAGTGAATGAACTTGCTTAAATATCTTACCTTCTGAAGGAAAGAAACCAACTGCTTGGCGGTGGTGGAAGATGATAAAGATACCAGAGCCTGAATTTTGATGGGGTCAGCCTCAATCCCTTTTGCTGAAATTACATGACCAAGGAGAGTGACCTTGCTCTCACCAATGTGACACTTGTCCACGTTGAGTTGGCCACCCAGGGTTTGTAGCCTGGTTAAGCCATCGTAGACTTTTCTTAGATGAAGGGCTCATGAGCTATAGATGCAAAAATCATCTATGAAAACCCGTATTGATGTTCCAAAGTAGGGTTGGAAAACAAAGGTCACATAGCGTTGAAATGTGGCTGAGGCGTTGGTGAGGCCAAATGGCATCACTCTGTAGGCAAAACATCCCCAAGGTGTGATGAACGTTGTCTTCTTTTGATCCTCCTCCGCAATGCTAATCTGGAAGTATCCTGAGTAGCCATCGCATACTGTGTAGCGTTCGTGACCTGCCACTTCATTGAGTATTTCATCTTGGAATGGGAGGGGAAAATGGTCCCTCTTCGTGGCTGCATTGAGAGGTTTATAATCCACACAGACTCTCCATTTACCATTTTTTTTTTGTGTGACTACTACTGGGGAGACCCATTATGAGTCTTCGACAGGGTAGATGAAACTTGCTTATAGAAAATTCCTTACTTCTTTAAGCAATGCCTCTTGTTGAATTACTCCAAGTCTTCTGAGCTTCTGTACTACGGGTTTACTGCCTTCCTTGAGCTTTATGTGGTGCTGCACTACTGTAATTCCTGTGATCTTATCATAGCCATCAATGAACAAAGTAGTGAAGTTTCCTAACATGGAGACATACTCCTTCCTCTCTTCATTGGTTAACTCATTTGAGAGCATTTTTTTTAGCTTACCTGCATCCTCCAATGACTGCTTACCTGATGGTCCCTCTTGGTTTGCTGAGGTTGCTTCAGATTGTGTTAAGCTATTTGGGTCTTTAAGAATGACTCCCATTACTTCGATGCTACTGTTACTCCCATCAGTGGTGGTTGTGTCTTCTCCTGAGGTAGACGAGGAGTCGCTAGTGGACTCGTCTTCTGAAGCCTCCAAGATCATATTGCAATGCTTTCCAGTCCTCATGTCGTAGAATATGGACTTCCCTTTAGCATCCTTCATCTGGATCATCCCGGTGCTCCAGTCTTGTTTGGCTTCCATGGCCATAAGCCAAGGCCTTCCAAGAATGATGGGGTAGCCCTCCCCTTTGTGTGGAATGACGAAGATGTCTACCTCCACTTCCGTATTGAATGCTTTTACTTTGACCGCATTTACAATGCCTACGCATTTTACTCTTACATTGTTTGCCATCTTGGCTCGGCAGGGTACCGGCCTACTTACCTCTAGACCTAGATGGTGCATCATCTTTTCACTCATGACGCATATTTGCACACCACCATCTATGTAGACGTTTGAAATCCGTTGCCTTTTGATGTGAGCGTCCATGGTTGGCAAGATGTCATCGAGATCCCTCCCAGAGATAGCCCCAGCTATCCGTGGTTTTGATTTCCTGGTACTTACCATTTTCGTCCATTGCCTCCTCATTATGGGTGCAAGGTGGAGTAATTGGGGCCAAGTTATCTTTGGGCCCTACATTAACACATCCTAAACTAAGTCATAGGGTTGTGCTTCCTCACCTAGTGAGAAGTCCACTATGTCTATCTTCCGCCGCGGTTTAGCTGCTTATTTGCTAGACTCGGCTTTCCCTTTCATCTTCTCTTCTTTTTTAGATGCCTCGCACGTTTCACTCCCATAGCATCCACTTCTTCTACCTTCGCTTTTCCTTTGTGCTTCTCTTGAGATGACTCTTCTACCTTCGCCTTCCCTTTAGCCTCTAAGCTAATGACACTCACCGCTTGGTTCACAGTAGGTGGTGGGGGTAGTGGCGGAATGAGAGGTTGGGGTGGTGGTTGTTGTTGTATAGGTGGTTTCAGGATTTGGATTGCTGGGATTGGTCCTGGCTTTCTTGGTGGTGGTCTTATTCTTGGCGGAGAGATCTGATTCTGTCTCCCCCCTCTATTAAAATTCTGCCTTCTTGGGTGTGGGCAGTAGTACATTCCATGGCCGTCTTCCCCGCAGTTGTAACAGTGGTATTCTGGGTTCTGCCCTCGTTGTCCTCTTCCTTGTTCTGGATTTCTACCAGATGCATGCCCTTGCTGCACCAAATGCACAGATAAACTCTCTAGTTGGGTGGTGATGCGACTCAGCAGGTCTTATTGCTCCTCTGCTGTCTCCTGTGGTTGGACTCTATGGTTGGCTGTTGCAGCCATTGGGGTTGGCCGGGCCGAGCTTGGTTCCTCTGACTCGTTTACTCTTGCTTGCATGCTCAGCTTCTTGTCTTTAAGGCGGGCTACTTCGACTGCCAACTCATATGTTGCAGGAAACCTTCCCTTCACCTTCTCTCTAAGCGGCGACCATAGACCAACAATGAAACGGTACTTCTTCAGGAAATTAGGCGCTCCTTCGCCTTCCTCCGGTGTGGCAACCCATCTCTCCCATACGCCCACAAACTTTGATTCATAGGTGGCGTACTCCAGCAGGCCTGTCTGCTCTAATTCTGTCAATAGCTGCCATAGCTTCTCCGAGGTTGTGCCTCCACCAAACCTCTTTACAAAAGCAGCCCTTAACACATCCCATGCATTCTTGGTAGCCTGGGGCAATGCATTGTACCAGGACTTGGCCTCTACTTTCATCAGTAGAGGAGAAATTTTGAGTCGTGAAGCGTCGTCATCTTTGTTGGAGACGACACACGCAATGTCAAAATCATCCAAAAAATCAGTGGTGAGATCCTCACCCTTCTTTCCACAGAACGTGGGGAAAGAAACACTTGCCATGGTGGTGATTTGGGAAATTACAAACCTTTTTTTTTTTTTTTAACATCAACAGCAACGGCTCATAACGGTTTTTACAGGGGTGAATGGATAGGCTAAAACAGGATAAAAATAGAGACATTAAAGGAATGATGGTAATCTAGTATGGGGAGAATAATAGGGTTCGGGGAATTAAGGATTTCTCCTAGTACTACTGCACCGAATAGGTAAACGATCTTCTGTTGGTAGAAGACTTTCCTATCTACATAGATATTCACATGCATATGCTGCAGGAATCTGAACGGCAATGCCGTCGGCCCATTTTCCCTCATGCACAAAGGGTGAAATACTTACTTATACTCTTACCGTGCCAGTGTTGATGAGTCGGCACATCCACAAGAGGTCTTCACCTTTCATGGGCTCTACCCTTCCTTCGTTGCTTAGCACGTACGGGGTGATGGCGACGCGTCGGACCACTCCCAGTCTCTTGGCTAACAAAAATTGTAGGTAATTTCCGTAATCGGCATGTTGCATGAATTCTACTCCATTCAGCTGCAGCTCGTCTCCAGCCCACTGGGTCTCTCCCGTGGTAGAGATCTTCTTCAAGATAAGTTGTACAGGGAGGGAAGGAAGGTCCTCCACTCGCTTCCCAAAATAGCGAGAGCAGTAGCCGAACCACTCTTCTCTAGGACATGGGAATCTTCTCACCACTTCTTCTTCTGGATTGTCGAAGTGGATTGGTAGCACTCGCATGCGGCGTGCAAATCGGTAGGCGACCTTCCACCGCTTAGCTTCGGATGACTTCTTCTTTGACCAAGTGGTACAACCCGACTCTCTGAGCTTAAAGCACTTGCTTGGCCAGATGCTTCTCCCTTCGGGGTCATGTGTTTCCAGGCTAGCCTATCTTCTCCTTGCCCTTGGCTCGAGCAGCCCCTTTAGGACACTTTAGAGTTTTATCTTTGACTGCAGTTTCTTTAGGGAAAAGAGGCCTCACCGTCCGCTTTCCTTCCTTGACGTGAATGACCTCTTTGCGATGAATGTCAATGTAGAAGGCTTCAGCCCTTCCGCTGCCTTCGTTGCTCGCACTCATTGACCGTGTGCCTTGGTTGACAACAGTGATGGCACCTCACCAATCTCCTGTCACATGCTTTTGATTTATAGTTAGAAGGAGCGATACGAGATGGAGAATTTACCTCTTGAATGTTGATGACACTGCATCCTGGCAGCAGCACCTCAATGAAGGCATCTAGGGCCTCCTTCGTCTCTTCTTCTTCCGTCCTCCAGTTAGAAAATTCCTTTAGCCACTCGTCCATGATTGATAGTGGGCGTCACTTTCAGCATTGTAAACTGAACGGGTCTTAGAAAAGCCCTCCTCCGTGTGGGCACCAAATGACGGACGCAAAGCGGACCCCGAACCCCGACGGCCTCTAAAACGCCGGGGGACGAATGGCTCGCCTCGACCGTGCCACGGTAAAGCGAACAAGGGCCAACACCTAGCTTTGAGTGGCTACGACGCAAAGCCCACAATGATATGGACACCGCAAGCCTACACACAGAGAGAGAGGAAGGGAGAGAGAGAGAGAGAGAGAGAGAGAGAGAGAGAGAGAGAGAGAGAGAGAGAGAGAGAGAGAGAGAGAGAGAGAGAGAACACTCGCAATTGATGAACACATCCTCGGGGGTGTGCGGGTGAATTATTTCTGTAATATTTACAAGGTGGCATGCCGTGGTGGTAGAGAGGTACGGGGAAGGAGATGGTGCAACCTACTTGGTGCGTTCTCCAGGGCGACTCAATGACTGTGAATGTTCATTGCCAAGAGCGTGCATACGTGTGTGCATCGACCATTGGAGTCGAGAGATGGGTGTGGTTCCCTTCGCATGGTGCAATTTCCAAGGCAAACCCAACACACAAGACCCTAAACCCTCTCCCCGTGATGGTGATGGTGTCAATCCCTCCTACTACACTCTACCCAATGCTTGGTTCCACATAAGTTGCCCCCTCCCCGATAGTGACCTCTCAGTGCCAATTTATAGGTGTTGGCTGCTTGGATTATGGTAATCCCAGTGTGGTTAGGGTAATCTTAATCGGGGAGACAAAGCAAGTGGTGGTCCCGGTGTGGTTGACCCTTGCTTTGTTTTGGGGAAGGTTATTAAAAGATGGGAATCTCTAGGTGGGCCTTTGTCACCATCACCTAGAGAGAGAATATTTACAAAAAGGGAAATTTACAATGGCTTGGGTGAAAACTGAAGATAATGGTAAAAAAACCTAAAATTACTGGGATGGCATCGAGGTTGCGTGTTGCCGGCGAATGGAGAGCTGTCGGTGCGTTGGTGTCAAGCGTACTTCTTTTCGGAGTCGTCCGGGGCATACCTTCGGCGCATTTTCTGTTTTTGTCGTTGGCGGCGCGTGCTTTGGATCCTTCTTCTTTCGTTTGTCTATGTCATAGGCGTTTATGCGTGTATGTATGTATGTATGTATGTGAGTATGGGAGCATATATGTGTATATATGTGTATTTGCGGGTGAGTGCGTATATGTATCTGTATGTGCGCATGCGTGCGTGGGAACACGGGAAGGGGGGGATTTATATAGTGTATATATATAATATATAATTCTATATATTTTTTTATTTTTTCTGTGGCGGATGGAGGACTGCTGCGCATGGCGGAAGGAGAGGGGGAGGGGTAGGATTGGGGTGTGTGTGTGTGGGTGAGTGTGTGTGTGTGTGTGTGTGTGTGGAGGTTTCTGCTGCCGCAAGGCGCGTGTGTGTGTGTATTTGGGCTGCGGACTGCGCGCGAGGGTGTGGGTGTGTGTGAGTGAGTGTGTGTGCCGCAGCGCATGGGAGAGAGAGGAGAGGTGGGGGGGGGGGTGTGTGGGGTGTGTGTGTGTGTGAGTGAGAGGGAGTGTGTGTGCGTGTGGGTTGATTTCAGCGCTGCCCGTGTGGGGAGAGAGAGAGTGAGCTTTGCGCGCTGCAGGTATCCGGATGAGAGGGAGAGTGAGGGAGAGGGGAAGGGAAGAGGGATGAGGGGATAAGAGCTAGAGAGTGTGTGAGGGAGAGTGAGGGGGAGAGGGGCTATGGCGGGGCATGGGTTTGTGTGGGTGAGAGGGAGAGGGGGAGAGTGGTGTTGTCTTGCATGTGCTTAAGGACAAAGGAAAACTAAGTCAATGGGGGGGAGGGAATATATCCGCGTGCGGGGGGGGGGGGGGGGGGGATGAGGCCGAGGGGGAGAGGAGATGAGCCGAAGGAGGGTGAGGTGAGAGGGTGGGGAAGAGGGAGGAGGGGTCAGGGGAGGGAATATTGGCGGGCCAAAGAGGGGGGGATAGGATTGGGTAGAGTGTAAAGGGTAATGGGAGAGGGAGGGGTGAGTGTAAGAGTGAGGGGGGGGGGGTTTCATGCGGCTCATACCGAGGGAACACGAGAGAGGGGTTGGGGGGGTTTCTTCTTAATTTCTGCCTGGCCAGGGAGGGTAAATCGGGGGGGGGGGGGGGGAGAGAGATATTAGGGAAGGGGGTATGTAAAGAAAATGGGGGGGAGAGAGTGCGAGGGTTTTATCCAATGCCCGTGGGGCTGGAGGGGGGAAAAATGAGTTACGGTGGGGGGGTACTGAGAGGGGGGGGGGGGGGGGGGGGGGGGGGGGGGGGGGGGTGAAATGAGTTTTTTTTTTTTTTTTTTTTTTAATTTCCAAAAGCCTTCTATCACTAGTATGCTCAACAACATGATAGGTGTCCTAATGATTATGCTAGTTAGCATATAGTCTGTGCTAGTTAGCATGCCTTGTGCTCTACCTATCATACAGAATGTGGTAAACACAAGATATATGCTAACTAGCACTCTTTATGCTAGTTAACATACATTGTTGCATGCACATTAGGATGTTGATTGTGCTATTCAACACTATGATTTGTTTTCATGAAATTGCTGGATGTCCTAGTTAGCAATCTAAATATTGATCATCATTTGGATGTTGCAGGTTGAGTTTTTTCGTAGATTCAAGGAAAAACATCTAGATTGCAAGATTGGCATGAGAATGTTTGAGATGTTGAAGCTATTCTTTTGTAGGTGGCTGAAGGATAGATACACATGCTATTGTGAATACCATGTGCAAATGTCTTTTTTGAAGGACACATTGAACTACGTGCACTCTTGTGTTTTTGGGCGGCATAGAGCACATTGTGATTGTCTATGCAATATCCCTGCCCTAGGTGAGAACATTAGCAAGGGTTTTATGGCTTCACATCACACGTCCAAAGGTGTCACACATATGTGGGAGTCTATTCTCTGTCCAAAGCTCGCAGATGCAGTTTTCCATAAAAGGGAATGCCTGATGGGAGAGTGTTTGACATGTGGAGTGAATAGGTTGGAATTATGCTTCTTGGAGACAGCAAAGCCAGGTAATAGTATTGATGTGAAAGTATTTGCATATGTATAAGCTCAAGACAAGCATGGAGATAGTAACAAAAGAAATTATCTTTTGGACAAAGAAATGTAGTGCTGGGATTTTCTTCAACTCTTGAAGACCAAGTTGGAGCTCTTTATCACTCATAACTATGTGGCTCGATGGCAAGGACAACAATTCAAGGTTTGCCTTCTTTGGTTTCTGGACGATGTCGTTGTGTCAATTGTTGATTTTGCAGAGAATTACGCCTTCAAGGAACAAAATGAGATTCAGTCAATGCATTGGCACTCTAGTCAAGTAACCATTTTTGTACACATAACATACTACCGCAGGGCAGGGGAGGTAGTCAAAACGATCCACTCTTTCATATCAGATGACAAGGTTCATGAAACGTTGTTTGTGCAACACTGCTTCATGCTACACTGGACTGGTTACAACAAGAGGGTGTCACATTGGGTGTGGTATGATGGTGTGGCCTCACAGTTCAAGGGAGCCAAGCCTTTTTACTTCGTGCAAGATATGGTGGACTCACAGAGATGGGGATGAGCGGGTTCTTCTTTGGATCAGGGCAGGGCAAGGGAGAGAATGATGGTGTAAGAGCAGTTGTGAAAAGAACCTTGACCCATGAACAACTAAAACCTAATGTAGCTATTTTATGGTGTGCAGCTGATGTGGTTGCTTATTGCCAAGCCAACGTGTCCGCAGGGAGCACCTTCACACTATCCTTCAAAACAAAGGGAATGCGTCCTTGTGTTATGGGCGGTTAAAGAGGGAGAAGTTAAAATGGAAGTGAAGTGGATTTGTGCTACTGTAGCAAAAACTTGCTCTCTGCATGCTTTTTGCAGTCACAACCCTGGGGATCTAACTGTCCTTGCAACAAGAGCCTTGGCATGCTTTTGTGATGCATGCATGCACGGAAGATGGAATTGGTGCGTCAATAAAGCTCACGTGCAGCCTTGGGATTATCATACTCTACTGTCATTACCTGATGAGACTATGTCAGATTTTGATCCGGAAGATCAAGTAGCCTCCTACGATGACTTCACATACGAAGGTCATCATGATATGTTGAACAACGCTCTATGTACTGGCGACACATTTGTTGTAAATCCAGATGCTTCGACCAAGTTACGTCGAGGATGTGGATTTCTACCTGGTCAAGTGTGTTGCAGCAAAGGAGAAGGTGGAGAAGGGGTACCTCGATGAGTGGGAAATGCAACTGATAGAGTCTCATATGTTGTTCAAGGTCTATATTACAAGCAATTGGATGCATACACCTTCAAGCTAGACCACAAGCAACCCATCGTCCACGTACTTTCACATCTGGTACGATGTATCAAAATACCCATGGAGCACATCCAAGGAGACGGAAGGTGTACACAATCAGCCCAGAAAGCTATGAAGCAATCTATAATAGCATGCCCTTCAGCTTCTAAGTTGTAATCATTGCATCTTCAATATACTTCTTGCTTGGAGATAATGCAGTTTTATCAAAAACTTGGGTATCTTCTGTCTCTTGTGTCTCTTGTGTGCTTTGTGTTTACATGGCTTTGGTGTCTATCACAGAGGGGTCTCAGTTTAAGAGAGATCATTTCTACAACCTGTCTCATTAAACATAGAGGATCTAAGCTCATCAAGGAAATGTAGAACTCTAGATAGGTGATAAAAAAAGCTCAAAGTCCACCTCCTTTGGTCTCTTACAATCTACGCTTTTAACAGTAGGACTCCATATGGTTTGGGTAGGTAGCCCACAAATATAAATGGAAACTGTAAAAGAAGGCACACCCAGCTTATAATAAAGGCATCATGGTTTGGAAAGATGTGTACAAAGAAGGCCAGTGGCTTGCACATTACGATAATAAGAAGGTATGCTAATTGTGTTCTGTGGGTATGCTAGTTAGCATACACAATGTTATAATTAGCATACCTTCTGCTCGTTTTCAAGGAAAAGAGATGGAAGCTTCCTGTATAATGTGTATGCTAATGCTAATTAGCATAAACTTATATATGCTAATTAGGATAACTTTGTTGGTTTTCAAGGACAAGAGATAACAACTTTTTGTAGGGTATGGTTCCAGGCTCTAGATCCAACCCAAAGAATTGATTGGGAGGGATTGAAGGCGGCTTTCCTACGAAGATTTCAACGAGCCAATTCGGCAGAAGAACTATGGCAACAGCTTCTGGCCCTTCATCAAGTTGACCCTCATGGTTATGCAACCTATGAGGAAGGCTTTCTGAAACTTTGGGGGCAATGGTCAGACTCACTAAACCCTGGTGAGCGAGCTCCCAATTGCCTCCAAAAGGATCGATTTATCTCAGGTTTGTACCCCTTGCTAAGGGAGAAGGTAAAGAGCAAATTTCCAAATGCTTTTGAAGATGCCTTAAGAATTGCTAGGGAAAAGAATAGAAAGATTCTCTATCAAGCCCAAGCTGGCCAGCTAGCTTTGGGAGGCAATATCACAACTATGGAAGCTTCTCACATACCTCCAAATGTGCCTAATGCACCAGACCTCAATAGAGGTCAACAAGAAGATATGCTCCAACAAATAAACAATCTCACAAACCAGCTAGAGGGGTTGAGAGTAAATCTTGTGCAGGGTGCAAGAAGGCCTATTGAGGGAAATGGTGGAAATCGGCCACCAATGCGACGTCAAGCAAGGGAAATGTTGTGTTACAATTGTGGGGAAAATGGCCACGGCATGTATAATTTCCCTCATCCCAGAAGATATGACTACCCTGTCAGAGGTCCTCGACAACAAGTAAGTCCTCCCCGTGCTAGAGCTCAAGCACAAGAGCAACCGCAACCTCAAATTTTGCAGCCACCTTGTGCTCAAGCTCAAGCCCCTGCTACTCAACCAAATGTGAACATCATAAGGATGGAGGAGGTCCTCAAGGGCAGAAGCAACCAGGAAGAAATAGCTAAAGGGAAGATGAAGATAGATGAAGTGGCTACAATGCTTATCAAACGTGTGCGTGTCCAAGATGAAGTAGGTAAAGAAACAAGCAAGGATGCAAGAAATGAAGCAAGTACATCTCGCGCAACTAAAGATGAAGCCAAGAAGAGAAAGACCCGTACTAGGTCTCAAATTGACATCTCTGATTTCCCTATGGGATCTCGGACACAACCTTATGACTTGACAGCTGATGTGAGTTCTCAAGGACCAAAGATTACTTGGCCACAACTACTTCATATCTCCCCAAAGCTTCGACGACAATGGTCAAAAATGGTGAGCACGAGGGCAAAGCGAAGTAAGCTAGTAAGTGTAATCAAAGCATATGGTCTCAAGCATATAGTGCCTTTGGTGGAGGCTCAAATCAAGGGACAACGGATTCCAAAAACTTACATTGAAAGTGGAGCAGAGGTTTGTGTCATGACAGAAAAGCTAATGCATCAATTGGGATTAGAGGTAATGGAATCATCAAACTTTAGGGCAAAAATGGCCAATAATGTCTCTATCACTTGTGTGGGTGTAGTGACAGCTTTGAGAGTTTCTGTTTTTGGAATCACTACAGAGGTTGATGCTTATGTGATGCCAGTAAAGGGAGAAGGATACCCCCTTATTTTAGGATGACCTTGGCTCATGGGTATAGGAGCTAGGCAAGATTGGGCAACAGGAGACTTGGAGTTGAGGCCTCGCATGGGTGGCCATAGTCGGAAGGTGGTTTATAACCTAAAGAATGGGCGACAAGAGAACCTTGAACTAGAGACGTCAGCTGATGAGTGGAGCTCAAGTGGATGCTCCTCATCCATGGACGAGGAAGAGAGTTCAAGTGAAGAGAGTGATAGCACTCTCGAAGTCATGGGCGTCACCATAAAGGAAACTACCTCATCAGAAGACAACCCAAGGATCCAAATGGAGAATGTGTGGGATGCCAGCCTAGAGGAGATGTTATCCAAGGATATAAAGGAAGAAGAAAAGGAGGGTTATGTAAATGTTCTCAAGAACCATGCATCATTGTTTATTTCTGATTACACTCACATTACAGGTGTCACTGTAGTGAAGCATCATATCCATCTAAAAGAAGGGAGCAAGCCAGTAGTACAAAAACTAAGAAGATTAGGAGTTTTGCAACAAAATGCATTGTTGTCTGAGGTGAAGAGACTCTTAGAAGCAGGATTCATATACCCAGTAGAAGATTCGGAATGGGTCTCCCCAGTAGTGGTGAGGCCAAAGAAGAATGGTAAATGGCGAGTGTGCGTGGATTACAAGCCACTAAATGCTGCAACAAAGAGGGACCACTTCCCTCTCCCATTTCAAGATGAGATTCTAAATGAAGTAGCACGCCATGAGAGATACACAGTGTGTGATGGCTACTCTGGCTACTTTCAAATACGCATTGCAGAGGAGGACCAGAAAAAGACTACTTTCATCACACCATGGGGATGTTTTGCATTTCGAGTCATGCCTTTTGGTCTCACCAACGCTCCGGCCACCTTTCAACGATTCATGAACATGGTCTTCCAACCTTACTTTGGTAAGTCCATAAGGGTTTTCATAGATGACTTTTGTATTTACAGCTCCAAAAGTATGCATCTCGGCAAGATTAATGAAGGATTTACTCGTTTAGCTAAGCTGGGTGGACAACTAAACAAGGACAAATGTCACATTGGGGAAAGCAAGGTTACACTATTAGGGCATGTAGTGTCCATTGATGGAATCGAGGTAGATCCTGAAAAGATAGAAACATTGCTAAATCTACCTTCCCCAACTTCCATCAAACAATTAATCTCTTTCTTGCAAAAGCTAAGATATTTGAGTAGATTCATACACTTACTCTCCCAAGTGATATTTCCTCTACAACAGCTGACTCGTCAAGAGACGCTTTTTTGGAGTGAAGAAAGTGATGGGAATTTTAGAGAGATTAAAAAAATGTTAGGGTCACTCCCTGTAATCCTCCAACCTTGTTGGGAAGAAACATTCTTTGTAAACCCTAGTGTGGGAGAAGAGGCCATTGGTGCTGCCCTCCTACAAAAAGATCCAAAAACATCCTTTATGAGGCCTATGTATTTTGCTAGCCGCCTCATGGAAAACACAGAGAAGGCCTACACCCTGATGGAACAGCTAGTGTTAGCTCTCATGTTTGCGGTAACCAAATTTTGGCCATACTTGCTGCCGAAGAGGTTTGTAATTATCACTGTGGAGGATATGTTTCCCTATGCACTACAACATATGGAAATCTCTGACAAAATAGCAAAGTGGGTGGTGCGACTTCAAGAGTTTGATTATACAATACAGGTTGAAAGAACAACTCGAGCATGCTTAGCCGACATTTTAACAAACAAGTGCTATGAAAAAGTTTTCCATTTGAAGAGAAAGGAACTTCCACCACCTCCAGCTCCAGAGGCTTTGGTCAATGCTTATAGCCTCTACTTTGATGGAGCATACAAGAGAACCAAGGATAAGGCAACTGCAGACATCGTGGTCTTATCTCCATTGGGAGAGAGGATCCATGGTGAAGGGATCACTCTAGAAGATGTCCACTCCAACAATGAAGCAGAATATCATGCTCTAATTCATGGCCTTTGTTGGTGCCTCGATAATTCAATTAAGAGATTAAACGCTTTTGGTGACTCCATGCTTTTGGTAAGGCAAATGCAAGGTACATGGGCTTGCAAAAATGCCCGTCTCTCTACTAAAATGAGAGAAGCCAAAGCTCTTATGAGGAGATTTAGGGAGGCACAAGTACATCATGTGCCAAGAGACCAGAACAAGGATGCAGACCACCTAGCATCATCAAAGTTAAATGAGTCAATAGTGGGAGCAATGGCCATCAAACTTCCACTTCAGCAAGGCAAGGAGGACTTGGGAGATATTATGCACATTCTGGAGCAAGGAGAGGCTCCTAAACACTTGAATGCAGGGGAAAGGCGATGGTTAGCTAGGAAGGCTACCAGGTATCGCATAGTAAATGATGACTTGTATTGTCTTGGTAAGGATGGTGTGCTTAGGAGAGTGCCTTTGAAGAGTGAAATTGAAGAGATTTTAAAAGCTTGTCACGATGATATGTGCGGAGGACACTTTGCACATGACGTCACTAGTAGAAAGGTTCTACAAGCTGGGTTTACTTGGCCAAGTCTTCATCGTGATGTCAAATACTGGTGTCAAACATGTAATGAATGTCAGAAAGCAAGACCACGACGGCTCATAGCTGAACCTCAGAACCCAATAAAGGTATATGGGCCCTTTGAGAAGTGGGGAATTGATGCCATAGGGCCTCTACCACGCACTCAGTCAGGTAAAAAGTACATCATCATGGGAGTAGACTACATGACTAGATGGGCTGAGGCTATGCCGACCAATAGAATTACTACTAAGGATGTGAGTCAGTTCATCTTTGACCACATCTGTTGCCAGTTTGGCTCCCCTCTTGAAATACTATCTGATAGAGGACCAGGGTTTAGAGCAGACTTGGTAGGAGAGCTCATGAAGAAGCTAAATATTCAGCATCAACACTCTACTCCTTACTACCCTCAGTGCAATGGTTTGGTGGAAAAGGTAAATGGAATCATTTGCAAAATTCTCACCAAACAGGTACATGCCAGGCGCCAAGATTGGGACAAACACTTGAATGGAGCTCTATGGGCCTATAGAACCTCCTTCAAAACCACATTAGGGTACACACCCTTTCATTTGGTTTATGGAAAGGAGGCCCTTTTGCCCATTGAAGTGAAGTTAACAAGTCTTCGAATATTGGGTAGCCAGGTAGGCTCTCAAAAGGAGAAAGTACATCAAAGGATCATGGATCTAGAGAGGCTGCAATTGGATCGTGAAGAAGCCATCAACCACTATTCTCAAGAAGCAGAGAAGCGCAGAGAAAAGTTCAACAAAAATCTAGCATCCAAAGACATCAAAAAGGGATCTCTGGTGCTTCGATATGACAATCGCTTCGACACTCGTAAGGATGGAAAGTTTCTTTTTCGATGGGAAGGCCCGTTCTTGGTCACCAAAAAGTTCAAAAATGGCTCTTACAGACTTCAAGACATTGATGGTAAAGTGCACAAGACCAGGACAAATGGATGGCGTCTAAAGCCTTATCACATCAGGATAAGGTCAGCTCAAGATCAAAGAAAGTAGGCTAGAGGCATAAATACCCCTAGCCAGGATAAGGGGGGCTATGATCCGAGCCTATCACAAATTTTTGTTTTATCATATTCTGTTGGTTTTCCTTGCTTCTAGAGGTTTACAATAGAAGAAAGAGTGAGAACAACCTCTTGGAAAAAAAAAAAAAGGATTTGATAGGAATTTTTTCTTGACTAGTTGACTGGAGGTGAAAGGTAGAGGGAGAACCTAGTGGTAAAGGGAAGGGAAAATATGTAAATGTGAAAAGAAAATATATGATGTGGTTGTGGAGCCATGCACCCATGATTCAAGGGTCATGAGTGGCTCATATCATCATGGCTTTGGAGCCATATGATGATTCAAACAAATGGGACCCAAGTGGAAGACTTGGTAAAGGAAGGAACCAGACACATGATTTTGCTGAATTTTTAAAAAATACTTCCACTCCGATCCAAGAAAAGTTGTCTTCATCAAAGTTGTAGCTGATGAGCTGGATATTTTGGCCATATGTTTTAAATAATTTTTGCATCTACGGTCTAGGAGATATGGCCAAAATGGCGGATGCCAATTTTTTCAACTGTGGTGGAGACCACCCCCTCTACCTTTACACACACACACCCTTCCTTTTCCACATTGAGACCTTCTCTAAAAATCAGCCATTAGTCTTCTCACCCTCCTCTCCTTCCTCCTCTCTCTCAAGCTCAAAAACCCATAAAAAATCCTCTTCTAATCACCTCTCAAGTCATGCTTAATCTTGTTGTAATTCATAAGTTCTCATTCAACCCCTTTCTATTATTACTAGATATGTATTGATTTTATGTAGATTCTTTACATTTTAAAATAAGGAAGCTCTTGGACTCAAGCTATGGAGGAAGGAGTGAAGACAACACAAGTGATGAGGGAGCTAATTGGTCAACAAATCACTTGGAAGGAGCTTCTTCATTGGTTGAATGTCCCTAATCAAGCTTCATTTGTACAAATTACACTTGGATCTTAACCTCACTCCTAATCACTCTCTTTCCTATATAAAGAGGCCTTCCCCTTTGTAATTTCAAGCCTCCCTCAGCCCCATTGAGTCTTTGTATCACTCACCATGAGCCCATAAGCTCATTCATTCACTCTATTCTTGCACATTCTAGAGTGCAAATTGTTTCATGCTAGTAACCTCTCCTCCTCTTAATTATGTTAATTAAGAGAAATCTTTTATATGTGTGTGAGAGTGCTTGATGTGATCTTGGCTAATCCTTGAGTGGTTGTTTGGTGATCTACATGACTATTTGTGTTGGGAGTGTTTGAAGTCATCCATTCCTTGTACACACACTAAGGTTAATGCTTCATTCATAGTGATCTCTCTCTCTCTCTCTCTCTCTCTCTCTCTCTCTCTTTGTGTAGAGGTCCTAGCCCACACTTCCAAGACTAGGTGGTGCCCTTATCTCATTTCCCTTGTGGCACAATGGAGTTTGTTTTGGTGTAGAGGCCGCCATTCCAAATTTCCTTCGTCACCACTAACCTAGACAAAGTCAAAGTCATTGCAGACCTACCCAGGCCTACTAATGTGAAACAAGTGCAATCCTTCATGGGACACTGCGGATATTATTCATATACATGTATGCAGTTATTGCACAACCTCTGTATCATTTGCTAGTCAATTTGATTGGACGGAGGAGTGTGAAACTTCATTCCAAAAGCTGAAGGAAAACCTTATATTAGCACCTGTACTTAAAGCACCATATTGGGAAAAGATATTCCATGTTCACATTGATGCTTCTGCAAATGCATTGGAAGTATTCTGGCTCAATCTGGAGACGGAACAATGGATTTTCCAGTTTGTTATGCAAGCCGATAGTTAAACAGTGCGGAAAATAACTACACAACCACCGAACGAGAAGGGTTATGAATGATTTATGCTCTAATTTTTTTTTGGCATTATTTGCTCGCAAACAAATTTGTGTTCTTCACAGATCATCAAGCTCTTTTGTATCTGGTAAATAAACCATGCAATACAGAGAAAATTGTACACTGGTTTATTATATTGCTAGAGTTTGACTTCATAGTGGTGGTCAAAAAGGGTAAAACCCATCTATGAGCGGATCATCTTTCAAGGATACACAACGGGGAAGCTCCTGAAGGAGTGGTGATGACATAGCAGATGCTTATCTTTTCAATATTGAAATGGTACCCAAATGGTCTCAGGAAATTGTTAGCATTCTTTCCTTTGGAAGTGGGTTTAATAATACGAAATACATATCCAAACAACAAACAATTCAACAAACAAAAAACTTCTAGTTGATATCAGGACGGATGTATCATTTAGGATCGGACCAAATGCTACGATTATGTATAAATCCGGAAGAATTCGAGTGCTACCTTGAAGAAGCACATGTCCAGGATTGTGCATTTCATTGTTCAACACTGAAAACACACCAGAGACTGAAACAGTTAGGGGTTTATTGGCCTACTATGTATGCGGACTTACATTCTTATGTTACCAATTGTACTATATGTAGTGCCAAACGACGAGTGGATCACGCGACATTGTTTCAAGTAAACATTTCATCTGCATGGAGTCAATATATCATTGATTTCTTAACCACCAGAACGTTCCCTAAAAACATCACGAGAGCACGAAAAAAAGCTATAGAGCTGGAAGCTTGTGACTTTCGGTTGATTGGGAACCAACTCTATAAGCGAGGAAAGGACAATCAACTTAGAATATGTGCAAGTGAAAGAGAATACCTGCTGATTCTACAACATGCACATAGAGGAATAAGTGGAGGCCATTTTGCGGGCGATAAGACGGCAAAAATAGTCTTAACCGCAGGTATATGGTGGCCTACATTGCACATGGATGCTGAAGAGTTTAAAAAGCATTCTGACGCGTGTCAGCGCACCAAGGTGTCAATAAAAAGAGATGAGATGCCACTACGGCCAATGATGGGAGTAAAAGCATTTGCAAAATGGGGCATTGATTTTATGGGACCTATCTCACCCCTTGCATATCGCACCCATACCCAATATATCATTGTGGCTACGGACTATCTCACAACATGGGTGGAAGCCAAGGTAACACAAAAAGCAGATGCACACGCCACTGCACAATTTTTGTATGAGAATGTTTTTGTACGATACGGGTTACCAATGGAAATTATCAGTGACCGTGGGACACATTTTATCAATGAAGTCATTGAATATCTGCTAGAGGAATTCATGGTCATACATAGGAAATCTGCTCCATACCATCCACAGGCAAATGGACAAGCTGAGGCCACAAATAAAACACTATGTACGGTTCTCACTAAAATAGTGTCAGAGTCAAGATCATATTGGGATCAACAACTACAATCAACACTATGGGCATACAGGGTAGTTTACAAAACATCAATAGGAACAACACCGTACAACATGGTGTTTGGTCTAAATGCTATACTACCCATAGAGTTTTTAATTCCAACTCTACGAGTAGCAAAATGCTTGGAATGGACACGGCATGAACTCTCTTCAAGAATAGATGATCTTGAAAAGCTAGATGAACTCCGCTTGAGGGCTGTAGCTTCAATATATGCTAAAAAGAGAAGACAAAAAGAGTTTTTTGACAATCATGTGCGCAATAAAGAGTTCAAAACAGGTGATTATGTACTTGTTTATACTTTGAAGCAACATGCCAAGAAAATTAAAAAGCGAGGGATGGGACCCTTTGTGATTAGTGATCTATCACAAAGTGGAGATGTCAAGCTTGCTACATTAGCAGGTGAAGAATGCCGAACTGGATTAGTGGATGTCGACTGAAGAAATATCATCTACCACTCACACAGGAGATGCTCCAAAAAATTCATCAAGGAAAACAATGGATGAAGGAAAAACAGAGAGTACGAGAGGAAGCTCAAGCAGAAGCAAAAGAACGCATTGCAAAAAGAAGGCTTCTATGACAACAACAACAAAGTGGAGCACCATTGCGAATCAATGCCATTCGACTGACGAAGTTGGATGAAGACATAGTAGAGCCAATAATTGCAGTCAAAGTGGGCAGCAATCAAGTTGAATCGACGGCATTGCTTGATTCTAGAGCTCAAGCAAATTTGATCTCTTACGGATTATACCAACAGCTCAAATCCACATGTCACCTTCATCCTACTCCTCAAGTGTTGGAAAGTTGTACATCACACTCGTTGAAAACATTGGGATGGACTATATTGCATGTACAAATACATCAATATATTTACCCACACAAATTCTATGTGGTGGAGGATGAAAGCACACAACACCGAATGATGTTGGGACAACCTTCGCAAGAAGAGTACAATGTGCATATAGATTGGAATGAAAAGTGTAAGGTCCCCATCCCGCCTATACCAAGATCGGGATGGGATCCTTGACAAGTCTCTAGGTCTAATAAAATCAGGGTCTCTAAACAAGAAAAATCCAAGGAATAGACCTTTACCATTGACAATGGCTTGGGTCTATAGCCTTAGAAGAAGACCTAGTCCTGTCTCGCTGTGGAAACGGGACAACGTATTAAAAGTTCGAAAACTATTTCGGCCCTATAACTGCCACAATTGGGCTAAGGTATCCTCAACCAACGCTTTTTTCCCCCTAACAGATGTGAGGGCACAGCCGCTGGTGGACTCCTCTTCCAAGTGAAGAAGTTTTCTAAACATTTTAGTGCGCAGGGATGGATAGTTACCTGACTAATCAGGTCCACCCTTCCATGATTGACAACCTTAGTCAATCTGCACTTACCACCCCGCACTCACACAAGATTCGTTTATCTTATTATCACATTGTTTTAAACATTTAAAATAATGATTTCTTTTAACGTTCCATCACGGTAATTCCTTGATCGAAGACAGCATTGAAAGCATTCTTTTAGCAAATAGACATCTTTAAACTTAAGACAGGGTACTGTCAATCAAAACATTATCCATAATAACCATGACCAGTACTCATCTTGTCTCAAGACCACCTAAGGGTGAAAAACAGCACCCATTCCTTATTCAATCCAGAGTGGATAAACCCCCACCCAAGGTTCCGGGTGCCCATACACCAAACCAGTTGCCCATACAACCGGGCGGCTCCCCTAGGATAAAAAACGGTATCCTAACTTATGTAGAAACATCAAGACATGACACGGAGTAGAAATTCATCGTTCATGGGGGTAACCGACTTAACCGTGGCTAGAAAGCCAATCATTATCATCAAAATATAACAAGGAGTGGGAGGTGTCTTGAGACAAGCTATCTTAAGGATGATCAAACATATCTTTCCTAATTCAACCAGTTTTAACCCAAACAATTCTTTCCTATATTATAAACAAATGCACGTTGGAAGTTACCTTCTGTTTTCAGTTAGTTTATCCTTCTTACGTATGCAATGCTAACTTATAAAATAACTTAAACTAATTAAAGACTTAATTGAACAATGGGACACCCACCTGGGATTGATTGGCCATCTGTTGTTGCACTGGCGCTTGAAGACTCTCCTTCGTAGGCCTACTACTAGGCCCGGCTTCGTCTTCGTGCGATGCTCTAGTTCGTTTTGGAGCTACGTCCTCATCATCAGATGTAGGATTTTCTCGGGTCCTTTTTGGTATCATAACTTCTTATCCTTATAAAAAGGACGTCTAATTATTAGGTAAATAGTTCAAAATCTAAACTTAACCTTTGTATTCAACCGTAACCCATCCAAAGTTAAATTTATAGTCTTAATTGGTAAATTCTTGACCTAGTAATTTCTTATTTGTCTATATAGGTATGATAACTTTTTCCACCGCTTACCTAAGGGTTTTCTAAGCTCTCCTAATTTTATTATAATTTTCTATATCTTTTTCTCTAATTTTCCCATTGACTTTTAAGCTAATAATCTACTTATTTTGGGCTTAATATTTATTGTATTTAATTTCTCTTAAAGATTTCATTTCCTTAACTTGATATCATAGGTTTACACTTACTATAATTTTTCTAAAAAAATTTAACTACAAAGTCTATTTATTTTAATTAATTATTTGCTAAAAATGGGACTTTTGGTCAATTATAATTTCATAACCTCACTAAATAACTATGGTATAATTACCACAAGTAGATTATGATATTTTTGATGTCTGGTAATTATCTTATTATTTTCCAACTTAGTTACATAATTTCCATCTTCAATTTTCAGCTAAAATTAGGATAATTTGACATAAATAAATATTTATACTACTTTTCTAACCTTGAAATATTTATCACGACCTCTTTATTATGTAAGCTAACTGTGATAAATAGAATGTAATCATATAGCATGATTTACTAATTTCTCCCTTGAAATTTCTACCGCTAAAAATAGTGTAATTTGACTTAAATAAATATCTATACTACGTTTCTAACCTTAGCATAAATATCACAGCCTCTTTACCCTATAATATAGCTCTAATAAATAGCATGTAATCATATAGCATGAGTTACTAATTTCCCCCTAAAAACAATGTAATTCCACTAAGATAATTTTCACGGGATTCATAACCTCTAACTAACCTCTAATAAATAACTCAATTCAATTTGAATCTATTTGCTAATTTCCCCTGTTTAATTTGTCTAAAAATTAGATTTTTTCTACTAAAATAATTAGCTAGATTAATTATCTGAGCTTCCCCTAATTATCAAGGGTTCCTTAATACCTAATTAACCCTTGATAAATATATCACAGCATTTGAATTCAATTTACTAATTTTCCCTATTTAAATTACTCAAAAACAGAGTAATTCTGCTTAAGTAATTAGCTAGATTTATTTTCTGAGCTTCTCCTAGTTATCACGGACTCTTGAACAAGATATATAACAAGATTTGAAATCTATTTACTAATTTCCCCTATTTAAATTACTCACAAAACAGAGTATTTCTGCTAACTTAATTAGCTAGATTAATTTTCTGAGCTTCTCCTAATTAGCATGGGTTCTCGAACACCTAATTAACTAGTGATAAATATATCACAACATTTAAAATCCATTTACTAATTTCCCCTATTTAAATTACTCAAAAACGGAGTATTTCTACTAAATTAATTAGCTAGATTAATTTTCTGAGATTCTCCTAATTATAACGTGTTTTTGAACACCTAATTAACCATTGATAAATATATCATAACATTTGAATTCCATTTACTACTTTCCCCTATTTAAATTACTCAAAAAACAGAGTAATTATGCTAAATTAACTAGCTAGATTACTTTTCTGAGCTTCTCCTAATTATCACGGGTTCTTGAACACCTAATTAACCACTGATAAATATATCACAACATTTGAAATCCATTTACTACTTTCCCCTATTTAAATTAATCAACAAACAGAGAAATTCTGCTAAATTAATTAGCTAGATTACTTTTCTGAGCTTTTCCTAATTATCACGGAATCTTGAACACCTAAATAACCACTGATAAATATATCAAAACATTTGAATACCATTTACTAATTTCCCTTATTTAAAATACTCAAAACACAGAGTATTTCTGCTAAATTAATTAGCTAGATTAATTTTATGAGATTCTCCTAATTATCATGGGTTTTTGAACACCTAATTAACCACTGATAAATATATCAAAACATTTAAATTCCATTTACTAATTTCCGCTATTTAAATTACTCAAAAAATAGAGTATTTTTGCCAAATTAACTAGCTAGATTAGTTTTATGAGCTTTTCCTAATTATCACAGGTTCTTGAACACCTAATTAACTACTAATAAATATATCAAAACATTTGAAATCCATTTACTAATTTCCCCTATTAAAATTGCTCAAAAAACAGAGTAAATATGCCTAATTAATTAGGAAAACTTCTCAGAAAATTATTGGATAATTTTCCTGGATTAATAACTGTCTAATATATCTCTGATAATTACTTCAACTTAATCTAATATTAATTAATATATTTACCATTAATTCATGGTTAATTTGGCTATGTTCAGCCCTATTATAGGGGTCATAACTATGCCAGTTTTTATTGGAATTCAATTCTGAAAATTTCTAGCCCGGGGTTTGTTGTGCTTAAGATTCCAAAAATACCAATATTTTCCATGGTCGGAAAATCTACATTGCTTTTTCAATAATCATATCGGTTTGATTAAGCTTTATACAACCTTTAAGGTTTCAAAAACTGGAAACCTTACACAAAGGCAGTCAAAATTCAGCATGCACATGAACAACAGGTGATAGACTTTGCTCAGCAACACCAGAATAACAGCTGCAAGCCATGCAATCCATGGAAAAAGAGCCAAAAGCAAGAATTCCACCAAAGAACAACATGATACCCGAGACCAACAGACAGGTAAAAGCCAACCATGCTAATTACAGACATACGATGTCACCGGCCGCAATGCAAATATCTACGTTACCAAAACAAGGGAAACAAGTATGGATGCGGAAGGATAGAAATGACATGGCAGACAAACAACAATGCAAAGAAAGAATTCAACCGCAACAGATAGTTCAACAAAAAACCAAGGGCATAAAACATATATAGATCCCAAAGAAAATGCTCAGCCATAACCCAAATGTCACTCGCATTTGGATACCAAAAGAAAAGCAAAAGGAACTCTCTTCAGTACAAGCAACAACGGACGGCAGCTGCATTTGAAAAAGGACAGCCAACTTATGTGGATGCCAATCAGCAACAAAACAGTGGCAACAAAAGAAGTAGCCAAACATCTACAAAAACCGACAAAAACAAAATACCAATGGAAAGCAAAGGCAATATGGCCCACGGCCATTCCAGCCAAGCCAATCCTCTCCCTAGAAACGGCTACGGCTATATCAACAGAAGCGGCAAAGCGATTGCCTTTTGCAAAAAAGACAATTAAACAGAGAGCAGTAGAGTTACAACTATTACTTGCAAAGAAAATAGGAAACCTCGACGGCGAATGCCAATAAGCATCTTGCTTATTCCCTTCTCTTGCACAACATTAATTTTTCCATGCATTGACCGAGTATGCATAAAATAGGGCCACATTAATCGGCCAAGCATTAGCACAAATTTTTCAACCTATGCACGACACATACTCTGAGGCGATACATTGTCGGCCGGGAGGACTCCGGCTAGGAGGGGGGGAGGCATTCTCAAACGCGGAACCAATAGCAGAAAGAGCAAAAAAGGGCATGATTTTCGACTATTTTAAGGGTTGTTGTTTGAATGCAAAATTTTCTGGAGTAACCCAAGTACATATGCCCTTATACAGCATTTATCTATAGTTATAGGGGGCCAAACACCAAATCAAGCCTCTAGGGGTGTGTATATAAGTAGAGATAGCCATTTTACTAGAAAAATATTGATAAAACGGAGAAATCCGGCCATAAAAATTGCACGTGAGTGTATATAATGTTTTGCGGTAATGGTTGTGATTTATTATGATTTTTGAGGATTTTCTGGATTTGATATGCTATTTTCCTTTTAATTTTGCTAATTTTCGGCAGAAGAACTTCAAAAATACAAAAAGTAGGTGAAAAACGGTCGTAATGAAAAACAAAAAATTTGGGATGATTAGTGACTTTAGGACAACCTATGGTACAGTGGGGGTGCAATTATGAGATTGGAGCGGAAAGCGTGTTTTGTTCAGGTTTTGACTGAAATGCCAGATTTCTGATAAATAGAGCAAATGGAGTCCAAATCAAGAAATTTTTGAGCCTAAACCACATCTCGCAAGAAGATAGGAGTACATGTCAAATTTCATGAAAAGTGGTTCGGGGACCTCCATTATAAGAAATTTTCACCTCATTTTTAGCTCATTTTCAGCTCATTTTCACTATTGACTTTGTGGAGAGAGCTTCTGCCACCTAGAGCGGACGGACCTTCCAGCAGCTTCTACGACGCGCACGACTACCCGACGAGATCCAGACATGAGAGATAGGCTCACCACCTTGAGAATTTCGCGCATGTTTGTAGTCTTGTCGCGAAAACTAGCGTAGGGTTCACACACAAAGCGGGCGGTAGAGACCTACAAGTAGAGACGGCGACCTAATGGCTAGCCCAGAAGCAACAAGACCTCATCGGCAGCTTACCCTAGATAAGGAGACCAGTCTTGGATGTCCAAAGGCAATAGAAAACCATCGGGAAAAACCCTAATTCCTAGAATCCCGCAAGAGGCCACCAAATGGGAAATTGGCGAAAAGGCAACCAAATGGTACCAAAATTCATGGGTAGGAGCATCTCAACATGCTCTACAATTATATGTGACCCACATAACCAAAAAGTGACCCGAAGCGGCACTAAACTTCAGAAACGGCATCAGACACAAAAAGCGTCAAATTGCTCTTGCAACCAAACCGCATGCCCGTTTGCCACCAAACTTCACGAGCGGCTTTCCTAGACCATCAACAACCAAGTCCTATGGTGGTAATCCACCACAAATCATCGAAGGTATGTAAACGCAACCACGGGTGCTTCTAGAGTGACAAATTGCCTAATGAAGCTCCGGTGAAGCCAAAGTCGACAAAAACCATACAGCAAGGATCCCCAAGGGATCGGGAAGCTATGGAGACCAACATCAAGAAATTTTCGCCGAAAAGCACTCCAAAAGTCAGAAAACGGCTCGGAGGCTCTAAAGTCCACACAAGGAGTTATTCTCTATCCATTTGACTTTTTTGTTGAAATTAGGCTTAAAAGGGACTCAGGGGGACCAAGGGCAAGCACTAGGAGCACAATCCATGAAACAATCATCAGGAGACATCCTACGTGTAGGATATCTCAAGGGCACAGACTCCAACATTTTTCATCATACACATTTTCTGAATGATCTTTACATGCTATCCACCAAGTCTCATCACAATTGGACCAAAATGGACCTCATATGCATGAGAAAACGCAAAGCTAGGGCATAGAGGCAATAATGGGCCATAGAACTACCAAATCTTGTCCAAATCACATGAAACTTTCACAACACAATCACCAACACATCACCAACCAATTTGTGTGGTCAGAAGCAAAAATTGGTGAAGTAGACATCCTACGCGTAGGATGTCTATTTGACTTTTTTGGCATGCAGAGGATGTTTGTTCATTCCTGATCCAATCACCTCATCATTAAGAGCTCGTAGATCAATTTTGAAGCCATTCTAATCATTTTTGACCCCCAACACCTTCAAGATACACTTTTGGAGCCCAAAAACACCACACAGGCTCTTACAAGCATCAATCCTTGTCCAAATCCAAATCCAAGAGCATAGCCATGTTCCATAGGCCAAGGACTACCCACTGAACAAATCTCATGTCATTTTGATGAAATAGACATCCTACGCTTAGGATGTCTCCAGCTTAATTTGGACCTTATGTGCAAAGACTGACATCATGGGAGCCAATACCATGGCGCAAGGAGCCCATATTCCAATTTTGAACCCATTTGGACATCAATTGCTACCTACTATGGACTTTGTACCCAATTTGTGACCTAAAGCTTGAATCAACCAAAAAATCCACTTTTTGATATCCAAATTCATATCCAGGCACATAGCCATGTTCCATGAGCCATGCACTACCAGGATGCCAAGTTCGAACCAATTCTCATGAAAAAGACATCCTACGCGTAGGATGTCTAAATGGAAAATTTGGCCAGATTTGCACTGTGAGCACATGCACAGCTTCACAAGTTCCATTTAAGCTTTATTTTCAATTTTCAAGTCATTTGGATAGTTAAAACTCAGTTTCTGAGCTGCTCCTACTGATATGGAAAAAAAGCTAACTTCGGACTACTGAGTGCAACAGGATCTATGGCAGCCCCGCGAAGTCACTGGCAAAGAAGAAAAGAATGACCATCAAGGATTACCTAGAAGAAGTGGAGCCCTTCGTCATACTAGAAGGAACAATAAAGCCCACCAGCACATGGATCCAAGAAGATCTGTTAGGGTCCAATGACCTAAAGATCTACCAAGGAGTATTCAAAGACACTGAAGGAAATGTAATCGAGCTACCAATGCTCCCACGAGAACTCAATGAGTTCGTAAGAAGAAAGATGGCCGGGTACTTGGAGAAGATTGAACTCCACAACTACTTTGAAGCAGTACCGGAAGGGGTGGACATAAAGAGGCTCTAGGAGTTTGTGACAACCATCAAAGAAGATGGAGTGGCCAAAGTAACAGATCTACAAGGCAAGCTAGAAATAGAAATAGTCATCACTGAGCAGGTTGTAGCAGATGCACTAGGCCTCTCCAACAAGGGGGATAGTGTAACTAAAAGAAGGGATGAGGTCAAGGTGTACAATGAAAAGAAAGGAAACTACACCTTTGAAGATATTGCCAACCCAAGAGTGGCAATCATGATCTAGTTGTACAACCAATACTTCCATATGTGCACGAAGCGGCCACAAAAGTACAGAATGCCGCCAAGTGCAATTGCCACCACATTCACTTGGGCAATGATGAAAGGCACCCCAAAGATAATCAATTATGCAGCGTATATACATGACAACCTAGTAAAGATGGGTAACAAGAAGCCAACATATATTGTGCAAGGAGAACTAATCACTAAGGTGATTTATGGGGCACTGTATGCAAAAGGAAGATGGCCTGACCCCCCGTTTCAGAACTACTGGCTGAGGCTAAAAGAAGATAAAGAGGACGAGCCACAAAGTGCACCAAGCGTTGCCACAAGATTGAAAAGATGGCTAGAGCTGGTCCTAAAAGAGCAACCCGAGCAAAAGAAGGGGAAGAAAGAGTTTTTCCAAGTGCCGGTGAAAGAAACAAAGTCACAAAAGGCAGCAAGATTAGAGAGGCTGATGGAGAGCTTCAGAGCAGAGAGAGCCCTTAAAGGTGATTTACGTGAACTCTAGAAGCCTTCTCTAGAAGCTATCTCGGGATCATCCCGAAGAGTGCAAAGGGACACATTCGAGGATTGTATCAAGTGTTTTGATATTCTTGATGCCATATCAGAGAATATACCACATGTACCTTTCACATACGAGGAAGTGGAGCAAATACAGCAAACATTGCTAGACAAGCAAGAGACCCAAGAGAGAGAAAGAAAAACTAAAGCAGACAGAGATTTAAAAGGCAAAGCCTACATCTTTACCGGCCAACCCTAAACCGAGCCCACCGCCCTCACAGCCCTCCACAAGAAGATAAAGAGACTGAAGACAAACCAGAAGAACGGGAAGAGGCTAAGCAAGAGCAGAGCCAGGAGCCGGAGCCAAAGGAAGAGGCTAAGCCTCGAAGTGAGCAACAAGAGTCAGATGATTCATATCACACATTTTTGGACCTGCTAGTTGTAGGATACACGAAGGAAGAATCTGCCACAGTCGCATTTGACTTGGCAAGCACAGGGCCTAAAGAACAAATTCAAGGCATCCGGTTAATAGAACTAAAAGAAATGGCCACAGATACAGTGGATCTGCACCCACCCTCCAATGACTGGGATGTGGTGATGACAAAGCTAAGCGGGTTGAGAGCACAGTCCGTGGCTTCAGAAAGTGAGATGGAAGCTCTCAAGGCCACTGAAGTGAAGATTTGGATGGAAGTAGACACTTTGCAAGGACAAATCCAAAGGCAGAAAGAGAGAGAAGCTGAGCTACAGGCCAGCCTAGCAAGGGCACTGCAAACATGCCAGGCAATGGAGGAAGAAAATCAAGCAGCATCAAGAAGAATGCAAAGAGTTGAAGAGGAATGTCAGCAACTCAACAAATCACTGATAGATGTCGAGAGGGAAAGGGATAACCTGACCCTACAGTTGGCTGAGGAATCTAAAGAAGTTGAAGCCATGAGAAACGCTAGAGAAAAGGCGGAGATAGATCAAGAAGCCAGCCAGGATGAGGTCCTTGAGCTCAAAGACCATCTCAAAGTGAAAGATCAGACCATCCAGAGGCTGCGGGCATCCCCTACCAGAGTCAGAGCTACTAGCTCGACTCACATCACTACGGACAGTCAACTCTATGAAGAACATATGCAAGAACTTCAGAAGGAGCTGACTCTAGAGAAAATAAAAGATTGATGATGGCAGAAGGGTCTATTGTCATGCAAACAAGAATGGAAGAAGACCAAAAAGCCTTGCAAGAGGAAGTACAAAGTATAAAAAGAAAGCTCGAGGAGGCGGAGAGTATAAACACCGAATTAAATGACCTCCTCGTGAATATGGGCGAAGAAGCTGAATCAGGAAAACAGAAACTCCTAAAGCAGATTGAGGAGTTGAGAGGACATCAAGCAAGAGAGCAAGAGGGCACAGGGCCAACAGCCAATGAGGGCATAGATTTAGAAAACATGGCAGATCCGGTGGACACACCTATGCAAGAGGAAATCCTAGAAGGATCCTCTCAAGAGCCACACGATCTAACACGAGAAGAGGAAGAAAAGTTGTGTAAAGCAATAAAGGTGGAGATCAGAGAGACAACAAAGGAAGCCTTGGAGTGGGAGCAGAGGGTTTTCAAGTCCATGACCATCCAAAAGATCAACGCCAGCAACTTCAGGCGCGAATGGCTTCAACTCTCTCTTGCTGAAATATGAAGCAGCCACCATCAATAAGCGGATAAGAGAAGAGCCGACCGTACTACTCTACAACCCAGATACCTCCCAACCAGAAGGGGTCAGGCTAATTGTTGACTCTCAGCCAAAATGGAGGAAGGCCTGGCTCACAAAGTACCCACAATACCTAATCCACTTGGTAGAGGCACCGAAAAACATCAGAGACAACCTCAGCTTTCGTCTTCTACCAAGGATCAGGACGTGGAAATCCCAGGAGATCTTGCAAAGGAGCCAACCCACTTGGCGTAATTACCCTAAGTTGTCGGGCTTGAAGGCAGATGAGAGAATAAGTGTCCAATACATGGTAAAAACCCTAACGGGCGCCATCAAATTGTTCACCGGCTCACCTGACCTTACGTGCATCATGATGAAGAAAATTTGGAAAACACTTTTAGCAGTATTCGAGACATTCAAGCCAGGCCAGGTGACAGACAACATCTTTTTCTTCCAAGATACTTACAGATGCACCTATGATCTGTCTGGTCAGCCTTCCAAGGAGGAGATACACGCGCTGTATCAAAGGATAATGTTTCTACCATCCTATCACCTCTTGGCCTTTGAAGAAGCGTTCTACACAGGCTTCTTCACAATAAACACATATATTTTTGGCCCAACAATGATGAACCTGCATGCAAGATACAAATGATGAACCTGCATGCAAGATACAAATCACTAATCAAGATGTGTGAAACTATACAATGAAGAAGCGGATCAGCGGCCATGTCGGAGATGACATGAGCAAGGAAGGGGGGAGTGTTAGAAGCTAGACAAACCCCATAGAGACTAACTACTCGGAGGATTATCATTTTTTTTGTAATTATTCAATTATTGAGGAAACCTGATTTTTCACCTTGTAAATATTGGGACTTACAGAAGTTTCCAGATTGTATCCCAGTTTTGATAGATAGATGGAGTAGTTGGTTGATTTTGGAACTTTAGGGTTTGAGAATTGTAAGGTATATATAACACTTTTTGACCTTAATGGAAAACCATTTGTCATTTTTAAAACAAGTTTTGAAGTCTCTGAGTGAGCGTACTGTGTACGAGAGAGAGTGTGAGCTTCATATTGATGCTACGTGTGCACCGGTGGTCGGAATCGAGTGCGAATAAGTGCAGCGTGTTGCCCCCGACGAGAGCTACGTGCCGATACCTACATTGCGCGCGTACGGTCCGGTTTTGTGAGCTCCTTCTACGAGCTTCATATGGTGATTGGGTGAGCATATGTTGTCCGATCTTGCATTGCAGCATATCCACTCGTTCACATTGAGTAGAACTACATATTAGGCACTTTAGATTTCAAAAACGAATACCTGCAAATTTGGGCCAGACATCCTACGTGATTTTGCACCGGGTGTTTTGGGTTGGGGTTTTGGTTCATAGACCTCGGGGAGAGCGACCTATTGGTATTAGTAGGGTCTTCTTCAAGTTCTATGGTGTTTCAAGATTGTTTGATGGGTGTTCGGCTCTAGACAGCGTTGTTGGAAGTTTCCTCTTATGCACTCATGAAGGCTGTGACTTAGACGATTGGTAGAGACCTCTGTAGGAATTAGTTAGGAGTCGGTCGAGTGTAGGTTGACATCTTATGCTTGCTTCCACTCGCGTGCGGGTCGAGCTTCGTCATTAGCTGACATGATATGTTAGGTGGGTTCTCGCTGTGCTGACGTCCGTCGCGGCATATCCGTCCAACATCGCCTCAGACTCCCTCACTACCTAGAGTAAAATAACAAGACTCCAGAGCTCTCACCTTGTAGAACTATTTTAAGGTCACCTACGTTAGGCTCTCATGCCCTTCAGAGGTGCCAATGTTGTCGGGAATATTTTCTACTCGCAACTGGTAGCAAAGTGAGAACTAGGCCAAAAAACAAGATGTCAACCAAGGATGGAGCTTGACTCATATGCGCATGGAAACAAATAGATGGGTTTCAATCATCTACTTGACCTTCTATGGACAATCACTAGCAAGGAAAAAAAAATCAAAGCACACTATGTATACACAACCAGTATCTTATCTACAACAACTATGCTCTCTAAAACAACACCTAACATTGCTGAATCCTCACAAAACTCAAGGGACAACTTCTACACACCTATAGGACACTACCATCATAAGGCATATTTTACAATGAGTGTGGTTATTGGTCCTCCATGATAGTTGGTATCTTGAAAATATCTTCATCGTCTGGCTCCTTGTCACTTTGGCTCGAGTTATACTTATGCATCATGCAACAAAACTTACATGAGATAGCCTCTCTCGCTGACAGGTCTTAGGTAGAAGGCAACTCAAATAGGGCTTTAGCTGATACCCACTTACCTTTCTGGAGTGGTCTTTACCATTCAAGTCCATGAGCTAGTAATAGCTTGAATTGAAAGCCTTTTTGACAATGTATGGTCCCTGCCATCTAGTCTCAAACCTGGCATCAAAAGGGTTATCAAGTTGATTGTCACATCTTAGCACAAGATCTCCTTCCTTGATGCCTTAGTCTTTTGGTTTTGTGTCCAGCTTTTATTTTTCTTGTATAGATTTCCTCTTATAGAACTCATAGGCCTCTTCTCTCTTCCACTCAGGTTTGACTGAGGTAAGAATTTGATCTACCTATGTTTCTTGGTCATCTTTTGCCCCTTTTCTGTGAAGCCGCATTGTTGGAATTGTCACGGAATTAGCTGCACATGCGGTCCTACGGTCCTGCAGAGGTCTGGACACTACGGATCAGGGGTATGCGGTATGCGGCGGCCGTAGCGGCAGTTCTTCACAGGATATCATGGGACAGGAGTGTGTGCACCGTTCCCGATCTGCACTGGAGCAGCGGTTGTATATGGAGGGGCATACCTATCTTTTGATGTAACTCAACCAATCTCTATGATATTCAAGGTATCTACTGTTGTGAATCTGTGTCTGGATATACATAAATGAAGAAAGAGGTGTTCTGGGCCTATGTACTATGTACTTCCTTCTCTTGTCATTCTATATGTTGATGTTCATATAATGTAGTTGTGGGTAATCATTCTTGTAATGCCTATTGCTCCTGTGCGGGCAATAGCCATTACATCTGGAGACCACGATGCGTGATGGACGGACTGCAATGAATATGCATGCGCACTAGGTCGCAGGGTCCACCTGACCCTGTGGTTCGAATTGTAGGAAGATGTCGGAGGAGAGGCGGTTCCGATGAATTTGTTTTTTCTTCACCCGCAGATTGAGAAATCTGTATCTCCATCACCAAGGCCGGTGCGTGGTAGGCGGTTGCGGCGAGCAAGACGTACTTCGCGCAGTCATTCATGTCCTCCTAGGCCTGTTGTACGTTCACCCTCACCCACAGAGGTTGCTCCACCACCGTCTCCGGTAAGCAGTCCGGGGGTATCTCCGCCACTGTCTCCACCTCCTAGTGTTGTCACCTTTTTCCGGGAGGAGGAGAATCAGTTGGGCAAGGGGTGATGGCTCATCCTCAGATTAAGTAAAGTCCGTTTCGAGGTCTTTCGAGTGAAGACCCTGATGCACATTTGAGCCAATTCAATAAAGCTTATGGATTGAATCATCCTGGGGTGGTGATTCCTCTCCATCAACAATCAGTGTTTGAATCTACACTCTCATGGAAAGTTGCGTAATGGTTGTCCGAATACCCTGATGATCATTTCCAGACCTATGCTGCCGGATCCATAGCGTTTCTACGAAGGTTTCCAACGAAAAAGACAGTCCCTCAACATTTGGAGAATCTTCAAACGCTCCGGCATAAGTCATTGCCAGTGGAGGATTACGTTGCAAAATTTTGGATGCTTTTGCAGCGGGTACCTCAGGCACAAAGGCCGGCAGCCGAAGTGCTGAATGATTTTTTTTTGCGGGGGCTCAACAAGGATCTCAGAACAGCTATGGCAACAGTGGATAAGGTAACTACTCCACTGGATAATGTAATCGCTAGGGCTGTAGTAGCAGGCGAGGCTTTAGAGGATACAAAATCTCCAAATAAGTCAAAGAAAAAAGATAGGAAGAAATATCATCGCAAGTCGCAAGACAGTGGCAGTGATAGTTCGGAGTCATAATCCGCAGTATCAGATTCCTCGGACTCAGGCAACAGCGATTCGGGGAAAGAATCAGAAGAGACACCGCAGAAAAAATCCCAGCGTCACGGGAAAGGTGTTTCATCCGGATCGGCGGAATCGGCTACGGTGGCTAAAATTCTGAAGGAACTATGGTGTACCCAATGTCGGAATCCGGGCCATGCTGCTCAGGAGTGCGCAATGAATCAGAAGTGGTGTGCGATTTGCACGACCAATACTCATAATACAGTGGAATGTTATTTCAATGGCCGGGGTCGTCGAAGTCGAGGGGACTCTTCTACCTGGCAACAACCATAGATAGGGCAGGGACAAGAGCCTGATGTGGCGATGGCTCATGCTCATACATCAGAGACGCCTGTGCAAGGTCAAGTGGAAGAGGTCGCAGAAGAGGTGTCCAAGATCCTTATCACCCCAAGACATGCCTTTTCTGTTTGGGGGATGGACACTCGCGATCTGAGTGTACTGAAGCTATGGAATACGATCGGAAAAAGCAGGAACGCGCTGTAGGAAAACAGCCTAGTGTGTCTATGGTTCAGATCAAAGGACTGGAGAAGTCTAATCCAGTGGTCTCATTAATCACAGGATTGGGTAAAAATGTGGTTCCAACTCCTGATGTGAAGATTCCAGATTGGACGACTAAGGAAGAGGTGCGGAAAAAGACTGTGTCCTGGTTGCCACAATCCGCACCACCAGTGAAGACAGTAGGACCATCGACTACGCCATCGACTCTGGGACTGGAAATAAAGGAAGGAAAAGATCGAAATAAGAATGATATTAAAGAACAGGAGGATTGTAATTCAGTTTGGAAAGAGGTCCTCACGTCACCAATTCAAGTACTTCTGGGTTCATTTCTGAAATTGGTCCCGAATTTCCATAATGCATTGCTGCGACAAACCACCATTGAGCTGAGGGGATGAGCTGAGGGGAGTCACCATTGGGAAAGTTGAAAGCGAGGAGGATGATTCAGCCCCATTGCCGGCGAATAGGATCACGGATACTCGTATTCGGGAGCCTTCAGTTCGATACCATGGAACATACATTGACAAGGTACTATTGGATGGTGGAGTGGGAGTAAACATTATCACCGAAGCAGCTTGTGATTGTTTTGGTCTCAGTGATTGGGAGCCTGCACCCTTTGTAGTGCGTATGTGAGATCAAAGAAGAGTGCAACTAGTGGGTTTACTTCGGGGCATTGTTTTGGATGTGGCGGGCTTATCCTTTGTTGTTTCCTTAGTAGTCTTGAATATTGAAGATCATAATCAGGATTATCACATTATCTTGGGGAGACCCTGGTTACGACAAGCGAGGGTAAAGCATAATTGGGAAGCAAATATGCTTACAGTAAAGAAGAGTAGAAGAAAAGTGCGTGTGATGTTGGGAACATGCAGACAGCCACTTCAAGCAGCATGGCCGGTGATAGCAGAAACAGTCAATATGGTGGAAGGATTAGAAGAGGATGAAGAGAAAAAAATTCTCAAAGCTAATCCGGATTTGGTTTCTTTATATCTTGCGGATATTTATCTGATTCCGAAAGGGAATTCGGTGGGGGTTTCAGGAACTCCAGCAGGAATAGGGGAGCAACAATAGGAGCTTCCAAGTCCTGAATCATTGGAGGACCTGATTCAGCAAGAACGAGCGTTTGAGGCGCAAATGGGAAAAATTACAAGGGTTAAAGAAGATGAATTAGAGAAGGTTTTTCTTGGGGAGCAAGCAGAGTCGCTGCCTATATACATTAATAAGTAGCTGGAGGCCAGTTTTAGAGATGATTTGATCAAGTTACTGACAGAGTTTAAGGATGTTTTCGCATGGGAATATGCGGATATGCAGGGATTGGATCCTAAGTTTTATCAGCATACGATCAATCTGAAATCGGATGCGGTGCCAGTGAAGCAGTACTCATACAGAATGAATCCGAATGTGGCAAAGCAAGTTAAGATGGAAATTGATCGCCTATTGGAAGTGGGTTTTCTAACCCCTATTGATAATCCGGAGTGGATTTCTCCAATTGTGGTAGTACCAAAGAAAAATAAGCAAATCCAAATTTGTGTGGATTACCGGAAATTGAATGCAACTACTACTGTTCCAGATCCTTTTTCTCTTCCATTTTTGGATTCCATTTTGGATGATGTAGCAGGACATGAGATGTATACTTTTTTGGATGGATTTAGTGGATATAATCAAATTCGAATGGCATTGCGGGATCAGCCAAAAAAAACCTTTATTACCGCATGGGGTGTGTTTGCCTGCACAGTGATGTGGTTTGGATTGCAGAATGCACCTTCCACTTTTCAAAGGGATATGTTTCAAATTTTTGGTCCTTATTTGACGGATTTTATGAGAATTTTTCTAGATGATCTCAGTGTTTTTGGAGCGCCATTGGAGCATTTAAAGCTATTACGGTTATGCTTTATGAAATGCAGAGAGGTGAAGTTCAGTTTGAATCCTTTAAAGTGTGCATTTGATGTTCGCAGTGGCAGGCTATTGGGGCATATAATTTCTGAAGATGGTATTTGCATGGATCCAGATAAAATTGCGCAATTATGGAAGCGCCTCCACCGCGGAACCAGAAACAGTGCTAGATTTTCCTGGGACAAGCTCGTTGGCATGGGAGGCATTTGCGGTTTGTCGCGCATTTAGCAATCCCGATTACTCAGGCAGCTCATGCTATCGATTTTGAATGGACACAGGAATGTGACTTGGCTTTTTGGAGATTAAAACTTCAGCTATCCAAAGCTCCGATTATGCTTGCATCGAATTGGGGTCAGGATTTTCATGTGTTTGTGGATGCTTCGGATCGAGCTATTGGCAGTGTGCTGATGCAGGAACAAAGTCAAGGATGGTTCCGACCTATCTATTATGCCAGTAGACGATTATCATCTGCAGAAAGAAATTATTCCGTAACCGAAAGGGAATGTTTAGGGATGATTTATTCAGTAAAGAAATTGCAGCACTATCTGTTGGGCACATACTGCAGATTTTAGAGGCTTTGGCTATATTGATATTTCCTCTTCGCCAGAGCAAGGTGCAGAGCAACCACCAGAACCTTCCAACTGGAGGGGCTGAGTGTGGGTTCGCGCAATCCACCGTGCGTGCCAAGTGTTACGGCATTAGCCACACATGCGGTCCTGTGGACACTACGGATCAGGGGTATGCGGTATGCGGCCGCTGTAGCGGCAGCTCTTCACAGGACGTCATGGGAGAGGAGTGTGTGCACCGTTCCCGATCTGCGTTGAATCAACGATTGTATATGGAGGGGCATACCTGTCTTTTGATGTAATTGAACCAATCTCTATGATATTCAGAGCATCTACTATTGTAACTCTGTGTCTGGATATACATGAATGAAGCAAGAGGTGTTCTGGGCCTGTGTACTGTGTACTTCCTTCTCTTTTCATTCTATATGTTGATGTTCATATAATGTAGTTGCGGGTAATCATTCCTGTAATGCCTATTGCTCCTGTGCGGGCAATAGCCATTACAGAAATGTTGAGCTTGATAGGCTACAAAGCCTCTTGACCATACACCACGTGAAATGGTGTGACTATGTTGCCTCCCTTTATGTGGTTTGATACTCCCATAATGCCCCATCCAAGAAATTGTCCCACAACTTTGTCTTGTTCTTCACCATCTTTTTGATGATGCCTGCAATGACACCATTAACCTTCTCCACCAAACCATTTGATTGTGGGTAGTAAAGGGTGCTATGAAGATGTAGAATTTGAAGCTCTTCACAAACTTCCATGAGTAAACCCTTCCTGAACCGTGGACCATTATCAAAAATAATTTCCAAAGGTGTGCCAAATCTACAACAGATGTGGGTGTAGAGAAATTGGCTCACCATCCTCTCATTTAACTTTGCAGCACTTTGTGTTTCTACCCACCTCGTCATATAGTCTACTGTCACCAAAAGGTAGTGGACCCATAGCATCAATGCCCCACTTTTCAAAGGGTCCATTTGAGAGTACAACTTGCCTTGGACCATGCAAAAACCTTCTATTTCCATTAACCTAACAATTGTGACAGTTTCTACACCAATGTTGAACAGCTACATGAAATCTTGGCCAAAGATACCCCGCAAGAGAAATATTTTTCACAGTTAACTCTTGGGCAAAATGGCCACCACATGCTTCCTCATGGAAACCTTCTAGAATGGTTGGAATTTCCTCCATTGTGGCACTCTTCTACACACATGATCCTTTCCTCTTTGATAGAGGGAGCCTTCTAGGAAGATATGGACACTTACCTTCTTTATGAGCCTCCTCTTCTGAGCCTTTGTGAAGCCTTGTGGAAATCTCCCTCCAGGATATAGCTCACAACGGGAGCCAAGGACTCCATCCGTTGGTACCTTGGTTCCTTTACTACTCTTTCCGATGTGAAGACATGCACTTCTTTCTCAACCATGAAACTACTTTTTGTGTAAGAAAATCAACATCTCCATTTTGTTTCTCAGGAATATGATACAATTGTACTTCTTCAAACTGATTGGAAAGTCTATAGATAGAATGAACCTTTTGCCTTAATCTTCCATTTTTACATGCCCAAATGCCTAAGTTTTGCTTTACAATGAGAAGTACATCCCCTTATACCATGAGACGTCGAATCTTTTGAGAAACACACATCTACAAGCCCTGGAGACGTATATCGTACTCTGATTCAGTGTTTCTTATGGATTCTCGCAAACTCACAATAGCCACACCATTTGAATCAAGCAACACAAGCCCTCCCCCTACTTTCTGTGTGTCCTTCTTGAATGCTCCATCAAAGAACAAAGTGAATGAATTAGGTATGATTTTAGGTGCTAGCAAGGGTGGTCTTTTCACTTCATGCACCTTAACATCCCTTTCTTGCAATCTGTAGGTGAGAATCCCTGCCAACTGTGCACGTACACTATCCTCTACCTTGAAAGAGTACTAGAATTCTTGCAGTTCCATAATTTACTTTGAGATCCTGGGACATAGTGTCATTTGAGAGGACACCCAAGGAAACAAGATTTTGGTAGTGAGTATTACAAAGGGTTTTGGAAACAAGTAGGATCTAAATTTTCTCACCGTAAACATGAGAGAAAGCATCATGAGTTCTACTTCTGTGTAGCCTCTCTTCAAGGATTTCATGACCCTACTAACAAAGTAGATGGGTTGCATCCTGGTACTGTGGGGATCTTGTTGTAGCAAAATAGTGCCAAATGGTTGTATCCCAACATTAGATATAACAAAGGATGTGTACTCCCAACAAGGAGGCATGATTGTTGGTAGGTGTGACATAATGAATTTAATGCTACAAAAGTACTCTTTAAGCTCATCAAACCATGTGAATTCTACTTGTTGTGTCAATTTTTGCAAGGGATGAAGCAACTCCGAAGCTAAGTGAATGAAGCATGACATATAATTCACCTTTTGAATGAATGGATGGGATAAGCTCATTGAGATTCCTAGGTGATGGTAGCTCAATAAGAGCCTTTCACTTTGAAGGATCCACCTCAATGCCTTTATAGGATACCTTATGACCAAGCAAGATCACCTTGTCCTCATCTATATGGAAATTTTTAGGATTGAGTTGACCTCCCATGTCATACAATTTCTTCAAACCTTCTTTTACTCTCTATAGGTGCAATGATTTTGAGCTATAAATGCAGAAGTCATTAATAAAAACCCTAGCAAACTTGTCAAAAAATGATTGAAACACCATGTTCATGAAGTGTTGGAAAGTTGCAGGAGCATTTTTCGGGTCAAATGGCATGACTCTGAAATCATAACAAGCACAAGGAGTGATGAAGGTTGTTTTCAATTGATCGTATAATGTGATACCTATTTGAAAGTAGCCCAAGTAGCCATCACACAAAGTGTACTTCTCATGACCAGCTACCTCATTTAGTATCTCATGCAGAAATGGGAGGGGAAAGTGATCTTGCTTGGTTGACTCATTGAGTGGCCTATAGTCCACACACACCCTTCACTTTCCACTATTTTTAGGAGTGACCACAACTGGGGAGACCCACTCTGAATTCTCCACTGGATAAATGAAACCCGCTGCTAAAAGCTTTCTTACCTCTTTGAGTAAAGCCTTCTCCTTGATGACTCCTAGACTTTGTAGCTTATGAGCCTTAGGTGTGGCCTCCGGATTTGACTCGGTCTTGTGTTGAACAACATCTACTCCATGCACATCTGCGTATCCTTTAGCAAAAAGCCTAGGAGACTTCCTTAGCATACAATTGAGCTGCTCTATTTTGTCCTTTGTAAGTGTTGTAGACAACATACCTTATAACATTCCTTCATCTTCCACACCTTGGCTCTCTTGAGTAACCTCTTCCAAGCCTGGACAAGAAGTCTCTTGGTTTCTTGGATTAAACCTTACCTCAATGACTTTAATGGAAGACTCCAAAATAGTAATGCTGCCGCTACATTCTTCCTTCGAGGTGCTATCAGTCCAGTATTCCTCCATCTCACTTTGAGATGATTCTTCTGCGAGCTCCTCTTGACGTTGCTCCTTCATGTCAAAGACAATCTTCTTATAATAGTTATATTTGCAAATCAATTTTCCAATCTCCCAGTCTCGCAAATTTTCATTATCCACAATCCTCCCAGGATAAATGGATAACCATTCCCCTTGGTAGACATAGTATAGAAATCAACCGTTTTCTTAATGCCGAAGGCCTCCACAAAAACTTTTTTACAAATTCCTACACACCTATCCTTGATATTGTTTGCTATCTTGACATTAATTTTAGGTGTCTCGTGGATGTGCATGCCTAGTTGTTGCATGAGTCACTCTGTGTTATGATACAAATTTGTGTACCCCCATCCACTAGTCCTTTCCTAACCGTAACCTTCCTTTGATGTAACAATATATCCAATGTGTAATATCCTCATTCATTTTATCTTGTGAAATCTTCACAATAGGAACATTCCCTTTAACCTTTCTCCTAGTACTAAATGCCTTCGTTAGCTCCCTCCTAACTTGGGGCACAGTGCAAGTAATTGAGGCCATGAGATATCACGACCCTTACCCTTCATGTTTTCCAATAGGTTGTATGGAGAAATATCATGTCCAAGAGGGAAGTCTCACTGGTTGATACATTGTTGACTCCTCTTGGCTTCCTTAGTCTCATTTGCCTTCTTGCCTCATCCATGGTCACTCTATAATGTGACTCCTTCTTTCTCCTTACCTTTTCCATGGTCGCTCTTAATGCCATTTTCTTCCATGTCAATCTCATTTGAATTTCTCAGATCTACCACATACACATTTGGATCTGGCAAAGGTGCAACTCCTTTCACTCCTCCTGGAGGTATTCTTGCCTCATTTGGTCTTTGCAAAAGCATTGGTTGTTGACTAGTTCCTTCACCTGCGTTTATCACTGAGTAATTAAAGTTAGGTCTCGCTGGCTCCACATGACACTAAGGAAATTTATACATCCCGTCATACCCAGGTTTTTTGCAATTCCAACACTGTAATACCCTTCTAGGTCTTGGCTCTTGCTCCTCGGCTTTCTTTGTTTGTCCCTTGGGACCTACAGTTTGTGCAAGGTGAACTGATAAGTTGCTCGAGGACTCATTTAGTTTCTCAATCATCTCAGCTGTTACCTCAGGAATCTCTGTAGATGTTGATGCTTGCAATTTTTCCTTGGGTCTATGACCTTCTATTAGAACCTTCCCCCTTAGGAACTTGAGTTTTCTATACTTCTCAATAGCCCTAGTTTCAACTGTATCAAAGGTAGTAGGTGCACCCACCTCAATGTTTATCTTGCTTGTGGGTAGGAGACCAGCTATGAACCTTTCCTTCTTTAGGAAATCCACACCATCAATAGGGTTGGAAACATTTCTCACCCATACAACCCAAAGACGTAGAAACTCTTGTTGGTACATGTAGTGGTCATCTAAGTTTTTTTGCTTGTGAGAAATGATGTCTTGCCATAGCTTTTGAGTGTTTTGAGGGTCAAAGAAGTATTGCTTGAAATGATCAACAACTTCCTTATAGCTTCCCTTGTGGGAGCCACTATGTATACATTATGTATATCGTGTGCATTCAAGCACTACTTATTAAACTCCTTAGTTGTGAATTTTTGTCAAATAAAATACACCCTTTTCCTATTCAATTTGTAATTTTTTTTTCAATTTCATTTTTGATACCCGTCTATATGTAAAAATGTGAGAAGAATGAAATTTAATAACCCTTTCTGTTGCACTCACGCGATAGTCACATAATTATTAAGTGACCCCCCGAGTAATTTCCCTTAACATCTTGAGATAGAGAGTCAAACCAAGTGCTAGAATCATTCCTCACAACTACCTCAAACATTTCGAAGCATTTCTCATCTCATATCACTCTTTTTATGCAACAAGACATTTTGAAATTTTCTAGAAATAACTCAACATCCTTGCCAGGCTCTCCAAAAAAGAGAGAATAACCTGACATTTAATGTTGGGTCTCCATTGAATTAATGTCAAAGTGACAACATGTTTCTTTGTTTCTTTCTTAAAAAAATTTACACAAAGTGACAACATGTTTCTTTGTTTCTTTCTTAAAAAAATTTACACAATAATGTTTTCTAAATTACAATCTATTCTACAACAAAATAAAAATATGTACATCAAATGATTTATGATAGTCAACAAGAGGCAGGATGACATGGTTTGGTGACGCAAGAACCTCTCCTACTCGTTGGGCACCATACATGAACACCATACATTGTTGAAAATGGATCTTTCAACTATTTGTAACATTTATTTTAATGTGTGGAGTGAAACAGAAGGGAAAAACCTCTTTTCCTAGGCCAGTATCCATGGTCTATGCAAGAACTAATGCTTAAAACAAAACAAGAATATAAACGTTCAAACTAATGGCATACCTAATGAGAGGAAAAAAAAAGGGGATTTATTGAAGCGTTTATCTCAGCCAACCTAAGAGAGCCCAAAATTCTACAAATTACTTGTTGAAATTTTAATTACAATGTGATTACAATGATATGCACCTTATTCTTTGCAATGGAAACAAATGGGTCATATAATTTTTAGTGATTCATGTAAGCTACTTTATTACTCTAAAGGTCAAGTATTCATACACAAGCCCTTCTCACAGGGGGCACCAAAATTGAGGTAGTCTTGGGTGGGCCACAAGAGAGGCGACCTCTAAACACCCCTCAAGGATCCCATGCTGGTCAATTGGGGCTAGGAAAATCGCAAGCAAGAAAAAGAAACAACAAACCCACAATCAAACAAGTGAAGGGGCACCACCTAGTTATGGTATGCGAACTAGGACGCAAGAGAGCTTTTTGTCACAACCAAGAAGGTGCACAATAAAACACACACAAGAAATATCACACCAAGACACACACCAAATGGAGCACAGAGAGCTAGAGCAAAGGAAAGAGAGAGGGGATGGAACTTGTGTAATACCTTGTGTATGACTTGAAAATGGATATGGTTTATTATTATGCTATCGTAGAGCTTATACAAAACTAACCCGATGCTTAGTGAATGCTAAACAATGCCAATACACACAGATACTATCTTAGGGTGTGGGAGACTTCTCATCACAATACCCCCTTACAATGGACACAAAATTGGCAATAAAAACACACTAAAACACTTTCTCAAACAACCTCAAATGATAGAGACTTAAAATACACAAATCACCTTTAATTCACCAAACCGTATTGCACAAGTGGAAGGATGAAGATTTGAATGCTAAATCACGCCTTTGATGCACCAAACCTCAATTATGGATGATGGAGGAACATATATAATAATGGTTTTGAGATATTGTACTCACACTCATTCACTTGCAATGTGTAGCTTGAAAGCTTCCCTCACACCAAGAGTAAAACTCACAAAGTGACTACTACACATAAGTATCTCCTCAATCATAGAGTGTTGGGGTGCTATGTGAGATATTGGAGATGCTTTAAAATAAGGAGAGGGACCTATTTATAGGCTAGAGACCTCTCATTAAGGTTATCGATAACCTTATTTACAAGATAATTACATCAAAATTAGGATTTCTTTTGAATACCAAAACATTGCACGTCTTCTTTGTCTGCTTGAGTCAAGAAAGTGGGGTCAACAGAAAGGCATTATTGATGGTAGATGGAGTGAAATTAGAGTGTTAAAATGGGAAGGAGAGAGAGAGAGAGAGAGAGAGAGAGAGAGAGAGAGAGAGAATTTTTACTATGTACATGTCTTGACGTGAGGTGCCTTTTAAGGTTAGGTCAATGGATATTTTGTGCTAGTAGGTTAGTGGTTAGTGTTAGTAGTAATCATTAAAAATTTAATGATATATTTATAATAGGTAGACTGAGGTGTATGGTTAAAAGAAGACGGGTAAATGAAGTGTTGTAATCCTTGTGATGGTAAAGCTTAAAGAAGTTTGGTACTTACAAGTGTAGGTTCTCAAAAATGACTGTCAATCATGTTCTTCTTCTCTTCTTGAGTTGTCGTTGCCAAGGTTGAATAAAATGATGAAAATACTGATTTTGGTTGATGAGAATCTCCAATTAGCAAAGAAAAGCAAGGTTTTACATGATGAATTTTATTTATCTAGAGAAAAGGTAAGAAAGAATTGTAATTTAGAGGTAATAGAGAGAGGCATAGAGATGGTGTATGTACATATTGTTAGGAAATAAGACGTAGCTAAATAGATTTTTGAGTAGATTACTTAATGGAGAGAGATAGATTTCACACACAAGAGATTATAGAGTAGAGAGAGAGAGAGAGAGAGTACACACGATATACGTGGTTCACCCAATGTGGGCTACGTCCACGGGAAAGCAGCCACTCAATGGTTTTAGCACTTCAAAAGAAGAAGTAGTTACAAAGGGATTAAACCCTTAATAGAGCTCCTGCCTTGCTTTACTCTCACCACCTCACACTCACCTTGTTGCATCAACTTCACACTATGAAATGTGTGTAGAAATGGCCTCCTTTTTATAGGCCAAAAGGGCTACCCTCTCTTATGAGAGGCAGCCATGTGTAGCCGCCCTTGTGCGAATAAGTCCAAATTGGACCCTCCAATCCGCCCATGTGTGTCCACCCTTGAGAAGACAAGTCCGCTTTTGAATTCGGCCACCGGCCATTGGCTTCGGACCACCGGCCACCGGCCACCGGCCATTCGACCGGTTGTTTTCTGACCACTTTTCGGCCGTCGTCCGGTCATAATATTCTGGCGAGGGAAAAAAAAAGTCTCGGGGGCGGCCCCTAAAGTTTCCCTTGATTTTTGGCTGTGAAAATTTTGGTTTTCGGTGAGTGATTTTGCTTCACGCACGATGGCTTCTCCTCATAATGGGGACCTTGCAGATGTGCGCTTTTACCATAGAAAATTACAAGGGTAATTCAGGCTCCATACTTAACAATCTCCCACTGAGAGACTGATCTCCAAACCAAACCTGTGACTGCTTTCCATTCTGGCTTCTTATCCTTGAATGCCAATTGAAGATGAGCAAAAGCTCAACTTCTCCTTGTTGACCACCTTTGTAAACATGTCTGCAGGATTTTCACTTGTATGCACCTTTCCTAGCTTTAGCTGTCCCTCTTCCAAAAGAGTGCGTATGAAGTGATATCTCACCTCAATGTGCTTTGTCCTTGAATGAAAGGTTGAGTTCTTCGCAAGACGGATAGCGCTTTGGCTATCACTGTACAAGACACAATTGTCTTCTTTGAATCCAAGCTCTTCTAAGAATCTGTGAAGCCACATAATTTCTTTTCTTGCCTCCGTCATTGCTACATACTCTGCTTCCGTGGTAGAAAGTGAAACCACTTTCTGGAGCTTTGAAGCCCAGCTTACTGCTGTGCCTCCAACCGTGAACACATAGCCAGTAGTGCTCCTTCGAGTATCTTTGGCACCTGCACTATCTGCATCAGCATACCCCTCTAGAAAAATATCAGTTCCTCCAAAATACAAAGCATTTGTTGTTGTCCCTTTTAGATACCTAAGTATCCACTTCACAGCTTTCCAATGCTCTTTACCTGGGTTGTCCATGAACCTACTCACAACTCCCACTGCATGTGCAATGTTTGGCCTTGTCCAGACCATAGCATACATTAGAGAACATACCGCTGTAGCATATGGAACTTTAGACATATAGGCTATCTCCTCTTGTGTCTTTGGACACATATCCTTCGTTAGTTTAAAATGACCAGCCAAAGGTGTATAAATTGGATTTGCATTTTGCATTTCAAACCTTTCTAGTACCTTCTTGATGTAATCTTCTTGATGTAATCTTCTTGAGATAGCTTTATTGTCTTCTTCGTCCCGTCCCTTGATATTTTCATACCAAGTATCCTCTTTGCAGCACCTAAATCTTTCATTGAAAAAGATTTAGATAGCTCCTCTTTTAGGTCTTTGATGTCCTGCATGTTAGCACTTGCAATCAACATGTCATCAACATACATCATTAGGATGATGAATTTCCCATCTCCCAAATTCTTCGTGTAGACGCAGTGATCCGAGTTGCATCTTGTGAATCCATGATCCAACATCCGTTGATCAAACTTCAAGTACCATTGTCTTGATGCTTGCTTTAAACCATACAAGCTCTTCTTTAATTTGCAAACCATTTTCTCCTTACCTTTTACTTCATACCCCTTTGGTTGAAGCATGTAGATTTCCTCCTCTAAGTCACCAAAGAGATTTACATCCATTTGCTCGAGATTTAGATCATGAGCAGCCACAAGGCTTAAGACAAGCATAATTGAGTTCATTTTTACAACATGAGAATATATTTCATTGAAGTCAATACCTTTCTTTTGAGAAAACCCTTTTACCACAAGCCTAGATTTGTACCTTTTCTTCCCACCTTCTTCTTCCTTCAGCTTGTACACCCATTTGTTTTGAAGTGCCCGCTTACCTTTAGGCAACTCAACCAATTCCCATGTTTGGTTTCAATGTAGTGATTCCATCTCCACTTGCATGCTCTTCGTCCATTCTTCTTTGGATTCATGTTGCATAGCTTCTTCGTATGATTCCGGATCTCCAGAATCTGAGATCAAGAGATGGTTGAAGGAAGGAACAAACCTTTCTGGAGGTCTACTTGCTCTTGTAGATCTTCGAGGAATAGGTTGAGGCTCCTCATTTGGTTGACATTGTTGCACATTGTCACCGTTTGCAGTCCTTGAGTCTTCCCCGTCCTCAAGCTCCATGTACTCATCACTTGTTTCTTTTGTTTGATTTCTTTCCAAGTAATCTTTGTACATATTTTGTTTGTTAAAAATTACATCCCTACTCCTTAAGATTTTACCATCTTTAGGATTCCATAGGCGATACCCAAAGTCACCTTCTCCATAGCCAATGAAGAAACACTTTTTAGACTTTGCATCTAGCTTTGATCTTAGGCTTCCATCTATGTGCATGAAAGCCTCACACCCAAACACTTTGAGAAATGCATAATTCACCGGTTTACCTGTCCATGCTTCTTCTGAAACTCCCCCATCCAATGCCATTGAGGGTGACCGATTGATTAAGTACACATACGTACTTATAGATTCCGCCCAAAGCTCAAGCGGTAGGCCACCCTGTATCCGCATGCTTCGTGCTCGCTCCATGATTGTCCTGTTCACCCTTTCCGAAATACCATTTTGCTGAGGTGTCCTTTGCCTCCGAATGCCATTGCTAGCACAAAATATTTCAAAAGCTTGGTTGCAATATTCGCCTCCATTGTCGGATCTAAGGCATTTAACCTTGGTACCTATTTCATTCTCCACAAAGGCTTTCCACCTTTGAAATATGGAAAATACATCGGATTTATTCTTCATGACATAAACCCATGTTTTTCTAGTCGCATCGTCTATGAATGTTACATAGTACAATGAGCCACCAAGTGATGGTGTACTTGCAAGACCCCAAACATCAGAATTAACCAACTCAAGTTTCGCATTTTTTCTTTCATTTCCTGATTTTTGAGATTTTACCCTCTTTTGTTTACCATAAACACAATCTTCACAAAACTCTAAGTCCACTTCTTTCAAACCTGGTAGAAGCTTCTTTGTTTGAAGTATTTGCATTCCTTTGGCACTCATATTCCCAAGCCGGTAGTGCCACACTACACTCTCAACTTCTGTAGTTGCTGCACAAGCTGAAGGTTGCGTGCTAACAGTACACAAGTAAAGTGTACTAACCTTTTCTCCATTGGCAACCACCAAACATCCCTTTGAGATCTTCCATCGTTTTTTTCCTAATGGAATGTTGTGACCTTCATCGTCCAATTGTCCTGTAGAGATTAAATTTTTGCGAAGAGAAGGAACATGCCTAACATCTTTAAGCTTCCATTCATTTCCGTTTGTAGTTTTGACAGAAACTATACCTTTACCGACAATCTCACAAGCTTCATCATCCCCCAAGTATACATACCCAAAATTACCTTTGGTGTAGTCTTGGAAATGTTGCTTGTGTGGTGTCGCATGGAATGAAGCCCCGGAATCTACTATCCAGGAATTAGACACATTGTCTAATGAGATAATTAGAGCATCTTGCTCTACTTTACCTTCCACATTGGCCTCTGATGTTGGCTTGTTGTCTTGAGACTCTGTCTCCTTCTTCTTCTTAGACCAGCAATCCTTCTTGACGTGGCCCTTCTTGCCGCAGTTCCAACATTCAAGAATTGACTTTGTGCGTGACTTGCTCCGCCTTGAGCGATCACGACCCTTTTGGTTTTTGAACCTCTCCTTAGGCCTTCCTCTTGTTTCCACTAACAGTGCAGCACTTGATGATTCTCCTGTGCTTCTCCTTCGTATTTCCTCGCTTAGGAGAACACCCACAACATCATCAAACTTAAGAGTATTTGTGTCAAAAATAGAATTACTTACAGCCATCACAAGGCTGTCCCAACTATCCGGTAGAGATGATAGTATAAGGAGAGCTTGCACTTCGTCATCGAAATTGATTTTCACCTATCGAAGTTGACTTATGTTTGTGTTAAAGTCATTTAGGTGTTCTGCATCTGAACCATTCTCTGCCATCTTTAGATTGAACAACAGCTTCATAAGAAATACCTTATTGGATGCCGATGGTTTCTCATAGAAGTCGTCAAGTGACTTCATCAAGTCCTTCATGGTCTTCATCTCCGAAACATTGAAGGCCACCGTTGACGCCAAGCTTAACCGGGTTGTTCCTAGTGCCTTTCAATCAAGGACAATTCATGCTTCATCTGCCATTGTTGCAGGCTTCTTCGCAAGACCGCCTAGTGGCAAATAGAGGTCCTTCTGGTAGAGATAGTCTTCAATCTGCATCTTCCAATGTTGGTAGTTTTTGCCATTGAACTTCTCAATCTTGAGCTTCTCTTCCTCCGCCATAACTCCCACTCAATTCAAGGAATCCTTTCCTTGAGATAATTTAGCTACGAGCAAACCTTGCTCTGATACCAGTTGTTAGGACATAAGACGTAGCTAAATAGATTTTTGAGTAGATTACTTAATGGAGAGAGATAGCTTTCATACACAAGAGATTATAGAGTAGAGAGAGAGAGAGAGAGAGAGAGAGAGAGAGAGAGAGTACACACGATATACGTGGTTCACCCAATGTGGGCTACGTCCACGGGAAAGCAGCCACTCAATGGCTTTAGCACTTCAAAAGAAGAATTAGTTTACAAAGGGATTAAACCCTTAATAGAGCTCCCGCCTTGCTTCACTCTCACCACCTCACACTCACCTTGTTGCATCAACTTCACACTATGAAATGTGTGTAGAAATGGCCTCCTTTTTATAGGCAAAAACGGCTACCCTCTCTTATGAGAGGCAGCCATGTGTAGCCGCCCTTGTGCGAATAAGTCCAAATTGGACCCTCCAATCCGCCCATGTGTGTCCACCCTTGAGAAGACAAGTCCGCTTTTGAATTCGGCCACCGGCCATTGACTTCCGACCACCGGCCACCAGCCACTGGCCAATCGACCGGTTGTTTTCCGACCACTTTTCGGCCGCCGTCCGGCCATAATATTCTGGCGAAAAGGAATATTCCGGGGAGGGGAAAAATGTATCGGGGCCCTCCGCTCCCGAGGCCCCTAAAGCTCCCTCTGATTTTTGGCCGTGAAAATTTTGGTTTCCGGTGAGTGATTTTCCTTCACGCATGATGGCTTCTCCTCATAATGGGGGCCTTACAAATGTGCGCTTTTACCACAAAAAATTACAAGGGTAAATCAGGCTCCATAATTAACACATATAGAGTTCATATGAGAGCTATGGAAGTGAGAGGGGAGGTTAATGGTGAAGAGGGCGAGAGAAACCATTGAAGATGCAAGTTTGAGGGAGAAAAAGAGAGAAATGAATGTGTGTGTGTGTGCGCGTGTGTGTGTGGAAGTGTGAAGGAAGGTGAGAGAAGACTAGGACGACTTGTGAGAAAAAGTGGGCAGATTGGGGTCCACCAAAAAACTCATATCTCATCGGTGCAAGCTCCAAAAAATATGAAGAATTTTGAGGTGAATATGAAGTTTGTGAGCTAAATTTTTCATTTTAATCACTTTATCAAATTCGGAGTGGAGGTGGATGCCAAAAATACCATCAAAATACCTTTTTCCCTCCTACAAAAGTCTTTAGTGGCCTCTTTTTGTTGAATTTGCATAATCCTCCAAGAGTGAGTCCCTCCTTGCATGAGAGCATGACTTATATATTCTTAAGGTTTGAAATATGCATGGATTAGGATTACTTACGAATATGATATATGGATATGATGGATGCTAGTATATAAACAACTCATGGAATCTGGAATAGCGTCAGTTGTATATAAATATAAAATGAAAAAAAACATGAAAATATAGAAAATCAAATGGGGGATCCTCATTTGTTTTTATTGATTTAGGACTATTTACAAGAAGTAAGGAAAAAATGGTAGTTTAGTAAAAGAAAATGACTATGTGAAAGGTATTTTTATGATTTTTTCTCGGAGTGGATTCGCACCAATATTTATAGAAGCTTGCATGAAAATATTTATTTATATAATCAAGAGTATGTACAATGGTAAGAGAAATATAGTAACAGTGAGTCCATGTACATAACATACTTAGGTAAATAGCATCCAGCTAGGTAAAAATATTTAAATAAATAATAATAAAAATCCATATATTTAGGCCTTATGAACAATGAAATATTTACACACAAATGGTCCATAAAATATTTTTATATTTTGTTTTTATTTATTTGTTTTGGCTCAACTAGCACAATGACTAACTAACTGAGGGTTTTGAGGAGATATGGGAAAAGTCCCCTAACTCACACACGCTTATGTACAATGAAATTGTGAGGATATCCACAGTGTTTGAGTGATTTTGATAGGGTGAGATAGATCACTATGGCCTACTAAATGTTGGTCAAAACCTTAGTCCCAACGTGTACATAGGGTAAAACACCCCTTTCTACTTCTTGTTTTGAAGTACTAAATCCATTGAGTGGCTACTTTCCCATGGACATAGCCCACATTGGCTGAACCACGTATATCGTGTGTACTCTCTCTCTCTCTCTCTCTCTCTCTCTCTCTCTCTCTCTCTCTACAAGCCATGCTTAACATTTGCGACGCTCATACTGCGATGCTCAAACATGAAAATGCACGGCGTCGCTATGAGCATCGCTCTGCTAAAAGTAACATAGCCACGCATATAGCGATGCCGACAGGGCTAAAAAAATAACCTAGAGCGTCCGAAAACTCAGATCTTAGATCTGAGTTTTCGATGCGCACTCAAAGCAAGCAAGGTAACACTCTCCCTCTCTCTCTCTCTCTCTCTCTCTCTCTCTCTCTCTTTCTTCTCCACACACACACACACACACACACGAGGAGAGGAAGGAGAGCCAGGTGTGTTCCTTCCCTCTCCTCACTCTCATGTTTCCTTCCCCTCTTTCTCTCTCCTTCTCTCTCTCTCTCTCTCTCTCTCACACACACACACACAAGGAGAGGAAGGAGAGCCAGGTATGCTCCTTCCCTCTCCTCACTCTCATGGTCCCTTCCCCTCTTTCTCTCTCCGTCTCTTTCACTCACACACACACACACACATTGTGTTTTTGAGAGAGAGAGAGAGAGAGAGATAGAGAGAGAGAGAGAGAGCACAAGCATAAACAAAAAACGCAAACACACATGCATACACAAAGAAAGCACACACACATTGAGAGAGGAAAAGAGAGAGAGCATGCATAAACCAAAAATGCGCCCACACACATGCATAATCAAAGAAAGCACACACACATTGAGAGAGGAAAAGAGAGAGAGAGAGAGAGCATGCATAAACCAAAAAAGCGCACACACACACATGCATAATCAAAGAATGCACATACATTGAGAGAGGAAAAGAGAGGAAGAGAGATATATATATAAAACAAAGAGAGAGAGAGAGAGAGAAAAGAAGAAGAAGAAGAGAGTTTGATGATCGTAGGAAAGTATCCCAAGAGACCTTAAAGAAATGTTATTCATAAGGAAAATGACATAACCAATCTATCACACTTCGGTGATAGAATAGTTATACCATTTTTCTCCTTTTTTTTATTGGCGTGCACACACACCCGAGAGGAAGAGAGTTTAATTTAACATTGTAGGAAACTAATTAAAGAGACCTAAAAATCTAGCCGACGAGGAGTTGAAACCAAGACTTGTTATTCAAGAGGAAAATGGCATAACCAATCTAACACACTTGAGTGATAGAAAGGTTATACCATTTTTCTCTTTTTATTGGCACACACACACCCACACACACACACACACACACAAGAAGAAGAGAGTTTTAACGCCGTAGGAAACTATCCCAAAAGACGTCAAAGATTAATTGGGTTTTAGTAGACTTACGTTAAATTAGATTTAGGTTTATTGGCACTGCTTGCTTGCAGGTAGTGATATAGGGGTGATGCCTATCAATTTGTGTACACATTTTTTAGGCTTTTTCATGCTATTTTTTAGGTTCCTAATAAAAATAGATTATATTTTTCTCTCTGCTGTTCAAAGTAGCTCTCTCTCTCTCTGTGTGTGCGTGTGTGTGTGTTTCTCTACTCTGCTCTGTCGATAAACGCAGTCAAGAGCTCTCTCTCTTTCTCTCTCTTTAACAGCAGGCAGTGCCGCCGTCTACACGCTAGTGTCGGCCTTGTTTAAATTAAATTAGATTAGATTTAGGTTTATTTTTAGTTAGATTCACATTTGATTAGATTTAGGTTTATTTACGTTAGATTTAGATTTACATTATATTAGATTAGGTTTAGGTTTATATATGTTATATTAAATTAGATTTAGGTTAGAAGAAATGGCGAAGAAATCGTTTAAGATAAGGTTAGAAGAAATGGCGAGAAAATTTCTTGCGCTCACAGCCTCGACAGTCCATGTGGACCAGCAATTCCACTCGCATGTTCGACTGCTGCTATCATACAATAAGCCATCATTTTCAGCTAATGGAAGAGAAAATTGAGCATACACAAAAATTAGTGATGCAAGATGACGATTCCAAGGGTCACACACACACACACACACCACATCTCGTCAAGGGTCACACACACACACACACACACATACACACACACCACAGAAATTAGTGATTCAAGATGACGATTCCAAGGATCACACACACACACACACACACACCACATCCCATCAAATCTAAAATAAGAATAAAGTGCCTTGAGCAGACATCAGCTACATTGCAAGAATGACGTACCTCCATGCTACAAACAAAGATCTACTATGAAAAGATGTTAAGATGCTGTGAAATGCTACTGCTAGAGAAGAGGCAAAGGGGTTTTGTCCACTACATGCAGTATCATGTAGACGTGGGTGTGTAGATTTCTTGTACCCACAAATATAGGCATTGACCAATAAAGACGAGATTATAACCCGGTGCTTCTGATCTCCGTGCACCTCTAGACCGAGGTGTGCGGGAATTGTACATGATTGGATAATGTGAGGTAGTTTACGGTGTGAACAGAGAGAGAGAGAGAGAGAGAGAGAGAGAGAGAGAGGGAGAGGGAGCGAGAGAGATAAAAGACGAAGAATTCCAATAGAAGATTAAATTTGTTGTCCAGGTTATAAGATTTTTTCCCTCATTATGAGTAGTGACGAGGATGTGGGGCCGTCCAACCGAAACACCTTATGTCCTTGTAACCATTGCAAGCATGCTGTGCGATGGACAAGACGCGTTTCTTTGCAGCACGTTCGCGAATTTGGCGAGTTTGATCCATTTATTATAGATCGAGTTGTTGCCAATTATAACTCGTCGGACTCTGACGCTCGCCAACAGGAAGCAATCTTGCAACCCAATAGACGTGTTCGCAGGCGCTTTGGTCAAGCAGCATATGTGAGGCCACAAGATGTAGCCTCTGACAGCTTGGGGGATGATCATGCAGACCACATTCCCAATGAGGCAATGTTTGAGCCCGAAGTTGATGAAATGATCGAGACGATCATGGATTCAGAACGGCTTGTCTATGATGATATGAAAAGTGAAGCCGATACGCCATTGTATAATGGAGCACGTGTGTGTAGATTGAAAGCACTCCTGGTTCTTCTCAACATGCAGACAAAGTTTGGATGGAGTGATACTAGCGTCATAAGGCTTTTCACGTGATCTATTACAATTAGTTTACTTTAATAAAACTCTAAATGTATAATGATCTGATAGATTTTTACACAATTCTACCGTATTTTTATGTTGTGTAGATTACTCAAAGAGCACATACTACCAGTTGATAATGTGATACCAGATTCTCGAGACGAAGCAAGAAAGATTTTGCGAAACTTGGGGATGGATTATAATTCGATCCACGCTTGTCCTAATGACAACATTCTTTTCAGAGGGGAATACATAGACATGGAGAAGTGTCCGAAATGTGATTCCGAAAGATATCAAGTAGATCTCCACGGAACAAAAATTCTGCAAAAGGTTTTGCGACATTTTACTATGCTTCCTCGCATCAAGCATTTCTTCGAATGTAAGTCCATGGCCGCCCTAGCATCATGGCATGAGGAGAATAAATCTTCGGATGGTGTGCTACGGATTCCTACAGATTGTGCAGCCTGGAAACATATAGATGGAACATGGACGGACTTTGCGAGGGAAGCTCGAAATTTGCACTTAGGCCTGGCTATGGATGGCGTAAATGCATTTGGTCAAAGATCAACATCTTACAGTGTATGGCACATTGTCATCGTCAACTACAACATTCCCCCGTGGTTGACTACGAAGAAGGGGCACCTATGGCTAAGCTTGATTGTGCCGGGGTGATATAAAGTGAAGAATATGGATGTGTATCTTCGTCCACTATTGGAAGAGCTACAACAATTGTGGATCGGCATAGAGGTGGTGGATATGAGCCGACACACAGGTCGACGGAATGCTTTGATCAGAAGCATTCTAATGTGGACCATGCATGACTATCCCGGACTAACAGAATTCTCAGGTGATCTATTTACACTCCCCACTCAGACACTATAAATCTTTCTTTTTCTCAAGTTGATCTATTATCATGTGTATACATGCAGGGCTTCAAACAAGCAGATACAGAGCATGTGTCACATGTGGACCTAGACTGAATGCATGTAGGGCGCCCTCACTGAAGAAGCAAATCTACGAAGGTCATCAAGTGTATCTTCCAGAGAATCATGTGTTACGCGATGGCTTTTTGGGAAGAGAGCCACCGAGGATGTCTGCACAAGCATGGTTAGAGCAGAAGGAGATGTGTGATGATGGATTTCCCCCAGGGATGATGAGACTATCTCTATGGTACGAGTTACCATACTGGCCCCAACTCATGATCAATCACTTGCTCGATCCAATGCACATATTCAAGAATGTGGGTAATCTACTATGGGACCATCTGACCGGCAAGAAAGATACTTTGGGAGCCAGAGTTGACCTTAGAAATGTGGATCGTATAGAGCAATATTGGCCGCAAACAACGTCCGATGGATCGATAAAACTCCCTAAAGCACCATGGATTTTCACAGGAGCCCAAGAACGCAAAGTAAAAGAGACCATTCGATCTTTGCGGACCCCCACTAGCGTAATGCACTCGCTCCGAACGTGTTTTACTAAAGAAGGAAAGCTTACCGGTTTGAAGTCACACAGCTGGCATAAAATGTGTCAGGTATGTTCATAGTGGAGTATATCATAGTGAGAATTGTGTAACAAATTCGTGTGTGGACGTACTTTAATATCATTGCTGCACGTGTTTTGCAGTTTATTTTACCGGTTTCCATTGAGGGATGTCTGTCTCTTGACGTCCGTAACACAATCTACAAACTTGCGACGTTGGTACAATGGATCTCACAAAAGGAGATCAACGTAGAATCCATACCATTCGCCAAACTAAACGCTGCAGAGGTTGTGTGTATGTTTGAGAAACATTTTCCTACTACCATGCTAGCCATTCAGGTGCATCTTCTTGCTCACATAGTTGATGAAGTGAAAATAGCCGGCATAGTACATTACAGATGGATGTTCTTTTTAGAACGTCTCATGAAAACACTCAAGGGATATGTGCGTCAGAATCACGTCCGGAGGGTATCATGGCAGAAGGTTGGCTGGTATCAGAGTCCCTAGTGTACATTGGAGAGTGTCTAGACGGATTTGATAAATCCCGGGACACGCTATGGCGAGCCATAGATGATGAGCGCATATCTGGAATTGTCATGTGAAATCTCGGTGTTGAGAAGAAGATGACGGAATATCTAGAGGCTAAAATCAACCAATTTTGCATGCTTCACAATCCAGTCATGCAGAAGTGGATCTCACAATATGAGGATGCAAAGCAAGAGCAACAAAGGGCAAGAATCGAGTGGACACGGGGAAGACGACCACGGATGCACTATCCGACGGGTCTGGAGTGCCCACCAAAATTCATGAGCTTAAGATGGTTGCACAACCAACTAAAAAGCGCACAACACTGAGGTTAAGAAGTGACTAAGGAAGAGTGGGAGTACTCTAGGGGTTGCGCAACCAAGGTAAGTTTGCAATGTACGACTAGTAACTTTCTAGATGTTTGAACGGCCACTCATAATCTTTTTTGGTTGTAGTATAAGTCATACACATCAGCATGGTGTAAAGGTTGACATTTTAGGGTGGAACGGATCGACAAAAAACGTTTTACTCAAGATTATGGAATCATGGCAAAATTTGAACAGTTTAGTTGATGACCTAAGAGACACTTTCGTACTACCCGAGCATTGTGAACAAGTAAGTATGTAAATAGTTAACGTGTGTTTTAGACTTTATGTGCTTGGAAGCTCTCATGTAAGTTATGTGGCTCTGGCAGGTGATATTTCATCCCACAAAGTCTGTATCAAACTGGTGGTACGTCATAGAGGTAGCCCCTCGTAGTGCACAGACGTATGAAGGCTATCATGTGCCAATCAGAGTGGCATCAATGGAGGAGATCGGAGAAGATGCCCAGTCAGAAGCCGTGGAGGTGGTGCCACACGAATATCAAGCTACTACTCTCTATGGGGTGCATGCAGAGGATCTACAAAATGAAGCAGAGGACATCTGTTTAAACGGAGATCTCTATATAGATATAGAAAGTTATGATGAGCTATGCGAGGATGAGAGAGAGATCTCTTAAAGCCATAATTATTGTATTTGAGCAAGTGTGCTCCGTTTTGTAAATTCAGAGTTATGCACTTGCCTCTTTCATCACTCAAGTTGAATAGAAGAAGAACGCTTTCTGTTGCTGCTAGCCTTTGAACATTCCAAAGCTACAAGCACTGGAGTGTTCTTGTATGATTCTCCGGCTCTTTAAGTATTTGCATTATTGCGTCATTGCGTCATTGTATTTAATGGTCTTTGAGTCCACTCCAGGTACGTATCCTCTAGGTATGTTCTCATTAGCAGAGACAATGAGCACCTCCTCCTCTCTCTCTCTCTCTCTATCTCTATCTACATGTCCATGTTTTCTACTCCATTCATTCAATATTAAGTTTAAATGTTCGTGTGTTTAATGCAGGTATGGATGATGATGAGTTTCTTTCTTCTTTGTCACCCCAGCAGAGAAAGTGGTACGTGGAGCGTCATCGCACAGGCGCACCATCGCGTGTTCATACTCCATCTGCATCTCCCTCTGTTTCGGAGTCCTCAGTGTGCTCCAAAGCTTCGCTGTCGACGAGACGATCTTCACACTCGTCTAGGCACCGGTACTCTAGTGGTGGTGGTGGCGGTGGCGGTTGTTGTGGGGGTGGCGCCACCGATGCTTCGACACCGCCTCGTGTTCGATGACGCTCTTTACCCTCCCCTTCTTTCCCCGTCCCGACACCAGCCACGACATCGCCATTGACACCAGGTTTTGCATGGCTGAGTGCCGTTCCCCACAGCTACACACCACTAGCTACTCCTCCAAGAGTCACTCCAGTGGACACTCCTCGTTTCGGGGCTCAGACTCCAGTAGAGACACCTGGCATCCGTACCCCCATTGACACGCCGCTAGAGACCCCTGTCGAGACACTCAGGTTCACGCGTCAGCGGCAAGAGGGCTTGCCTTACTCCATCGACTTCAACGGCGGCATCATCTTGGATGATGACGACAAGAAGGTGATTTCGCGCATGCGTGGTCTTTGCTCTCAGGTGTTTAGACACTACATACTAAACACCTAGAGTGAAGTACCGAATGAATTAAAAGACAGAGTCATCATCATGCTTCATGACGAGTTTCCCGTTCCAACACGGGATGACCGCTTCAATGAAGATGTGATGAACGTTCGAATGCGCGAATACTGCAAGCATAAGCGTTTCGAAGTGCAAAAAGCAATCAAGCATGGATGGAACAGACCAGATTAGCTGGCCAAAGAAGATTGGAAGCATGCGAAGAAAGAAGCGCGCGAGAATCCCGACAAGTGGAAGCAACAAAAGGAGGCAGCCAGAGCCCGAGTAGAGGCACGGAGCTCGCACCACTTGGGGAGCAGCGTGTGGGTATCATTTGAGCCCGATTTTGTAAGTGTTTTTGCATCTATGTTCGATAGTTTAGGGTTTATGGCATTTTAAATTCTAACATAATGGACTATTTGTATGTTTTGATAGTGGTCGTTTACATGACGTGATCCCACTCCGTACGAGCGTGAGTACGTAGGCAGGAAGGGCTTAAACGCCCTTATAGACATCCTGACTTCTCGCGGCGGCATGGTTAGTATTAGGGTTTATTCTTTTCTATTTATTGTATTGTTTTATAAACGTCGCTCGCTATATGTTTATACTTACAAAAAGCTATCTTATTGTTTTTTTTTGCAGAATCCGACAAATACGCCGCTTGGACGTGATGAGACGTCTGATTAGACAACGTCAGTTTAGCCATATCTAGATAGCATTAGTTTCTTTTTGTCCTAGCTTATGTATCATGAGACCATGTAACTATGTATTTTTGAAAACCATGTATATTTTTAAAATAATGACAATGGTTTGTAACTATTACATTTGCAATGATTAACAATCAAGTGATTTTGTTGTTGTGTACAATTGTCATTTATTTACTTCCATCAATTCACGCTTGTCATTTTTGTATCTTTATTTTTCAAACAATACGTACTATGGATGATGGAGTTAATGATTATATTGTCTTGTGGCTGACTATTTTGGGTCTATATTTACCTTTGTACTTTTTTTCAAAGGTAAATAGACCAATGAAACATTCAATATGGTTGATGGGTGGCAGGGCATTCAATGCCCTTCCACCAAAAATTTTTAATCTTGGGCATCGCTAAATTGTGCACTGCAGTGTCGTTATAAGCGTCGCTATCTATGGCCCTGCAGCATTGCTATATGTGTCGCTATATAGAGACGCTGATAGAGACTGCGGTAGCGACGGCTATAGTGACGTTCTCCTATCGACGCTTTTAGTGACGTCGAGGTTTTAAAAAACCCAATGAATTTCTGTCGCTATAAGCGTCACAAGAGCACACAACCTCTTGTAGTGTCTATAATCTCTTGTGTGTGAAAATTATCTCTCTCCATTAAGTAATCTACTCAATTATATACTTAACTACGTCATATTTCCTAACAACTGGTATTAGAGCAAAGTTTTCTCGTAGCTAAAGTATGTCAAGGAAAGGATTCCTTGAATTGAGCGGGAGTAAACCAGCACTAGAAGATGAAAATTGAAGACTATCTCTAACAGAAGGACCTTTATTTTCCACTAGGCGGTCTTGCAAAGAAGCCCGCAATGATGACATATGAATCATGGATTGTCCTTGATCAAAAGGCACTGGGAACAATCCGGTTAAGCTTGGCATCAATAATGGCCTTCAATGTTCTGGAGATGAAGACCACGTAGGACTTGATGAAGTCACTTGACGGCCTCTACAAGAAACCATTAGCATCCAATATTGTATTTCTCATGAAAATCTTGTTCAATCTAAAGATGGCAGAGAATGGTTCAACTGCAGAACACCTAAATGACTTTAACACCAACATAAGTAAACTTCGATCGGTGAAAATCCATTTCAGTGAGATGAGCTCTCCTTATACTATCATCTCTACTGGATAGTTGGGACATCCTTGTCATGGTTGTAAGTAATTCTATCTCTGGCACAAATACTCTTAAGTTTGATGATGTTGTGGGTGTTCTCCTAAGCGAGGAAATGAAAAGGAGAAGCACAGGAGAATCATCAAGTGTTGCACTACTAGTGGAAACAAGAGGAAGGCCTAAGGAGAGTTTCAAAACCAAAAGGGTCATGATCGCTCAAGGAAGAGCAAGTCATGTACAAAGTGAGTTCTTGAATGTTAGAATTGCAGCAAGAAGGGCCATGTCAAGAAGGATTACTTCTCCAAGAAGAAGAAGGAGTCAGATTTTCAAGACAACAAGCCAACATCGGAGGCCAATGTGGCAGGTAAAGTAAAGCAAGATGCTCTAATTCTCTTATTAGACAATGTGTTTAATTCCTGGATAGTAGATTCTGGGGCTTCATTCCATGCGACACCACACAAGAAACATTTCCAAGATTACACCAAAGGTAATTTTGGGTATATATACTTGGGAGATGATGAATCTTGTGAAATTGTCTGCAAAGGTACGGTTTGTGTCGAAACTGCTAACAAAAATGAATGGAATGTTAAAGATGTTAGGCATGTTCCTTCTCTTCACAAAAATTTGATCTCTACAGGACAATTGGACGATGAAGGTCACAACATTGCCTTCGGAAACAAACAGTATAAGATCTCAAAGGGATCTTTGGTGGTTTCCAAAGGATAAAAGTTCGATACACTTTACTTGTGTACTATTAGCACACAATCTTCAACTTGTGCAATAGCTATAGAAGCCGACAGTGCAGTGTGGCACTATTGGCTTGTGCCAAAGGAATGCAAGTCCTTCAAACAAAGAAGCTTCTACCAGGTTTGAAACAAGTGGACTTAGAGTTCTGTGAAGATTGTGTTTATGGTAAACAAGAGAGGGTAAAATTTCAAAAATCAAGAAATGAAAAAAAAAAGTTGAGTTGGTTCATTCGGATGTTTGGGGTCCTGAAGTACACCATCACTTGGTGGCTCATTGTACTATGCAACATTCATAGATGATGCAACTAGAAAACATGGGTTTATGTAATGAATAATAAATCCGATGTGTTTTCCATATTTCAAAGGTGGAAAGCCTTTGTGTAGAATGAAACGGGTACCAAGGTTAAATGCCTCAGATCTAATAGTGGAGGAGAATATTGCAGCCAAGATTTTGAAAGCTTTTGTGCTAGCAATGGAATTCGGAGGCAAAAGAAAACCCCAAGGACACATCCAAGATTTGGATTTTGAAAAGGATGAACAAGACAATCATGGAGTGAGCACGAAGCATGTGGCTACATGCAAGCTTATCACTTGAGCTTTGGGCAGAAGCAGTAAGTACGTCTGTGTATTTTATCAATCGGTCACCCTCAACAACATTGGATGGGGGAGTTCCAGAGGATGCATGGACATGTAAATCAATGAAGGATTCATTTCTCAAAGTGTTTCGGTGTGAGGCTTTCATGCACATAGATAGAAGCATAAGATCAAAGCTAGATGCAAAGTCCAAAAAGTGTTTCTTCATTGGCTATGCAGAAGGTGACTTTGGGTATCGCCCATGGAATCCTGAAGGTGGTAAAATCTTTAGGAGTAGGGATGTAATTTTTAACGAAGAAAATATGTACAAAGACTACTTGGAAAGAAACCATAAAAAAGAGATAGGTGATGAGTACATGGAGCTTGAGGACAGTGAAGATTGAAGGAGTAAAAATGGTGGCAACGTACAACAATGTCAAACAAATGAGGAACCTCAACCTATTCCCCGAAGATCTACAAGACTAGGTAGACCTCCAAAAAGGTTTATTTGTTCCTTCAACCATCTCTTGATCTTAGATTTTAGAGAGTTGGAACCATACGAGGAATCTATGCAACACAAATCCAAAGAATGGATAAAGAGCATGCAAGTGGAGATGGAGTCATTACATCGCAACCAAACATGGGAGTTGGTTGAGTTGCCTAAAGATAAGCGGGCACTTCAAAAAAACTGGGTGTATAAGCTAAAGGAAGAAGAAGGTGGGAAGAAAAGGTATAAGTCTAGGCTTGCGGTAAAAGGTTCTTCTCAAAAGAAAGGTATTGACTTTAATGAAATATTTTCTCCTGTTGTAAAAAGGAACTCAATTAGGCTTGTCTTAAGCCTTGTGGCTGCTCGTGATCTAAATCTTGAGGAAATGGATGTATATACAACATTCCCTCACGGTGACTTAGAGGAGGAAACTTACATGCTTCAACCAAAGGGGTATGAAGTAAACGGTAAGGAGAAAATGGTTTGCAGATTAAAGAAGAGCTTGTATGGTTTAAAGCAAGAATCAAGACAATGGTACTTGAAGTTCAATATGGATGCTTGTCAAATCATTGCGTCTACACGAAGAATTTGGATGGGAAGTTCATCATCCTAATGTTGTATGTTGATGAGATGGTGATTGCAAGTGCTAACATGTAGGACATCAAAGACCTAAAAGAATAACTTTCTAAATATTTTTCAATGAAACATTTAGATGCTGCAAAGAGGATACTTGGTATGAAGATATCAAGGGAAAGGATGAACAAGACAATAAATCCATCTCAAGAGGATTACATCAAGAAGGTACTAGAAAGGTTTTCAATGAAAAATGCAAAAACAGTTTTTACACTTTGGCTGGTCACTTTAAACTAACCAAGGATATGTGTCCAAAGACACAAGAGGAGATAGCCTATGTGTCTAAAGTTCCATATGTTGTAGTGGTAGGTTCTCTTATGTATGCTATGGTCTGGAAAAAGGGATGGTAACCCTTTAGTTGAGTGCATTTATATCCTTCAGAGGTTAGATGAAGAGAGAAAATTGGCTGTGAAAAATGCTCTTGTAGAGAAAGAAAGAAGGAAGAAATGGTTTGACGGTCATCTAAAGAACAAAGATAACAACGTTCATGATAATGTCCTTATGTATGGAGTGCATAACAAAAAAAAAAGTTAAAATATGCAGGAAAAGGACCATATAGAATATGTGAAATCACCCCACAAGGAACCATTCATGTGAAGACTCTTGATGGAGTTGAAATCATTCGATTCCTCAATGGGAGAAAATTTAAAAGATACTATGATCAAGTTAAGCCAAGAGAACCTACGTGCCATCCATCAAAAAAAGGTAGCCAAGGCACAAACAGAATTGAAGAAGATACAAGCTGAAGTTGAGGTTAAAGAGCAACAACAATGCATAAGACGCCAACGAGAGTCCAACCTTGGAGTTACACATGCATTCCACATTGAAACAAAGGATAATTGGTTGGAATAAAAAACACCTCTACGATACCCTACTAAGCTAAATAGCACCTATGGAAAATTTCTATATAACGCCTTATTGGACACGTATGTTAAGTATAACTTGTTGTCATATGGAGTGTCATGTCAATTTGGAAAGCCACTTCTATTTGAGAGTATTATCTAAGTCAAGGGTGTCAAAAAGAAAAAAAATGGTTTTTGGAATCTGACACACTTCTGTCAGTTATGACAATTAGGTTGTAGTTCAAGACTTTTTGTTCATGCCTACTAGAACTATGGAGGGTAATATAAACCTAGGATGCACGTGGATGATAACTACCAAATACACTATTTATTGGGGGACTAGGGGTGTCACAACGTAGAAACCAACTCTCAGCCTTGCCACTCAATCCATAGTACCTGAGATATTGCCTCTTAATGAAATAAAACCCAAAACATTGCATGTCTAGGAGGTTGAGCCATATGTCCCCATAGCCCAACTCTCTAGAGCTTCAACTGTTGTAGTTGAAATAAATCTTGAGACACACAAGACCCATACTAATATAACAAAGAAAATATACAAGTGGGTCCCTAAATCTTCTTTAGCAACCATAGCTAGTGCTAAAAGATAGGAGCCTGGTAAGAGACGTCCCACTCGCCCAACGAAATGTAAAGAAATGTTACATTTGATTACTAAAAAACTAATGGAAGCTCAAGGCTACTATGAAGGAAATGATCAAATCTGGGTGCCAAAACGTAAATTGTGCCCTTAATTGTCACCTGACCCATGTGAGCCAAATCCTATAGCTTGAAAACAAATTGACAATTCTGGAAAGGAAAAAATCATGGAATGCTACACAGCCGCTCCAGAGATAGTATGGGTCCCGAAGAAAGAACGATTTGTTCCACCTAACTCAAGAACAGGAAAGTCAAATCAAGCTTCTTGCTCTTCATATAGTTCCTATACAAATAGAAGCTTCGACCCAACCTCCACCTACCATTGTACATATCCATACAAACAAGAAAGAATTTGCACCTCCAGTTGTAAGTTCACCACCTACAACAACGTTGCAAATAAGATCATGGGAGAGTACCTTACCACCCTTGCAACTAGATGAAATGCCTAGGGTGGTAAATTTTTTTTGGTCAAAGTCTTCACCCATAACAACTTGGAACAATAGGTTTCAAAAGGTGACAAAATCATTCCAAAAGGTATGATCTACCCAAGGAAGGGGGGAGTGTTTGTTGACACTCATCATTCACTCACTTCCCTCTCAACCTTACTCCCTGACCTCTCAATCTCCCAATCTTAGGGAATGTATATATAAAGCTTTATACTCACAAAAACAAGATAAAAAAGCAAAAGATCAAGAGCCACCAAACAATAATATGGAAACTTACAAGTTCTATACATAACACAAAATCCTAAAAGCACATTATAAACAAGGACACAACCTTTTGACACAAACCTTATAAGATTTGCACTCTAACCACCATCATCTTGTGTACAGATATGGCTAGTACGCTAGAATCATCCACTCCTGAATTGGGTGAGAGGTACCCTTGTTACTTTTCATAAGTGTTTCACATGGTCTTTTCGATGCTTGCCTGTACATGAATAGGATTTGGTAGGTACGCTAGCCTGTGAGATAAATTTTTACAAGTTAGAATGGCTGAGACGTCTCTTGACCAAGACTCATCCATACTTAGTAGAGACAATTTCTCCATTGCACAAGCATACCCTTTTGACCAAGATGACTATAGATGTCCAGTGACGTTCTTACCCAGGGGGTTCACCTTACATAGTATGTAACCTATCACGTGAGTTCAAGAGAAGGGTATTTAAATCCCTTAAAACTTACAGAAATAAATTCACTTAAGAATATGTTTTTTCACAAATCTCAAAAAAAATTACAGAATTTAAAAGAAAAGGGTTCATTATATTTCCTAGAAAATTCACAAAATAGGGATTTTAGAAAAAGAGTCTGTCACACACATGATATAGTGGTCTTAAATATAGTGAGCCCCCTAGGCCTTCTTAGTAAACATTGGTGTCTCTAATGATGAAGACAATTTACATGATTGCACGAATGGCACATATGGTCTCAGGGATGATGACTTTGTTTTTCTCGACTACGAGGATAGGGGTTTAGCCTTAGGGTTTCCCCCCAATCTCTACAATATCCTATTCCCTTGACTCTCTAGGGGGAGTGAAAATAATTAGGTTAGGGTTCTTTATGTTTTTTAATTGTGTTCAATAATGGTTGGTACCTTTTCCCACTGATGTGCCTCTCGAAGGTGGATGTTTGGTGGTGACTATTGTGCAGTTTGTAGCTACATAAGGATGCCTGTGAAGGAAAATGACAATGGATATTTACATGCTACAATGGATGTTCTCAATTATATCAGATGTACTACTTCCTTTTATCTATGCGTTCCACAGTTACATGTTTGCATCTTGTCATTTGAGTTCTAACAATGCATAAAAATTTATGAAGTTGTGACATTGCCAATTTAGATGCTATAATCATTTTAGACTTCTAGTACCTTATTCTTCTCTTTGATTTTGGCCTATTAGTTGGCTTTAAGTAGGTATGAGGATGCTAGGCTAAACTAGGCCACTTAATTGTGTTGACTTTAATTCCTAATTAGTCTATTAATTATAATAACTTTAGTAATGTTTTAGGATATGAGGATATAGTTATCTCTAGCTTATTCCACCTAGGTGTGACTTGTGTTGTGAAAGTCCATGCGTTAAGCTAGTATTTGAGACATTGAATCTCCCGGAGAGTTTATGCTTAAGCTGGTATTTGAGACCTCGAGTCTCCCATCTACTGGTATTTGAGACCTTGAGTCCCCCAGCGACTTGTAGCAACTATGACAACAACAAAAAGGAAAAAAAGAGAAAGAAAATAACACAAACTTCCTTGTATTTTTTGTTCATCACGCTTAAGTGGTATAAGTGACAAGATCACTAGACTTTAGACCCCAACGAGCATTCCTAGGGTTAACTACCCTTTAGTCGACATTTTTTAACTAACGTTGGTCAATCTAGTACTTACTTTAGCCCTAGCTCTTGTGTACTTCTCTTAGAGTCAACCTAATAGACCCTAACTCGATTGCATTTCATTCAAGTACTACGCTTGAACTAGCTGGCTGGCAATGTTACAATTCATGAATTTGTTTTTGCATTTCCTAGAATATCATGTATATATCTCACTTATTGCACGCCTGCACAGCTGCCTTTGAGCTTTCACAATGTTGTTTTTCTTCTGCCACAAGTACTCATATCGTGGATCTCGATGCTGCACTATTATATTTCGAGGGTGGAATCTACATAAGGAAGGGGGGCATGTTAACCATCAACGTCCACTTCTAGTAGTCATGGGCCGGGCATGTCAGTCCAATAGGAAAAGGGTAAGAGTGATTCGCCGATGAGAGGTGCACTCTAGCTGAACATTCAAGGGTTAGTTGGCTAAGCATGGGCTCCCAAGTGTGAATGGGTGAGCTCATAAAAAGTCACCTAAACCTAAAAATCACTCATTCTCTCATTTGTGCAATTGAAGAGTGCTCTTGCTCCATCTCCATCTTCTTCTTCATCTGCTTGTGTGTGTGTGTATGCATGAGAGAGAGTGTGTGTGTGATCGAGCATTACGACGGCACGGCGGCAATGAGGCGGTTGAGGGCGGCACGGCGGTAAATCCCTCTTCTTTGCGGCAAGGAATCCTCCGCGAAGGTGAGCGTAGGGCGGTGATTGACACACCCTTGATCTCTTGAGCTTGCTAGATTAGTCTGGTTGTGTGCATGTAGACATTTTTGTCTTGCAAACAGTGTACGAAAAGTCCCTTGCTTTGACACGTGTGACAGACGCACACATTTTTAACCACCAACGTCCACTTCTAGTAGTCATGGGCTGGGCTTTTCCGTCCAATAGGAAAAGAGTAAGAGTGATCGCCGTGATGAGAGGCGCACTCTAACTGGAACATTCAAGGGTTAGTTGAATAAGCATGGGCGCCCAAGTGTGAATGGGTGAGCTCATATAAAAGTCACCTAAACCTAAAAATCACTCATTCTCTCATTTAAGCAATTAAAGAGTGCTCTTGCTCCATCTCCATCTTCTTCTTCATCTCCTTGTGTGTGTATATGCATGAGAGAGAGAGAGAGAGTGAGTGTGATCAAGCATTGCAACATCACGGTGGCGGTGAGGCGGTTGAGCATGGCACAGCGGTAGCTCCCTCTTCTTTGCGGCGAGGAATCCTCGACGATGGCGAGCATAGGGTGGTGAGTGACACACCCTTGCTCTCTTGAGCTTGCTAGATTAGTCTGGTTGTGTTCTTACAGGCATTTGTGTCTCGCACACAGTGTACGGATAGTCCCTTGCTTTGACACGTGCAATAGACGTGCACAGCAAGCAAAGAAATTATGTGGCTTAGATTCTTAGAAGACCTTGGATTCAAACGAGACAATTGTGTCTTGTACATCGATATACAAAGTGCTATCCACCTTGCAAAGAACTCAGCCTTTCATTGAAGGATAAAGCACATTTAGGTGAGATATAACTTTATACACACTCTTTAGGAAGAAGGACAGCTAAAGCTAGGAAAGGTGCATATAAGTGAAAATCCTGCAGACATGTTTACAAAGGTGGTCAACAAGGAGAAGTTGAGCTTTTGTTCATCTTCAATCGGAATTCAAGAATAATAAGGCAGGATGGAAAGCATTCACAGGTTTGGTGTGGAGATCAGTCTCCAAATAGGAGATTGTTAAGTTCAAAACGCACATTTGTAAGGCCCTCGTTATGAGGAGAAGCCATCGTGTGTGTAGAAAAATCACTTGCCGAAAACCAAAAAACTAACGGCCAGTCTTGAGCAAAATTTTCACGGCGGCCAGTCTCGTGCGTGAAGAAAAATCACTTGCCAGAATATTCCTTTTTTTTGGAATATTATGGATAGCCGGTGGTCGAAGAGTGGTCAGAAAACGACCGACCGATTGACCGGTTGGACGGTCGCCAGTGGTCGATGGCCGATCTCAAAGGATGACTTCTCTTCTCAAGGGTGGCCACACATGGGCGGATTGGAGGGTCTGATTTGGACTTATCTACACAAGGGCGGCTACACATGGGTACCTCTCATGACAGAGGGTAGTCCTTTTGGCATGTAAAAGGAGGCCTCTTCTACACACAAAAACGGATTGTGAAGCACTGTGGTGCATTGTGAAGTTGATGTGAGGTGGTGAGAGTGAAGCAAGGCGGAAGCTCCAAAAGGGTATAATCCCTTTGTAATCTACTTCTTGTTTTGAAGTACTAAATCCATTGAGTGGCTACTTTCCCATGGATGTATCCCACATTGGGTGAACCAGGTATATCGTGTGTACTCTCTCTCTCTCTCTCTCTCTCTCTCTCTCTCTCTCTCTCTCTCTCTTTCGCTCTCTCTACTCTATAATCTCTTGTGTGTGAAAATTATCTCTCTCCATTAAGTAATCTACTCAATTGTCTACTTAGCTACGTTGTATTTCCTAACAGGAAGGTGTGTTTAAGACTTGGGGATACTTGTGCTTGAGTTCTGGACAAAATCTCCCAGTAGACATCATACGCATATGATCTCTCAAGTGTAGATCTGGCAGTCAAACTAGGAATTTGACTTGTACCCATAGTCTGCTTATTATGTAGAGAACATACACAAAGTTTCATCTCATTTGGGCATATTGTTGAGAGAGAAGGAGAGAGCACAGAAGTAGAACCCCAAAGTGTGTAGAATACACACATGAGATGATGTATATATAGAGGGGACCTGGGTGCCATATATAGAGAAGCCATATATTGAGTAGCTTCACATATAAGCTCAACACCCCCGCTCAAATAAGGGTCCCTAACTGTGGATGAAAAAACCCTTGGGGGATCAAGGGAAAAACCCACAGCTCTATATACACCCACCGTTATATTATAAAAATCATTGAATATACAAATGTTTACGAGGAGCTACATCACTCCTTTTACAATGAATGTTTTATGAGGAGTTACATTACTCCTATCAAATACATTAATGAATACAAAGGTTCAATAAAGAGGTGTAAAAGCTATCGATTAGCTTGTAATCAAAAGTGTCTCCGTGAATCTGCTGTGTAGCTTGTCATCAATATCGCATCACCAAACATGTCTTCATGTTGTCATCAATATGGCATCACCAAACATATCTTCATAAATCTTTTATTGTCACCAAGTTTGTCTTCATAAAATCAATTCTTTGATCAATCCTACATAGATCATAGACTCCAAAAAAAAACATGTCATGAAAATTATTAGCATCGTTAATGAAATAATTACGTTCACAATGCCATAAGAGATGGTTCGCGACGCCACTCTTTTGACGACATATATACGCACGACAACATATGGTACATAAAGTATAAACGTAAAAGTACAAAATGTGTGATTACGTGATACTAATGATATGTGTATATACTACATAAAACAACATTTATCAATGTAGTGATCAATGAATACCATCAAAGTATTAACAAAATATCATGATTATGTCAATAAAAATGAATAAATGATCATGGTATCAACGAAAAGCATCATGATATCACCGAGAATACTCATTGTATCAACGAAACAACATCATGGCATCACCGAGAATAACCATGGTATCAACGAAATATCATCATGGCATCACCGAAAATAACCATGGTATCAACGAAACAACATCATGGTATCACCGAGAATAACCATGGTATCAACAAAACATCATCACGGTATCAATAAAAATCACCATGGAATCAACGAAATATCATCATGGAATCACCGAGAATAACCATGGTATCAACGAAATATCATCATGGCACCACCGAGAATAACCATGGTATCAATGACATATCATCATGGTATCAACGAAAATCACCATGACCAAAGTATTAACAAAACATTATCATGGTACCATCAAAATCACTATGGTATCAATGAGAAATTATCAATAAAACGACGTAAACTATATCTCTAAAAGAATAATTATACGAGAATCAATGAACGAGTATATCATATAACAAAAGATCATGTACCAACAGTAGCTCGATAGAATTTGGACGATCATCAACGGCTCGACTGAATCGGAACGATGTGTAACTGGCTTTTCTGCAAAGTTATAGACCACATCGATTCCAATCCCCATCGCGGGTAGTTTCTTCTGCAAAGTTGTAGAACACAGATCATCAACGGCTCGACTGAATCGGAACGATGTGTAACTGGCTTTTCTGCAAAGTTATAGACCACATCGATTCCAATCCCCATCGCGGGTAGTTTCTTCTGCAAAGTTGTAGAACACATCGATTCCGGTCTCTCACGCGGGTAGTTTCTGCAAAATCGTTTTCAATAAGCACAAAAATCAAAAACAAAAAGCGAAAATTGCTTTTCAGGTATGTACGCAGTCCGCGAACGATAACTCAAAATCGGTGCAGAATTTGAAAACACTTCCTTCTGCAAAGTTGTAGACCACATCGATTCCGCTCTCTTTAGCGGGTAGTTTCTGCAAAATCGTTTTCAATTAGCAGAAAAATCAAAAACAAAAAGCGAAAATTGCTTTTCAGGTATGTACGCAGTCCACGAACGATAACTCAAAATCGGTGCAGAATTTGAAGAAACTTCCTTCTGCAAAGTTGTAGACCACATCAATTCCGCTCGTTTTGGTGGGTAGTTTCTGCAAAATCGTTTCCAATTAGCAGAAAAATCAAAAACAAAAAGCGGAAGTTGCTTTTCACGTATGTACGCAGTCCGCGAACGATAACTCAAAATCGGTGCAGAATTTGAAAAAATTTCCTAGGGAAAGTTGTAGACCACATCGATTCCGGTCTCTCTCGCGGGTAGTTTCTGCAAAATCGTTTCTAATTAGCAGAAAAATCAAAACCAAAAAGCGGAAGTTGCTTTTCAGGTATGTACGCAGTCCGCGAACGATAACTCAAAATCGGTGCAGAATTTGAAAAAACTTCCTTCTGCAAAGTTGTAGACCACATCGATTCCGGTCTCTTCGCGTGTAGTTTCTGCAAAATCGTTTCCAATTAGCAGAAAAATAAAAAACAAAACGCGGAAGCTGTTTTTCAGGTATGTACGCAGTCCGTGAACGATAACTCAAAATTGGTGCAGAATTTGAAGAAACTTCCTTCTGCAAAGTTGTAGACCACATCGATCCCGATCCCTCTAGCGAGTAGTTTCTACAAAATCGATTTTGATCAGGAGAAAAATCAAAAACAAAAACGTACTGCTCTGATACCGTGTTGAGAGAGAAGGAGAGAGCACAGAAGTAGAACCCCAAAGTGTGTAGAATACACACATGAGATGATGTATATATAGAGGGGACCTGGGTGCCATATATAGAGAAGCCATATATTGAGTAGCTTCACATATAAGCTCAACACATATGAGCTGAGTATTGAGAAAGTTTTACTCTTTTTAAGAAATGTATTGGTAAAAAGTGGTAATAAGGTGCAGTTTTGATATCCAAATTTTGTTGTGAGCATTTGTGCATGTTGTACACATCAAGGGACACATAGGAAAGAAACGGAATCTCATTCTCACTAACTAGTTAGACATCATATGCGTATGATGTCTGAGAGACAAAATTTTTGGTTGAAAGGCACCTTTTTGTGAACATTTGTGTTTAAGAGCATCTAAGGAGAAGTAGGCCAAGTCCCATTGACTTTGAAGTAAGTTATGGCTAAAAGAGACTAAGAGAGAGGTTTGAGAAAAAAGAATGCTTGATTTGACCATATCTAGCATAATAGGTGTTGAAATTACATTCTACAAGCGGCAATGAGTTTCTTGTGTGGTGGAGATCCTCTGGAACAAAACTCACTTCAGTTTGACCAGATAGACATCATATGCATATGATGTCTCAGGGACATATTTAGAGACTAGAAGTACCAAGAGAGCTTACTAGGGTGTTAATGAAACACCTCAAAGAAAACCTAAGGACTAAGTTTTGCCAAATTTGGATCCATTTTGACCTAGTTAACCTCTTGTAGAAGCTGACCAATGACCAAGGCCTACATAGGAGAGATTGACCTACCTATACAGGTTAGGACTTCAAAATCATCCTAGATTTGGACTAAAAATTCAAGGAGAGTGCATGGTTCAAGTTTGAGTCAATTTTGAGAGTTTAGACATCATACATGTATAATGTCTACAAACCAATTTAGTGCTTTGATTGGAATGTACTGCTCCAAGAGCCTTTCATGTTATCCTAGCATTCCATTTGTCTTATCAAGTCAAGGTTTGGAGCTCAGATAAGGATCTTGCCTTTGTATACAGTAATAAGTGAGGGTTATTGATTTGACAAAGAATTGCAAAGAAATTTTTGTACAAATAGACAGAACCAAGGACCTTTCAAGTTGGTAATCAATTGGAACTGCAAAGTACTCTACTAGTTTCAAAAGCAACTTGGAATCAGACGAGGACAAAGAAACAATTGCAAGCAAAATTCTAAGGTAAGAGGTTTGGGTTGATAGTTGTCTATATAATGAATTTGAGATCCAGAAGGTGTATTCAAAGAGAACAAAGAGTGATCGGAGATCAAGTTATCTTAGTGTTGATAGAAGAGAGTGTAAATGAAGAAAGGTTAGATCCCTTAGCACCAACCATAGAAGAGGGTAGTGATACAGACACCTCTTTTGAAGGATCATATCATTGTATGGCTAACTGCCAGCTTTGAGGTTTCCAACAGCAAGGGACAATGGGGGTTAGCACCTCTCAGAAACCCTTAAACAAAAAAAAATACACTGCAATTTTTTTTCTAAGGGAACCAATGACCATGGGGCCCTGATGTATGATGAAGTTTGAGGAAGTCAGTGCATCTGTATTGAAGAACAGCCAACGAGAGGATAGCAATAATTATGGTAATTGACAATGGTGATAGGCTTTGTGATGAGGAGGGAAAAGACCCAGAAACTCACAATCGATATGCAGACAACGTAGCAAAATGGAAGATGGTCATGGAGACTCGAAATATACCTCTTAAACTCACTCTTACGGAAGCCTGGTACATTCATGACAAGAGAGTGGAGAGAATGGCGGTGATTCATGAAAGTACTAGGATTTACAAGCATGAGGAAGGAAGAGTCACTTCTTACTATCGGTGAAAGGAGCTCCATGTGAACTATTTAAGCATGGACAAAGTCCTGTACTTTTTTTCATATGAGTCAATAATGGGAAACCATATTATTTTTGTTATAAGTACGGACAAGAATACAAGTCAATTCACCCAGACAATGTAGGGAGAGTGTTAACACCATAACTGATGGCACAATCTTTGATATGGAGGAAAAACCTCATAGAAACCCCAAGAAAGTCTACAAATCCCTTCTCAGATGATTACAAAACCACAACACAGTTGAGTAAATATAACCCTCAAAACTCACAAGTATCACCACTATCATTTCAAGTGTGGCTAAAAATTTGCAACACTATAAGTTGACACAAAAGGGGGTGGATATCAGGACGTGTCACGGATAGAAGCACCACCAAAACCACCACTCCATCGAAAATACCAGGATGAGAATAGGATCAGAACACTAAATTGGATCAGGACCAAAGCACCACAATAAGAACGAGAAGAAAGAAGCTAAGCAAAACAATGAACATTTGCTAATCAATCAAGAACTATGGGCTAGGAGCACCTCTAAGAGAGGAACATATACCATATCCCATGCCAGAAAGGGCAAATATATTAGAAATAAAGGATCATATGTTTAGGATGGTAGATCACTAGAGGATCAAACCTTCTCAAGTCCAAAAATGGGTTAACAAGAAATATTTTGAAAATAGGGATCCAAGGGTCCACGTGGCCGCCTTTGTGCGTGTTCTGAAGGATCAGGAAGTAGGATTTGGGTTAACTCTAGAGGAGGATACTTCCACTTTGTTTAAATCTGTTGAACGTAGAGATTTTGAATCAATGGAGGAGATATTTGTCGAGTTTATCGAGCAATTCTCTCAAAGAGGGATAGCTCATAATACAATCTCAGAAATCCATAAGTTCAAGCAGAAAGAGGGAGAATCCATTAGAAAGGCAGCCTTAAGGTTGAAACGCTACGTAGAATTTGCCTGTGGAAAAACTACCAACTCAGTCCCAAATAATGCTAATATTTATCCATGAACTTAGAAGTGCAGATCTTTAGAAGGATTTGCATATTAAGAACAGCTCAACCCTCAACAAGTTGACCAAGGAGGCTCTAAACCTAGTAGACAATTGTGTTGTCTACAAGGAAGGTGACTGCAAAGACTTAGATAGTGGCTCATCATCACAGCAAAGAAAAACTAAGTCTACAAATTCAGCACAAATGACTGAGGTAACGATAAATCAATAGAAACTTGTTGAGGAAGCTCTCAAAAGGATAAGCCCGTTTGCTAATCCACATGCTAAGCAAGCTAATTGGTGTACCATTGAAAGCATAAATGGACGAACCACACTACGGAAGAGTGTTACTACAACAAGGGGTATGTGAGAGAGAGACATTATGCCCCACCAACCAAGTAGCATCTCCTCACGTTCCACCAATGCATAGGTATACGGTAGGAAGTTTTCTAAGACCAAGAGGGTTTGAACGACCATAGCTAATTTTGGGGTAACAACCACCTTTTCTAGGAATGTGACTAGTTGGCATTAGGTATACACCCAGTATAGAGGAATCAGAGGAACAATCTTTAGTGCTTGTGATTGTGTATTACAAAGAGCCAAGTGAATACGGGGCTAGTTCAACATACTATCTACGCAAAGAGCCAAAAGCATCGGAGCCTTGGAGCATGATTGGGAATGTTGGACCACTAGCTCATGCTACACAAGAAGGTAGATACAATTTGGATGAATGCACATTGATGTTCATAGCCAATGGTGGGTTAGCAAGACCAAGACCTACCTATCAACAGAGAGCAGGTCTAGGAGCATCTCACCAACCCTTAGGACCATGATACAAGTGTGGTGGTGACCACCTTATGAAAGATCGTCCTCACACAAAGATCATGCAAGTGAATGTGTATTTTCCAGATTGCGGCATTACTCATTTGATCAATGATTGTTCGAAAAACCCAAATAAAACAGTGTGAACGACATTAAACATAATGGGGACGATCCCATCAAACAGCAATCCAAAAAATGACACGATGATACCTATACAATTTTTCACAAGAGCGTGAGCTTGAAAAGCAAGGGAAGAATCAATAATTGAGGAACCTAGTTACAGATGGAAAAGTCAATGAAACATTTGGGAAGCTAGGAAGGCACGCATGAAATATAGGAAGGAACATGAACAGAGAGCCCTAGTGGAGGAGTTAAAAAAAACTAGAGACAGGTTAGAGAGACTAGAGAACCAAACTAACATTGAGTTGGAAATCCCTGAAACCCAAGAACCTAATGAGAAAAAGAGACCAAAGAGTGCAAGTTCTAGAGGATTGGTACTAGTTGAAAAAAGTGAATGAACCTCTAGACGCACTTATGAAAGTCTACAAAGAGAAACTTCAAAGTAAGCAAAACCAGGAATAAAAATGGATGACATATCCTTATGTAGAGCAAGAAAAGAAAAGGTTGTAGATGTGTCAAAAAATGATCCAAATTGCCCAAGATTTGCTAGAACCACCGGCAAGTAATCCAAAGAGATGGATAGAAGTTCAACCTCCAATACCAATAATCCCACACAAAGGCATGAAACTAAAGGGACCATCGAGAATTCCACAATTAAAATAGAAAAGCCAAGGGTGGTGAGAAATATCACAGACCAGGCATCTGAGGGTCTCCATCCTATGATACTAGAGGCCCACATAGAGGATGATGGCTTAGACAAGCTTTGGAGACAAATACAATAAGAAAACAATGCAAAAGAGTTGAGTTAGAGATTCAATAAAAAAGGGGAGGGATGTTTTTATTCCACCTATTGAAGTGTTGGAGGTAGGATCTCAAGCTGATCTGGACATTTTCTCATATTGGGGGCACAAGGGATCATTATGCTCTTCAGAAAGTCAACCTTAATCTTTGAAAACCTTACCCTCATAGATAGTATGAATCCAAATCAGATGTGAAGGCTAGGCCATCACAAATGCTCTTGTCAAGAAAGGCTATGGACTCTAAGGGATTGATAGACATATTGTCTATGCCTGTAACTTGTACCATTACACTAGTAGAGCTCCTCCGGATAAGACCAAACATGTGGGCAAATGTTTGAAAATTCTTGGAGAAGTTTCGGGTAAAAGATCCAACATTACAAATTCAAAAAGGGATGCAAGAACTAGAAAAACCTCAATTGAACACAAGACATGTATCAATTAACAAGGCTGGTGATTATTGCGAGGGTGAAGATGGTAATATTATGCCTCCAGTAGAATTCCAAGGTGTAACAACCATGACTATTTTTTATAGTGGAGTTGGTGTTACTATTGCCACAAAGGAGATTTGGAAAAAACGGTGAAAACCTATCTTTAGGGCTACCAAAATGAGATTGCAACTAGCAGATGGGTACATGAAGAAGCCCATAGGACTATTGGAGAAAATGATTGTTACTTCTTGCGGAATTGAGTATGAGCATACCTTTGCCGTAGTTGACTTTGAGAAGAAGAACAATTATAACATCATACTTGGACGGCCATTTATGTGACAACTTAACACTAGAATGGTAACCTAACAGGACATAAAAGTGTCCTTTCAGGGTTTTGGGAAAAATTTCCAAAACCATAGTAGATCCACTCATTTTGAAAACTCCTTTCATGAGCTTATAGTTCAATAACTACTACATATGGAAAAAATGCGAAACTTGTAATTTTTCTCATCCCTTGGTCACTACAAGCCTCCAAAGTTGATGGACCATTGCATTTTTCCCAAAACAGCAATTTCTTACGGTTGATTGCATATAAATAAGAGTGGAGATTTTTGTAGGACATGAGATAAAATGCCCCGTTAACTTCAATGGGTTGGTGACCAAAACATATGGTTGCTTTTACCTCACTAAGTTTTTTTTGGGCAAAAAAAATAGGTACAAAAAAGTTGCATTTTTGCCATTCTGCGGACCTATCATCAAAGTTTCTATAGTCACGCTCAGTACAGATACTATATACATGTTTTATTAGTTTCCTTTGGGCCTCTGGATTCAAAAGGAGCCATGGAGCATGTCAAAAGGATAATGAATCTCTTACAATTGGAACCTTGGGGGCAATGATAAAGTGCTAAATATAGCAAACATGAAAAAACTGGGTTTAGCATTATGACCTCTAGAAACCCATAGAAACTACTCAATATCTAGCCAAGTTTGTAGTCTATGATTAGATATGGTCACTAACTACAAAATACACACAATTGGCCTAAGAAACTAGCAATATTGAGAAAGTTATACTTGCTACTCTAAAATGTATCGTATTCTTCAGCAATCAAAAAACTCAACCATCATCATATATTATGCTATATAGCATACTAGGTCCCCCAAAACTCAAGGAAGATAAGCTTTATTTTATACATTACACTTACACAAACAAAATTGAATTTGGATATCAAGAAAGCCACTAAAAAAATCATAAAAGTGCTAATTTTGGCCAAAAAACAGGATTATGCAATTCTTGTAAATTGGTCATAACTTTCAGTTTTAACACTTAGCTCTCCCTACAACCATCAAAACATGTTGAGAACTATGAAGGCCTAACCTCTAGCCATCTAAACCTCACAAACATGAAGTTTAGAGTGGTAGTTGCCAAAAATTGAAAAAAAACCAAAAACAGGACCCTTTTTTTCACACAGTTTAGGTTCAAAAATGTTGTGCAAGAGTAAGGTTAATGGTGAGATCGATACTCAAAAAAAAATGCTAAGTTTTTTTCAGCTCATAAGGCAAGTTTGTGGATATATAGAACCTAGAAATTCATTTTCATACTCTTCAAGTAATTCAAGGAAAATGGTCACTTAACAGGACACAAAAGTGTCCAAGGACATAAAAGTGTCATGTTACCACTCTAGTGTTAAGATGGTTCAAGACTAAGGATATGATCATATATACCTCAGACACATGGAAACCACAACACACATAAACCTTAAAGACCATAGCTACAAAGATGTGAACTAAACCCCAGTGGAGGAGTTTGATTCAGCTACAATAGCAGGATCGGAGCTTCCAGCTTGGTTAGGCAGACCCAAAGAGCTATGGATGTGTGGTGCATCATAGTGTGGGAGTTTGAAATGAGAAGAATGTATTCTGGAAAGGGTTCTAGAAGATAACGCATATGTTCTTGGACCTTTTTTAAAGAAGCTCTTGAGCCATTAGAATGGACTCTTATTCTAGCAACCCTAGATACGTGTGTTATTTCAAGTGTCCCCACAACAAAAATTTGTGACAAGGATGGATATGATGTATCTCTATACTATAATGGTCAATATAGTAAATGCGAATGATGAGAAATTAGCCCTAGAAGAACCCAGAGATGATTGATTGGCAAGTGCCAAAGGAGAGGGAGAAGCGTTTTATGGCTCCCCATAGAATTTTGAACGAGAGGATGACATGGATAACAAATTCTCTAACAACCCAAGTGAGCAGGAAGAAACAATAGAAAATGTCAAGTTTTATGATTTTTCAAATTAAAATCCTAGACATTAAGAATGCTACAAGAAAAAAAGAGTTGAAAACAAACCAAGAGAGAACCCTATGCCTAGAATAAGGGAAAAACCATACTTTTCGATGCTTGTAAAAGCTGAAGATTGTGATTAGGACAAAATATCTGGAAGGATCTCTAAAGCTCAAGATCCAAAAACAAAAGAGATCATAAATGACCTACAAAAACAAACTAGAGAGTCAAAATCTAAAACAAAACCCAAACAAACAAAAGAACCAACATTAAACGAGTTTGGAGAAACAACATGGACGAAGTTGGAGAGAAATAAGAAGTACCAAGAGCTTAAGAAGACTCTTAGGGAGGTATGAACAAAGGAAGTAGAAAGTGGGGAGGGAGAAGATGATAAAAAAGAGGACAAAATGAGTGTTCAAAATGAGGACAAAATAAGTATTCCATCCCACTACAGAAAGTTCACTATCCAAGATTGAAAGGTAGTGTTGACACAACATCTACGAGAGTAAAAGGACAAGGAGTCCTATGATGGGCATGCAGATGCAAAGAAGATCGACTTCATAGGACCCGGAGAAGATCCACAGCCAGCCTACATAGGAACATATCTAAATCCAAAAGAGGAGAAGAAGCTCATAAATCTTCTCAAGGAATACAAGGACATGTTCGCTTGCTCATATAAAGAGCTGAAGGGAGTAGATCCTATGATATGAAAGCACAGGATCTAATTAAAACACGATGCAAAGCCTATCTAATAGAGATCTTTCATATAAAATGATATGTTTTCTAAGCGCATCAAGGAGGAGATTGATAAATTAAAGGAGGCTAAGTTTATCTACGAGATACAACACATTGAATGGGTATCTCACATTGTGGTACTGCCTAAGAAAAATGGAAAACTATGAATGTGTGTGAATCTAAAAATATTTTAAGGTTGCCACAATAAGGGATAATTATACCTTACCTATTAGTGACCATGTCCTAGAATGAGTGGCAAGCAATCTAAAAATATTTTAAGGTTGCCACAATAAGGGATAATTATACCTTACCTATTAGTGACCATGTCCTAGAATGAGTGGCAAGCAATCAACATATGAATTCTCAGAATATTAACCAACTTGTCATTGCTACTGAAGATCAATACAATGTTAGAAAATAAGATGTAGCTAAATAGATATTTGAGTAGATTACTTAATGGAGAGAGATATATTTCACACACAAGAGATTATAGAGTATAGATAGAGAGAGAGTACACACGATATACGTGCTTCACCCAATGTGGGCTACGTCCACGGGAAAGCAGCCACTCAATGGCTTTAGTACTTCAAAACAGGAAGTAGTTTACAAAGGGATTATACCCTTAATGGAGCTCCCGCCTTGCTTCAGTCTCACCACCTCACACTCACCTTGTTGCATCAACTTCACACACTATAAAATGTGTGTAGAAATGGCCTTTTTTATAGACCAAAAGGGTTGCCCTCTCTCATGAGAGGCATCCATGTGTAGCTGCCCTTGTGTAGATAAGTCCAAATCGGACCCTTCAATCTGCCCATGTGTGGCCGCCCTTGAGAAGACAAGTCCGCTTTTGAATTCGGCCACCAAATATTGAATTCAGCCACCACAGGCCACCGGCCACCGGCCATTGACTACTGGCCCACCGGCCAACCAACCGGTTGTTTTCCAAACACTTTTCGGCCGTCGTCCCCGGCCATAATATTCCGGCGAAAAGGAATATTCCAGCGAGGGAAAAAAAGTCTCGAGGGCTTCCGCCGGCGAGGCCCCTAATTTTTGGCCATGACAATTTTGGTTTCCGACGAGTGGTTTTCCTTCACGCACGATGGCTTCTCCTCATAGTGGGGGCCTTACAAATGTGCGCTTTTACCACAAAAAATTACAAGGGTAAATCAGGCTTCATACTTAACATGCAAGACAGTCTTTGCCACGGAATGGGGTATATATGCATATAGGGTGATGCCTTTTGGCCTGACCAATGCCACAACTACTGAGGCGGTCCGGGGCGGGCAACAAGAGAGGCGACCTCTAAACACCCCTCAAGGCTCCCGTGCTGCTCAATTGGGGCTGGGGCAACCACAAGCACAACACAACAACAAATCCACAGCCAAACCCAAACAAGATAGGGGCACCACCTAGTTATGGTATGCGAACTAGGACGCAAGAGAGATTTTGACACAACCAAGAAGATGCACAACACAACACACACAAGCAACCTCACACCCAGACACACACAAAATGGACCAGAGAGAGCTAGAGCAAAGGGAAGAGAGAGAGAGAAAAGGATCTTGCGTCATACCTTATTTGTGACTTGCAAATGGAGATGGTTCGTTATGATGCTATCGTAGAACTTGTATAAAACTCACTCAATGCTTAGTGATTGCTAAACATTGCCAAAACACACACACACACTGTCTTAGGGTGTGGGAGACCTCTCACCACAATACCCTCTTACAATGGACACAAAACTGGCAATGAAAAACACACTAAAACACTTTCTAAAATCAAGATCAACCGATAAAACTCAAAATACACAAGTCACCTTGAATTCACCAAACCGTATTGCACAAATGGAAGGACGAAGATTTAAACGTCGAATCACGCCTTTGATGCACCAAACCTCAATTTATTGATGATGAAGGAGCATGTACAATAGTGGTTTTGAGATTTGTGGAACTCACGCTCTCTCACTTGCAATGTGTAGCTTGAAGGCTTCTCTCACACCAAGAGTGAAGCTCACAAGTGGTTGCTACACCTAAGTCTCTCCTCACGCATAGAGTGTTGGGGTGCTATGTGAGATATTGGAGGTTGTTTTACAAGAAGGAGAGGGGCCTATTTATAGGTTGGAGACCCCATATTAAGATTATTGGAAATCCTAATTTACAAGCTAACAAATCAGGATTATGAATTTTTTGAATATCAAAACATTGCGGGCCTTCTTTGTCTGCTTGAGTCATGGGTGTGGGCTCAAAAGAGAGCATTATTGATGGTAAATAAGGTGAAAGTAAGTTTTAAGGAAGGGGAGAGAGAGAGAGAGAGAGAGAGAGAGAGAGAGAGAGAGAGAGAGTTACTATACATGTCTTGAGGTGAGGTGTCTTTTATGGTTAGGTCAATGCTATTTTGTGTTAGTATGTTAGTCGTTAGTAATCACTAGAAAGTTAATGTTACATTTACAATGGGTAGAGTGAGTTGATTTGATGAAGGAAGAGGGGTGAATTAAAAGAGAATCATTGAGATGGTGAAGCTTTGAAGAAGCTTGAACTCACCCTTGTGTAGATTGTGGAAAAAATGACCGCTGGTCTTCTTCTTCTTCTTCGCTTCTTTACGCCGCCGCCACGGTTGACCACCACGATGAAAAGAGGATTTGTTGATGAAAAATCCTCAATTTGCAGAAGTTATCATGGTTAAGATGCTGAATTTTAGATATTTTAGGAGAGGTAAATGAAATTGTAACATAGAAGCAATAGAGAGAGACATGGAGAGGGTGTATGTATGTAGAGGTTCATAAAAGAACTATAGGGATCAGAGAGAAGGGTAATGGTGAAGAGGGTGGGAGAAGCCATGGAAATTGCAGGTTTGAGTGAGGGAAGGAGAGGGATGTGTGTGTGTGTGTGTAGAAGTGTGGAAAGAGGTGAGAGAAGACTAGGGGCTACTTGTGAAAAAAGTGGGCAGACTGGGGTCCACTCAAAAAAGCATAGCTCACCGCTGGTAGCTCCAAAAATCATGAAAAAATTTGAGGTGATTATTTAGAGCGTGGGCTACATTTTCTCTTTTGACCACTGCTCCAAATTCGGAGTGGAGATAGGTGCCAAAATTCTCACCAAAAAGCCTGTTTTTATGCTTGCAAAAGTCTTTTAGTGGACCCCTCCTTTGTTGAATTTGTACAATGCATCCAAGAGTGAGCCCCTCCTTTGTCATATCATAATACAAAGCATCCAAGTTGCCCTTGACACATGCATGGAGGAGGATTATTGGTGAATAAAGAAATATATACATGGTGGGACTAGTGTATGGACTATTCATGGACTTTAGCTCAATGAGCACATGGTGTTAGAATAATGAGTAAAAATAATAATAAAAATATGGAGGAGTTATGGATATGGAAAGATATTGGAATCATATGATATGATCCCTCCTTGAATTATTTTGGGTGAAAGAGGAAAAGGTATGCAAGTAAATAATAAAAGTAACCAATGAGTAGAAATCAATTTTTTGTTTTCACGAGGGTGAGGGTGAAAATGTGGGAGTGATTTGTATAAAGGAAAAATATGAGGTTAGAGTATGTACATATTGGCAAAAATATATATATATATATAATTATGGTGTAAGAGGATGAAAGAAGGTGAACATAGGTTTAATAAAACACACACCTAAGTAGAAATATTTAAATAAAATACCAAAATAATTATAAAAAATCCCTATATTTAGGCCATATATACAATGAAATATTTACACACAAAGAGGCCATAATATACTTTAATTTTTTATTTTTTTTATTTTTTTGGCTCACCTAGCCCAGTGACTAGCTAGCTGAGGGTTTTTTAAGAAAATATGGGAAAAGCCCCCTAACTCACACATGCCTATGTACAGTGAAATGGTAAGGATAGCCATAGCGTTTGGGTGAATTTGGTAGGGTGGAGTAATCTAGCATGGCAATTATGGAAAGCCGAAAAACGGCTATCATTAGCCCTTCCCCCAAGATGATGGTATATTCATGTACCATCATAGAGCATCTTTTCCAAAGAGAGTGCTTCAGAGTCCTTGACGAGATCTTCATTGTTTGGCCCCTCAGAATTTTGGCTGGAGTTACACTCATGCTTCATGTAACAATACTTACATGAGACAGCGGCCTTTGGACAGATCTTTGGTAGATCCTTTGGTAGAAGGCGACTCAAATAGGGCTTCAAGCGATACCCGTTTACCTTCCTGGAGTGCTCTTTACCATTCAAGTCCATAAGCTGATAGTAACTAGAATTGAAAGCCTTCTTGACTATGTACGGCCCTTGCCATCTAGTTTCAAATTTGGCATCAAAACGATTGTCAAGTCGATTGTCATACCTTAGCACAAGATCTCCTTCATTGATGCCTTTGTCCTTCAGTTTCTTGTCGTGCGTTTCTTTCGCTTGTGTGGCTTTCCTCTTGTAGCACTCGTATGCTGCTTCTCTTTTCCACTCAAGCTCCACTAACGTAAGAAGTCGATCCATCCATACCTCTTGATCATCTTGCAGTGCTCCTTTGCCATGAAGTCGCATTGTTGGAATGTTGAGCTCGATAGGCTGCAAAGCCTCTTGACCATAGACCAAGTGAAATGGTGTGAACTCCGTGGCTTCCCTATATGTGGTTCGATACGCCCACAAGGCACCATCCAAGAAGTCATCCCACAACTTTGTCTTGTTTTTCACCATCTTTCTAATGATGCCTGCAATGACACCATTAGCTTTTTCTACCAAACCATTTGATTGGGGATAGTAGGGTGTACTGTGACGATGTAGAATGTGAAGTTCTTCACAGACTTCTGTGAGCAATCCCTTTCTAAACCCTGGACCATTATCAGAAACAATCTCCAAAGGTGTGTCAAATCTACAACAAATGTGAGTGTAGACAAATTTGCTCACTGTCCTCTCATTCACCTTTGCCACACTTTGTGCTTCCACCCACCTAGTCATATAGTCTACAGCCACTAGAATGTAGAGTTTACCATTTTTTGTCCTAGGCAGAGGACCCATAGCATCAATGCCCCACTTTTCAAACGGTCCATTTGCAAGCACGATTTGCCTTGGACCATAAACCAATCTTCTATTCCCATTTACCTGACAATTGTGACAACTTTTACACCAATGTTGGACATCCACATGCAGACTTGGCCAAACATACCCCGCAAGCAAAATCTTCTTCACAGTTGATTCTTGGGCAAAATGACCACCACATGCCTCTTCATGCAAACCTTTTAGAATGGCTGGAATTTCCTCAATAGTTGGTACTCTTCTGCATACTTGATCCTTCCCTCTTTGATAGAGGGAGCCTTCTAGGAAGAGATACATGCTTGCCTTCTTCATGAGTCTCCTCTTCTGAGCCTTCGTGAAGTCTTGTGGAAACTCACCCTCCAAAATGTAGCCGATAATGGGAGCCAATGACTCCAATCCCTGGTATCTCGGTTGCTTGACAGCTTCTGCCACCATGATGACCTGCACTTCTCTCTCAACACATGTAACTGCTTGTTGTGCAAGTAAATCGGCATCTTCATTTTGTTTCCTCGGAATATGATATAGTTGCACTTCTTCAAACTGATTAAACATCCTACGAATGGCATGAACTTTTGTCCTTAAGCTTTCATTCTTGCATGCCCAAATGCCTAAAATCTGTTTAACAATGAGAAGTGCATCTCCTTTTACCATGAGATGTTTTATCCCTTGGCCAATGCACATCTTCAAACCATGAAGTAGTGTGTCGTATTCTGCTTCATTGTTGCTAGTTGAACCTGGTAGATTGACCTTCTCTTTCATGACCACCTCTCCACTTGGGTTGAGCAACACTAGCCCTCCCCCTGCTTTCCCTGTGGCTCGACGAAAAGCTCCATCAAAGAACAAGGTAAAAGCATTGGGAATACTTTTTGGTGGTGGCAATGGTAGGGTCTTTACTTGAGGCACCTTAATTTCCTTCTCATGTACCCTATAAGTGAGAATCCCTGCCAATTGTGCACGCACACTATCTTCTACCTTGAAAGAGTATTGGAACTCTTGCAACTCCATAATCCACTTTGAGATCCTAGTACTAAGATTCATTTGAGATGACACCCAAGGGAACAAATTTTCTGCAGTGAGAATTACAAAAGGTTTTGGTAGTAGGTAGGATCTAAACTTTCTCACCGCAAACATGAGAGAAAGCATCATGAGTTCTGCTTCTGTGTAGTCTCTCTCCAAAGCATTCATGACCCTACTAGCAAAGTAGATGGGTCGCATCCTTGTACTGTGGGGATCTTGTTGTAGCAACACAGCACCAATTGTTTCCCTTCCAACACTAGAGCTAACAAAGAATGTGTACTCCCAACAAGGAGGCATGAGTGTTGGTAGCTCTGACAAAATGACTTTAATGTTACAAAAATACTCTTCAAGCTCATCAGACCATGCAAATTCTACTTGTTGTGTCAACTTTTGCAAAGGATGAAGCAACTCCGAGGCTAAGTGAATGAAGCGTGACATATACTTCACCTTCTGAATGAAAGAGATGACCTCCTTAAGACTCTTCGGTGATGGGAGCTCAATAAGAGCCTTTGCCTTTGAAGGATCCACCTCAATGCCTTTATAGGAAACCTTGTGACCGAGCAAGATCACTTCATCCTCACCTATGTGGCACTTGTCGGGGTTGAGTTGACCTCCCATGTCGTAGAGCTTCTTTAAACCTTCTTCTACCCTTTGTAGATGCAATGATTTTGAGCTATAAATGCAGAAATCATCAATGAACACCCTAATTGACTTTCCAAAGAATGCTTGAAACACCATGTTCATGAAACGTTGGAATGTTGCAGGAGCATTTGTCAGACCAAATGGCATGACTCTAAAAGCATAACAACCCCAAGGAGTGATAAAGGTGGTTTTCAATTGATCTTCCAATGCGATACCTATTTGAAAGTAGCCTGAGTAGCCATCACACACAGTGTACTTCTCATGACCAGCTACCTCATTTAGTATCTCATCCTGAAATGGGAGGGGAAAGTGATCTCTTTTTGTTGCCTCATTGAGTGGACGGTAATCCACACACACCCTCCACTTTCCGTTTTTCTTAGGAGTGACAACAACAGGAGAGACCCACTCTGAATTCTCCACTGGATAAATGAAACCTACTGCTAGAAGCTTTCTTACCTCCTTGAGTAGAGCCTGCTCCTTGATGACTCCTAGCCTTCGTAGCTTCTGAGCCTTAGGTGTGGCCTCTGGCTTCAACTCAATTTTGTGTTGAACAGCATCTACTCCACGCACATCGGTGTAGTCTTTAGCAAAAAGCCTAGGAAACTTCCTTAGCACACATTTGAACTCCTCTCTTTCATCCTGTGTAAGTGTTGTTGATAGCATACCTTCCAGCATCCCTTCATCTTGATATTCACCTTCGTTCTCTTGAGGACCTACCTCCTCCAAGCCTTGACAAGAGGTCTCTTGGTTGCTTGGCTTAAACCTTACCCCCATGACTTCGATGGAAGACTCCTCTTCAGTAATGCTGCCGCTACTTTCTTCTTCTGAAGTGCTATCGGTCCAACCTTCTTCCGTCTCACTTTGAGATGATTCTTCATGGAGCTCCTCTTGGCGTTGCTCCTTCATGTCAAAGACAACCTTCTTATGATTGTCATTCCTGCAAATTAATTTCCCACTTTCCCAATCCTGCAAAGCTCGCATTTTCATTAGCCATGGTCTCCCTAGGATAAATGGGTAACCATTTCCTTTGGTAGACATGACATAGAAATCCACTGCCTTCTTAATGCCAAAGGCCTCCACAAAAACATTTTTACAAATGCCTACACACCTAGCCTTGCTATTGTTTGCCATCTTGACCTTAATTTCCGGTGTCTCATGGATGTGCATGCCTAGTTTTTGCATGAGTCCCTCTGTCATGATGCAAATTTGTGCACCCCCATCCACTAGACCTTTCCTAACCAATCTTCCTTTGATGTAACAGTCTAGCACCGGTGTAATGTCCTCATTCATTTCAGCTTGTGCAATTTTTACAACAGGCACACTCTCTTTTACCTTTCTCCTAGTGCTAACTGCCCTTGTTAAATCCCTCCTAACTTGTGGACATAATGCAAGAAATTGAGGCCATGAAATATCAGGACCCTTACCTCTCATGTCTTCCAACAAGTTGTACGGAGCCATACCATGTCCAAGAGGGAAGTCTTGGAGGTTGATACGACGTCGAGTCCTCTTGGTTTCCTTGGTTTCCTTTGCCTTCTTGCCTTGTCCATGGTCACTCTGTGATGTGACTCCTTCTTTCTCTTTACCTTTTCGTCGGCCACGCTTAATGCCATTGGCTTCCATGTCAAGCTTATTTGAATTTGTCACCTCTACCACATGCACATTTGGATCTGGCAAAGGTGGAACTCCTTCTACCCCTTGTGGAGGTGGTCTTGGTCCATTTGGCCTTTGTAGAAGCCTTGGTTGTTGACCAGTTCCTTCACCTGCATTCATCACTGGGTAATTCAAGTTAGGCCTCCCTGGCTCCCCACGGGGCCAAGGACAATTATACATCCCATGTCCAGACTCTCCGCAATTCCAACATTGCAAGACTCTCCTAGGTCGTGGATCTCGCTCTTCAGACTTCTTTGCTTGTCCCTTTGGACCTACAGCTTGTGCAAGGTGAATTGACAGGCTGCTTAAAGATTCGTTTAACTTCTCAATTACTTCCGCCGTTACCTCAGGAAGCTCCCTCGATGTTGATGCTTGTGACTTACCTTTGGGTCTAAGACCTTCTATTGGAACCTCTCCCCTTAAGCACTTGAGTTTCCTATACTTCTCAGCAACCCTAGTTTCAGCTGCATCAAAAGTAGCAGGTGCACCCGCCTCAACTTTTACCTTAAGGTCAGGAAAGAGTCCGGCTATGAACCTCTCCTTCTTTAAAAATTCTGCACCATCACCAGGGTTAGTAACATTTCGTATCCATAGAGCCCAAAGACGTAGAAACTCTTGCTTGTACAAGTAGTAGTCGTCTAAGTCTTTTTGCTTATGAGAAACAATGGCTTGCCATAGTTTTTGAGTGTTTTGGGGATCAAAGAAGTATCTCTTAAAACGATTCAAAACTTCTGTGTAATTCCCCTTAACTTCCTTAGGCAAAGAGTCAAACCAAGTACTAGCATCTTTCCTAAGGACCACCTCAAACATTTCTACACGTTCTTGATCAGTTACTATCCTCTTGATACGGCAAGACATCTTGAAATTCGCTAGAAATAATTCTGCATCCTCTCCAGGCTCTCCAAAGAAAAGAGGATATCCAGACATTTGGCGTTGGCTCTCCATTGAATTAATTTCAAAGTGACGCGTTTTTGTTTTTTCTTTCTTTAAAAGATTTACACAATAATATTTTCTAAATTGCAATCTATTCTACAACAAAATAAAAATATTCACATCAAATGACCTATGATAATCAATAAGAGGTAGAATGACAGGGTTTGGTGATGCGAGAATTTCTCCTACTCTTTGGGCACCAAACATGAACACCATACGTTGTTGAAAATGGATTTTCCTACTAATTGCAATGTTTATTCTGATGTGTGGAGTGAAATGGAAGGGGAAAACCTCTATTCTTGGGCCATTATCCATGGTCTATGCATGACCTAATGCTTAAAACAAAACAAAAATATAGACGTCCAAACTAAGGTCGTACCTAATGAGAGGCAAAATAAAAGGATTTACTGAAGCGTTTATCTCGGCCAACCTAAGAGGACCTAAAATTCTACGAATGACACCTTGAAATTGCAACTTAGTACTAACAATTATGTGTACCTTTTGCCTTGCAATGGGAATGAAGGGATCATACAAATTTTCGTGATTCATGCAAACTACTTGACTATGCTAAAGGTTGATTCTACACAAAAATACACAAGCCGTCCTCAGTGGGGGCACCAAAATTGAGGCGGTCCGGGGCGGGCAACAAGAGAGGCGACCTCTAAACACCCCTCAAGGCTCCCGTGCTGCTCAATTGGGGCTGGGGCAACCACAAGCACAACACAACAACAAACCCACAGCCAAACCCAAACAAGATAGGGGCACCACCTAGTTATGGTATGCGAACTAGGACACAAGAGAGATTTTGACACAACCAAGAAGATGCACCACACAACACACACAAGCAACCTCACACCCAGACACACACAAAATGGACCAGAGAGAGCTAGAGCAAAGGGAAGAGAGAGAGAGAAAAGGATCTTGCGTCATACCTTATTTGTGACTTGCAAATGGAGATGGTTCGTTATGATGCTATCGTAGAACTTGTATAAAACTCACTCAATGCTTAGTGATTGCTAAACATTGCCAAAACACACACACACACTGTCTTAGGGTGTGGGAGACCTCTCACCACAATACCCTCTTACAATGGACACAAAACTGGCAATGAAAAACACACTAAAACACTTTCTAAAATCAAGATCAACCGATAAAACTCAAAATACACAAGTCACCTTGAATTCACCAAACCGTATTGCACAAATGGAAGGACGAAGATTTAAACGTCGAATCACGCCTTTGATGCACCAAACCTCAATTTATTGATGATGAAGGAGCATGTACAATAGTGGTTTTGAGATTTGTGGAACTCACGCTCTCTCACTTGCAATGTGTAGCTTGAAGGCTTCTCTCACACCAAGAGTGAAGCTCACAAGTGGTTGCTACACCTAAGTCTCTCCTCACGCATAGAGTGTTGGGGTGCTATGTGAGATATTGGAGGTTGTTTTACAAGAAGGAGAGGGGCCTATTTATAGGTTGGAGACCCCATATTAAGATTATTGGAAATCCTAATTTACAAGCTAACAAATCAGGATTATGAATTTTTTGAATATCAAAACATTACGGGCCTTCTTTGTCTGCTTGAGTCATGGGTGTGGGCTCAAAAGAGAGCATTATTGATGGTAAATAAGGTGAAAGTAAGTTTTAAGGAAGGGGAGAGAGAGAGAGAGAGAGAGAGAGAGAGAGAGAGAGAGAGAGAGTTACTATACATGTCTTGAGGTGAGGTGTCTTTTATGGTTAGGTCAATGCTATTTTGTGTTAGTATGTTAGTCGTTAGTAATCACTAGAAAGTTAATGTTACATTTACAATGGGTAGAGTGAGTTGATTTGATGAAGGAAGAGGGGTGAATTAAAAGAGAATCATTGAGATGGTGAAGCTTTGAAGAAGCTTGAACTCACCCTTGTGTAGATTGTGGAAAAAATGACCGTTGGTCTTCTTCTTCTTCTTCGCTTCTTTAAGCCGCCGCCACGGTTGACCACCACGATGAAAAGAGGATTTGTTGATGAAAAATCCTCAATTTGCAGAAGTTATCATGGTTAAGATGCTGAATTTTAGATATTTTAGGAGAGGTAAATGAAATTGTAACATAGAAGCAATAGAGAGAGACATGGAGAGGGTGTATGTATGTAGAGGTTCATAAAAGAACTATAGGGATGAGAGAGAAGGGTAATGGTGAAGAGGGTGGGAGAAGCCATGGAAATTGCAGGTTTGAGTGAGGGAAGGAGAGGGATGTGTGTGTGTGTGTGTAGAAGTGTGGAAAGAGGTGAGAGAAGACTAGGGGCTACTTGTGAAAAAAGTGGGCAGAGTGGGGTCCACTCAAAAAATCATAGCTCACCGCTGGTAGCTCCAAAAATCATGAAAAACTTTGAGGTGATTATTTAGAGCGTGGGCTACATTTTCTCTTTTGACCACTGCTCCAAATTCGGAGTGGAGATAGGTGCCAAAATTCTCACCAAAAAGCCTGTTTTTATGCTTGCAAAAGTCTTTTAGTGGACCCCTCCTTTGTTGAATTTGTACAATGCATCCAAGAGTGAGCCCCTCCTTTGTCATATCATAATACAAAGCATCCAAGTTGCCCTTGACACATGCATGGAGGAGGATTATTGGTGAATAAAGAAATATATACATGGTGGGACTAGTGTATGGACTATTCATGGACTTTAGCTCAATGAGCACATGGTGTTAGAATAATGAGTAAAAATAATAATAAAAATATGGAGGAGTTATGGATATGGAAAGATATTGGAATCATATGATATGATCCCTCCTTGAATTATTTTGGGTGAAAGAGGAAAAGGTATGCAAGTAAATAATATAATAAAAGTAACCAATGAGTAGAAATCAATTTTTTGTTTTCATGAGGGTGAGGGTGAAAATGTGGGAGTGATTTGTATAAAGGAAAAATATGAGGTTAGAGTATGTACATATTGGCAAAAATATATATATATATATAATTATGGTGTAAGAGGATGAAAGAAGGTGAACATAGGTTTAATAAAACACACACCTAAGTAGAAATATTTAAATAAAATACCAAAATAATTATAAAAAATCCCTATATTTAGGCCATATATACAATGAAATATTTACACACAAAGAGGCCATAATATACTTTAATTTTTTATTTTTTTTGGCTCACCTAGCCCAGTGACTAGCTAGCTGAGGGTTTTTTAAGAAAATATGGGAAAAGCCCCCTAACTCACACATGCCTATGTACAGTGAAATGGTAAGGATAGCCATAGCGTTTGGGTGAATTTGGTAGGGTGGAGTAATCTAGCATGGCAATTATGGAAAGCCGAAAAACGACTATCACTACCTTCTAGAGATTGATGGCACATGCCTTTAAAGAATACTTGAGGATATTCTTGGAGATATACATGGATGATGTATGTGTGCACTCCCTCTTGAGAGATGAACATAGAAGGCACCTTAAATTTTTTTTTGAGAAGTGTAGGACTTATAGGATCTCTCTTACCCCTAAAAAGTACATATTTATGGTTAGACAAGGCATAATCTTGGGACATATTGTCTTGGAGAATGATATATCTATTGATTTGGATAAGATAAAAGTAATTGTAGATTTGCCTATGCCAAAGAATGCAAAGAAGGTACAATGATTTATGGGACATTATGGTTACTACAAGATTTTAATACGCATGTATGTTGTCATTACCCAACTCCTATACAGACTTATAGTAGCCTTTTTGTGAAGAACCCTTTCACAAGTTGAAGAAAGCACTCATATCCACTTCAGTATTGAAAGCACTTGATTGGAAAAGATCTTTCATGTTCATATTGATGCTTCATCATTCGCTATTGGATGAATCTTGGCCCATCTAGGAGAGGGAAATATGGATTTTCCTATTTGCTATGCCAGCAGGCACCTTAATAGAGCTAAAACAAACTACACAACCACGGAGAGAGAGGGACTGGGGATGATATATGTTGTTAAAAAGTTCTGGCACTACCTCCTTGCAAATAGTTTTTTTTTTTACCAATCATCAAGCCCTCTTATATCTTGTAAACAAACCATGCAATAGGTCAAAAGAATTGAACAATGTCCATTGTTGTGGTAAAAAACGAAGCGACACATCTATGATAAGATCACTTTTTCATACTACCAAATCAAGAAACTCCCAAAGAGGTAGACGATGACATCCTTGACGCATATCCTTTCAATGTTGTAATGATACCAAGATGGTCTCAAGAGTAGTCAATTTACTATCCTATGTAGGTGAGTTTGATAGAATGGAACAAGAAAGTAAAAGAAAAACGGTTTGACAATCATAATATATCCAGCTACTTGGAAAATGTTTGTATCAATTAGTCTCAAACAACATTTTGCGGTTATGCATAATTCTGGAGGAGTACGATTGTTATATTTTGAAGGAACATATTCAAGACTTAGCATTTCATTGCTTGCAAAAGAAAACATTCCAGCCCTTGCTGCAGTTAGGTGTTTTTTGGCCGAATTGGGGCACTGATGTTCATGAGTATATTATTAACTGCGTAACTTGCATGTCTAAACCACCAGTAAAACATGCTACATTGTTTAAGGTGACAATTGCACCAAAATGGAGCCAATACATAATTGACTATCTGACAACAAGGACATTTTTTTAAAATACCTCTAGGGCACCATAAAGGGCCATAGAAATAGAGTTTTGAGATTTTTTACTAATTGAACATAGATTGTATAAGAGACAAAAGGACAATCAGCCCAGTATATGTACAACCAAAAGCATGTACTTACCAATCCGCAGGCACATGAAGGACTCACTGGAGGGATTTTTTTTGGGGATAAGATGGCAAAAGTTGTCTTAACTGTTGGAATATGGTGGCCTACATTACACATGGATGCTGACATACACGCTAAGAGATGTGATACATATCATCATAATAAAGTATCAATAAGGAGGGATGAGATGCCTCTAAGGTCAATGATGGGAGCCAGAGCTTTTGCTAAATGGGGTATAGATTTTGTGAGATCAATTTTACCCCCCCCCCCCCCCCCCCCCGCTTACAGCACTCATGCCCAATATATCATTGTGGCTATAGAGTATCTCACAAAATGGGTTCAAGCCAAGTCCACACAAAAAGCAGATGCAAGGACCACTACACAGTTTCTATACGAAAAGACCTTCGCTAGATATGGCCTACCCATAGAAATTGTCAATGATCGTGGCACCCGTTTCCTTAATGAAGTTACTGAAAACCTTTTGGAAAAATTCATGGTAGTGCACATGAAGTCTGCTGCATACCATCCACAGGCTAATGTACAAGTCAAAGCTACAAATAAGACACTATACACAATTTTGACCAAAATAGTATCTAATTCAAGAGCAGACTAGGACCAATAGTTACACGCCGCACTCTGGACTTAGAGGGTAGCCTAAAAAACCTCTATTGGAACAACACCGTACAACATGGTGTTTGGACTTGCAATATTGCCACTAGAATTCCTGATCCCAACTCTACGAGCAGCTAAACAACTCGGATGGAGATGCCATGAACTGTCTTCCAGAGTGGATGACCTTGAAAAACTAGATGAGCTTCGCCTGAAGACCATACCCTCTATCTACACGAATAAAAGGCGACAAAAGGAGTTTTTTGATAAGCATATATGTTTGAATTAGTTTAAAACAGGAGACTATGTCTTGGTTTACACATTGAAACAACATGCAAAAAAACTTAAAAAGAGAGGGATGTGACCCTTGGTGATCACCGATATATCACCAAGTGGAATGGTCAAGCTTGCTACATTGGATGGAGAAAGAAATTCCTAATTGGATCAGTGGTTGTCGTCTTAAAAAGTATCATCTACTACTAACCAAGAGCATGCTTCAACAAATCCATAAGGAAAAGAAACGATCTCAAGAAAAGCAGCGGGTAGTCAAAGAAGCTCAAGAAGAATCCAGGGAGGGCATGGCAAAACAGAAGCTTCTACGAAAGGATCAGCAAAAGGGACTACCACCACAAATCAATGTGATAAAAGTGATAGATTTTGAAGAGAAGCATATGGTGGATCTCACCATAAAAGCGAAGCTTGGAGGTAATCAAGTGGAGTCCAAGGCAATCCTAGATTTTGATGCTCAAGGAAATATTATTTCCTACAACCTATACAAGCAGCTCAACTTGAAGGACAACTTCAATCAACACAACAGGACATTCAAATTTATTGAGAGAACTCAATCAAGGCATTGGGCTGGACGGTTGTACATGTGTAGATTAATCAATACCTATATTTGCATAAGTTTTATGTGGTAGAAGATAAGTTGATGCAATATCCATTATTATGTGATCAGCTAGGGCACAAAATTGCAACATATAGATTAATTGGAGCTGTGATATAGTCAACATTCAACATGTGCAAGAAAATCAAGTGGTTCCATTTTTGTGGCAGAACCCAACCACAAACCGGGAGAAGCGAACTTAAAAGTGAAGGGCAAAAAACCCTTCCCTACACCGACTCAACAATGGACTCCAAAGAAAAAAACAAAGAAGCTTAATCCTGTAGGGCAAAGCACCAGGAATCTTCTAAGGGATCTATCCGACAAACCCACCAGGCAACGGCCACCATTGCAGTCACAAACAACATCTAAACTATTTTGGGTGAAGAATGTAGAGGTTGCATAATTTACACAAACCAAGCTTACAACTACCAAAACAAGGGAAAATGGTAAAGCCCGGCAACTAGCCCAAAAGTATAATCAGGTCTGGGTACCAAAGAATTTGATTTCTACACAAGGTCCTCCAACACAAATCCGGATTCCAAAGTGACACAACAAAGAAATCCCTTCAGTACAAACCTCTCAGATCCATCCCAAACCATAGCCCTATCACCAAAGACCCAATATGAAGAAAATTTGGGTTACCCAAACCATTATGACAAGCTCAAAAAGACCACACTCAAATTTGGATCATTAAAGAAAGGTCAATACAAAGACAAACACCATATGTGGATCTTGGATTTAAACAAGATTGTCAACAACACCGGCAACACAAACCAAAAGTACCAAAGCAACCATTGTCAATCAAAAACAGTGAGAAACACACTTAGAATGATTGATATCTCACCAATCCCTATTGATAATGACGTAATAGGAAACCTCAACATCGGATGCCAATAAGCACAATTGCTTATATCCTCCTCTTGGACAACATTAACTTTTCCCATGCATTGATCGAGTATGCATATAGGGCCACATTACATGGCCAGCATTAGCACCGATGATAACCTATGTACAACATATGCTAATACACCATCATCCGAGAGGACTCCGACTAGGAGGGGGGGAAGCATTCTAAATGCCAACCAAACAGACTAAGAAAAGTACTAAAAGGATACTATTTTCTATATTTTTGGGTTTTGATTGTGTTTGATTGCAAAAATTTGGTGAACCCAAGTATATATACCCTTATCTAATGTGATTCTACAGGAACACGAGGAAAATTGCAAGTAATGAGCATCTAGGTGTATGTATATACGTAAAAATAGCAATTTTTATGCATAAAAGTGAGAAAAACATAGCAATCCGACCAAAAATATTATGAATGACTGTACATAATAGTTTTTGTGCTATTTTTGATTTATTGGTATTTTTTGAGCTACTTTAGTTATTCTCCTTTTATTTTTGCTAATTATTTGGAGAAAAAAAATAAAAATAGAAAAAGCAAGTGAAATGGAGTCGATACGGCAAAAGAAAAATACAAGAATCATCAATAAGCAAAGGACATTGACGCAATTACAACAAAAAATTGCGGAAGCCCAATCTAGCCAGTTTTTAGACGAAAGGGAAAATATCCAGAAATGAGTCAAATAGAGTCCAAATGGAAAAACATTCGAGCATAAAGTGCATTTCATGAAGAGATAGGAGCACATGTCAAATTTCAGTGCAGGTGGTTCGGAGACCCCCAATATAAGATATTTTGGGCCTCTAATACTATCTCATTTCGACAATTCACATTTAGAGAGAGAGCTAGAGAAACCTAGAGTGCACGGACTCCAATGTCCACTTCTTTCAAACCTGGTAGCTTCTTTGTTTAAAGGATTTGCATTCCTTTGACACTCATGTGCCCAAGCTGGTAGTGTCACACTGCACTATCGACTTGTGTAGTTGCTGCACAAGCTGAAGATTGCAATTTGACAGTACACAAGTAAAGTGTACCAGCCTTTTCTCCTTTGGCAACCACCAAAGATCCCTTTGAGATCTTCCATTGTTTACTTCCGAATGCAATGTTGTGACCTTCATCGTCCAATTGTCCTGTAGAGATCAACTTTTTGCAAAGAGAAGGAACATTCCTAACATCTTTAAGCTTCCATTCATTTTTGTTAGCAGTTTTGACACAAATTGTACCTTTTCCGACAATTTCACAAGCTTCATCATTTCCCAAGTATACAAACCCAAAATAACCTTTGGTGTAATCTTGGAAATGTTGCTTGTGTGGTGTCGCATGGAATGAAGCCCCGGAATCTACTATCCAAGAATTAGATACATTGTCTAATGAGAGAATTAAAGCATCTTGCTCTACTTTACCTGCCACATTGGCCTTCGATGTTGGCTCGTTGTCTTGAGACTCTGATACCTACTTCTTGTTGGACCAACAATCCTTCTTAACATGGCTCTTCTTTTCGCAGTTCCAACATTCAAAAACTCATTTTGTGCATGACTTGCTCTTCCTTGAATCATGACCCTTTTGGTTTTTGAACCTCACCTTAGGCCTTCCTCTTGTTTTCGCTGACAGTGCAGCACTTGATGCTTCTCATGTGATTCTCCTTCTCATTTCCTTGCTTATGAGAACACCCACAACATCATCAAACTTAAGAGTATTTGTGCTAGAGATAGAATTACTTACATCCATCACAAGGTTGTCCCAACTATCCACCGATAGAGATAATAGTATAAGGAGAGCTCGCACTTCACCATCAGTATTTAATTTTCATCGATGAAAGTTGACTTATGTTGGTGTTAAAGTCATTTAGGTGTTCTGCAACACTGAACCATTCTCTACCATCTTTAGATTGAACAAGCTCTTGAATATGAGAAATACCCTTTTGGATGCCTATGGTGTCTCGTAGAGTCCGTCAAGTGACTTCACCAAGTCCTCCATGGTCTTCATCTCAAAACATTGAAGGCCACCATTGGCGCCAAGCTTAACCGGATTGTTCCCAGTGCATTTCAAGCAAGGACAATCCATGCTTCATCTGCCATCATTGCGGGCTTCTTTGCAAGATTTCCTAGTGTAAAATAAAGGTCCCTCTGGTATAGATAGTCTTCAATCTGCATCTTCTAGTGTTGGTAGTTCTTGCCGTTGAACTTCTTGATCTTGAGCTTTCCTTCCTCCGCCATTACTCGCACTCAATTTAAAGAATCCTTTCCTTGAGATAATTTAGCTATGAGTAAACCTTTCTCTAATACTAGTTGTTAGGAAATATGACGTAGCTAAGTAGATAATTGAGTAGATTACGTAATGGAGAGAGATAATTTTCACACACAAGAGATTATAGAGTAGAGAGAGAGAGAGAGAGTACACACATTATACGTGGTTTAGCCAATGTGGGCTTCGTCCACGAGAAAGCAGCCACTCAATGGTTTTAGTACTTCAAAACGGGAAGTAGATTACAAAGGTATTATACCCTTTTGGAGCTCTCTCCTTGCTCCACTCTCACCACCTCACATCAACTTCACAATACACCACATTGCTTCACCCATTTTTCTGTGTAGAGAGGCCTCCTTTTATAGACCAAAAGGGCTACCCTCTCTCATGAGAGACAGCCATGTGTCCGTCCTCGTGTAGACAAGTCCAAATCGGACCCTCCAATCTGTCCATGTGTGGCCACCCTTGATAAGAAAATTTTTACTTTTGAATTTGGCCACCAGCCATTGATTACTGGTCACTGGCCAACCGACCAGTTTTTTTTTTACCACTTTTCAACCGTCATCCGGCCATAATATTTTGACAAGAAAGAATATTCCACCATGAAAATTTTGGTTTCCCGACGAGTGATTTTGGTTCACTCATGATGGCTTCTCCTCATAATGGGGCCTTACAAATGTGAATTTTTTAAATAGAAAAAACTACAAGGGGTAAATCAGGCTCCATACTTAGCAATCTCCAGAGGCCAAAATGACCAATTTGGGGGGATTTCTAAATTCCAATGCCTTTATCCCATTTTTGTTAGCCCACAACTCAGGTTCCATCAAGTTTTGATTTTTTATACCCATCTAAACCCATGTTTTGGAACTGTGAAGCTCTACACCTGATTTTTGGCTTCAGCCACAGGAGAACAATTCCAATTCAAAATCTGATACCACAAGAGTCTATGCTATGCTAAGGCCCAACTCTAGTACAAGCTTGAGCCCTTTTGGACAAAGTAGATATCATACGCGTATGATGTCTCACTAGGCTAAAATTGATTCTGGGAACTAACTTGACACCTTCTAAGCCTTCATCACATGATTACGAGAGTATCTACCAAGTTTCACCCCATTTGAACCTCGTCTGCTCAAAACTAAGCATGAACCCCACTACACACCTTGAAAGGAGTTCTAACAGTTACAACTTGCCCAATTGACATCCAAATTGAAATATAGGCATATATACAGGATGTGCATGCTATGAGTTATGCACATATGATGAATCAATTCATTTTGATCACTTATACATATGATGTCTCTCAGCATGAATCTGCACCCAAAATGCACTTTTGACCACATTCATAGCACCCTTAGGCTCTAATTAGCTTGTGTTTCAAACTTGAAGTCGTTTGGATAGCTAAAAACTGAGAAATTGTCAAATTTTGTGAGGAACGTTAACTTTTGATCTTGGAGTACTTATAGGATCAATGAAAGATAGCAAACCACCATCAAAGAAGAAGAGGCTCTCCTTAAAGGATATCATTCTAGCCATTGAACCCTATACAATACCCGAAGAGACATTGAAGACAGCCAAGGCCTGGGTGGATGAAGCGACATTGGAAAGAGAAGGACCGTCAATGTACTAAGGTACATTCACGCAATAAATCCACGAGAAATCATGGGATACGCAAACAAAGAAGATACTCTCAACTAGCTAGAGAGAGCAGATTTACATAATTTCTTCACAGCACAACCAATAGGTGTGGACACACAAAGAGTCCACAAGTTAGCCATCTCCATTCAGAAAGACAACAAAGTAATGATTATTGTGTTGGATGCCCAGAAGATTGATGTGGTGATTACCCCTCAAATCATTGCAGATGCTCTGGAACTCCACAATAAGGGCAACTTTGTCAGAGAAAGGAAAGATGATGTGAAGGTCTACTCTCACAAAAAGGCCAATCCCACATTTGAAGACCTAGAGGATATCAGGGGTGCAAAAATATTCAATCTTTACAACCAACACTTTCATGTTTACAAAAAATGACCACAAAAGTACACAAGACCACCACATGCAGTAGCAACCATGATCAGATAGGATTTAAGAAGCAATGTGCCCAACGAAGTGAACTATGCTCACTATTTGCATGAGGAAGTGGTCATAATGGGCCTGGAAAAGCCAAAATACATTGGGGATGGAGAGATTTTGACAAGGATTGCATATGCGGCTATTGGGGCAAGAGGACAATGGCTAGACCCACCTACACAAAACGTGTGGTTTTGCAACTGAAAGAGAATGAACCACCAGTGGCACCACCTATTGCAACATGGTTCAGGAGAAAGCTAGAGCGTGTGCAGGAGAACCATTAAAGAAGAAAGGGAAGTGGTGATGGCAAAGGAGAAGAACCCAAAAGAAACAACCAGTCAAAGGGTAGCTTGAATAGAGAGATTCACCTAGCAATTCAAGGCCAAACAAGCTCTAAAATGGGACTTGTAGGAGTATTTGGTGCTAGATCCGGCAATGATTGGGGGTATATCCTCAAGACCATGAGAAGATATTTGGATCACTATATTTGAGCCTATGAAGAATCCAAAAGAGTGAACTAACAGCAGGATGTAGAGCCCTTAATTCGCAGTTGAAGAAGTCCAAGATATCAAAAAGGAAGTTGAAAGAGATGCCAGAAACACAAGTGAAGGACGACAAAGAAAGTGAGCAAGGAGGGAGTACTCCACCACCAGAACCTTCCCCGAGGCCTACCTCTTTGCCTCCAAGCCCTAAACCCCCAACATCTGAGCAGAGGGACTTACCAAAGAAGAAAAACAAGGCTAAACTGACGCCAAAAGAGAAATAAAAGGCCAAGAGATGCATCTATGAGGACCTCCTGAAAGCTAGATATTCACCTAAGGATACGTTTGAGGCTGTATATCACTAGATTGGTAACCTAACAGGACGTAAAAGTGTCCTTTCAAGGTTTTGGAAAAACAATTCCAAAACCATAGTAGATCCACTTATTTTGAAAAATCCTTTCATGAGTTTATAGTTCAAGAACTACTACATATGGTAAAAATGAGAAATTTGTAAGTTTTCTCATACCTTGGTCACTACAAGCCTCCAAAGTTGATGGACCAGTGTATTTTGCCCAAAACAGCAATTACTTACGGTTGATTGCATATAATTAAGAGTGGGGATTTTTGTAGGACCTAAGATAAAATGCCCCGCTAATTTCAATGGTTTGGTGATCAAAACATATGGTTGCTTTTACCTCACTAATTTTGTTTTGGACGAAAAAATAGGTACAAAAGAGTTGAATTTTTGCCATTCTGCGGACCTATCATCAAAGTTTCTACTGTCATGCTCAATACAAATACTATATACATGTTTTGTTAGTTCCCTTTGGGCCTTTTGATTCAAAAGGAGCCATGGAGCATGTCAAAAGGATAATGGATCTCTTACTAAGTGGAACCTTGAGGACAATGATAAAGTGCTAAATATAGCACACATTAAAAAACTAGGTTTAGCATTATGACCTCTAGAAACCCATACAAACTACTCAATATCTAGCCAAGTTTGTAGTTTATGATTAGATATGGTTACTACCTACAAAATACACACAATTGGCCTAAGAAACTAGCAATATTGAGAAAGTTATACTTGCTACTCTAAAATGTATCGTATCCTTCAGCAATCACAAAACTCAACCATCATCATATACTATGCTATATAGCATATTAGGTCCCCCAAAACTCAAATAAGATTAGATTTATGTTATACATTACACTTATACAATCAGAATTGTATTTGGATATCAAGAAAGCCACCAAGAAAATCATAAAAGTGCTAATTTTGGCCAAAAAACAGGATTATGCAATTCTTGTAAGTTGGTCATAACTTTCAATTTTAACACTTAGCTCTCCCTACAAGCATCAAAAACATGTTGAGAACTATGAAAGGCTAACCTCTAGCAATACAAACGTCACAAACATGAAGTTTAGAGTGGTATAGTTGCCAAAAATTGAAAAAAAAGCCAAAAACAGGATCCATTTTTTCACACAGTTTAGGTTCAAAAATGTTGTGCAAGAGTAAACTTAATGGTGAGATTGATAGTACAAAAAAAAAGTCAAGTTTTTTTCAACTCATAAGGCAACTTTGTGGATATATATCACCTAGAAATTGATTTTCATACTCTTCAAATAATTCAAGCAAAATGGTCGCTTAACAGGACATAAAAGTGTCATGTTACTATTCTAGTGATATGGCATCTCTATTCCACCATGGATTGCAAGGGACAAAGAGAAAGATAAAGAAAAGATCAAAGACTTGGATACACATAGAAGACCACCAAAAATGCAGTTACCACAACTTGGAGTACCAGGGTTGGTCCAGATTCTGCTTGTGCCACAATGGAGACCCTTGGCTAGCCCTTGGAGACCTCCTCTAGTGGGGTTATTGCTAAGCATGGGACACCAAGTTGAATTTTTAGGTCCAGTCCCCAGACCAGCCACAAAAATATCGTAGAAACTAATGAAGAAGATCCGAGAGATGCTCATCAAATAATAGATAGAATCAGAATGCGATGTCGTACACTCGTAGAACAACATGCTACACACCAATGAGGGTAATATGCAAGAAGAGTATGAAACCCTCACAAGGACTCTCCAAATAAAGAGTCAAGGAGTTAAGGTGATAGAACAAGAGCTTGATGGTCTCATTAAAACATTAAGATGATGAGAGAGAATGAGATACACTTACACTGTAAATGGTAGAGGTCTCGGGCAAAGTAAAGAGCTGGCATGAAGAAATGGAAAATATGGAGGATGAGTTGGAAGCACCTAAAGATGAGGTAGTGGATCTAAAAGCCAATTTAGAGCTCGAGGATTTGACAATACAGAGACTAAGAGAAACCCCAAGGGCTGTAAGAGCAAGTACTGGAGCAGATAGCTAGGCTACAAAAGCCTTGGAAGCCCAAGTCATTGCACTACAGAAGAAACTAAGGTTGGAAAAAAGTCAAAGAATGCATATGGCATAAGGTTCCCTAGCTACACAAGAGATATTGATAGCCTCTCGTCAAGAACTACAGAAAGAGAATGAACACATAAAACTCCAGCTAGGAAATCTGCAAGAGCTGTTAGTAGATCAAGCAGAAGAGGCCACAAGGAAAGACAACGTGGCACAACAACTGTTATTGAGACTCCAACAAGAAGTAGAAGAAGCAAGATCATAGGAAATGGAGCAAGGCCTAGTGACCTATTGATAGCCATTTTTTTGGCTCTCATGAAATATTTTAAGAAGCCACTTCACCCCACAAAAACACCCTAGCCCAATGACTAGGCTCGCTTTTTCATTGTAAATGTGTGCATGGGTTTAGGTTTTTTATCACATTTTTTTATCAAATCATTGAGCGAGTCATTGGGCTAGGAGACAAAAAAATAAATTTATAATATTACGTTCCTCTTTACATGTAAATATTTTCTATCAAATAAAGGTTCTAAGTATAAAGGGTTTTTTCACATTTTTTATATTTATATAAATATATATTCCTAGGTGTGCGTTATCTGGCCTAAGTATGCTAGATTCCATCGCCTGTCATTCCTTATACATATTTTACTATCATTATATCTCTTAACCTCTACTCACACAAGCCATGAAAAAACCTTTATGTGACTTCATCGTAAAAATTCACCAATAACCTTATTGGCTCTGTCATATTTTTTTCAATCCCTCCCAGATAAATATTCACAAGTACATAGATGTCATCTTCAAATAAATTCCATGAATCACTCAAAGTAGAGAATAATTGAGGGTCCCTTCCCTCATCATTTTTCTCCTTTTATTTTATATTTTTTTTGCCACCATGCATCCCATGTGTCCATTTTTCATGACTAGCTAGACTATCTTCTTATCCCACAAGTATATATTATATTTGATACTTATCCTATACCATACATGTGTGCACACTCCTTGGCAATATTAGGTCATGGTTGATGTATGGGGGACTCACTTGGAAGACTACAAAGAAAAAAGGATCAAATAGTGGCTCACTTCAAGCCTTATTAGGTACTGCAGGGACAGATTTTTACTCGAATTTTGGCACCTTCTTTTGATCCAAATCTGAGGATGTGTCTAAAAGAGAAAATGTAGCTTCTAAGCTAAAGTATTTCTCATAATTTTTTCAAAAAGTTTACAGTCAAGGGCGATTTTACATGAAATTTATGGCCGATTTCAAAACTGCCACCTCATACACCAAAAAATCTTCCTATTTTCTCTCACCCGCCACACACCTACTCACTCTTACACACTCCTCCCTCTCTTTCCCACACCCAAAACTGCAAGTCCCATGTCCTATTTCACCCTCTTCACCATTGCCACTTCTCTCACACCTCCATAGCCTTCATCCTCCATTTCTACACCCCTATGTGCTCCCCTTTCTCTCTACATATATGTCCATATTACCATATCCTCTCTAGCTTTCTAAGTAACACCAAAAAATAAGCAAAAATCCAAGGTTAAACTCTGCAAATGAAGGCTTTTATCATGAATTATCCAAGGTTTCAAGATAACATAGCTTCATCGACACATGCAACTTCACCATGCTGACCGCTTCTTCTACCGGTGCTATAAAGAGGTAAATGCCAACTTCTCCAAAGCTTCAATCTCTCTTTCAAGATTATCCCTTCTCTAACTTTGCTCATCATATATCTCACCATTTGGTAAATGATTTTGTAAATATTTTGTAGTGATTATTACTAACCACTAACCACTACCCTTATTGTAAAAATACACCCTCTATTATCTATTAGATTAGGCACTCCCAAATTATTCACTCAATCCTCTCTCCTCAGATCCTCAATAATTCTCTTCCCTTGAGCCCAAATCCATGTGACTCAAAGGATAAGAGAGACCCACCTTCATTTTTTTAAAATAAATATGCATAATCTTTGATTTCTTCAAATAAATTTGATTAGGTCTAATCCTAAGCGGGGCTTCTAAAACCTATAAATAGATCCCTTCTCTCCCTTGTAAATCATCACATGATCACACTACACCACACCATTCTCCACACATAACACACCACTCTTCAAGACTAGTTGTGAAGAGTGTGTGCATTGTGACTGCTCTATTCCATCACTACACATAGGTGCATGGAGAAGCTTGAAGTTCGTTATGCCATCTATAGGAGTGGAGTAATGCCATAATCTTTATCACACTTGTAGCCTACTATTGTGTATAAGTAATATTTATAGTTTTGGGTGCAATTGTATGCAGCAACTATGACGTTTCTCTCCAAATTGACTTAATAAGTTGGCTCATCAGGTGGTTGAAGGTATATTTTCCTTGAAGTCTATTGTGTCATTTCATGCTTGGTGGTTTGAGGGATTGTTGAATTGTTTGTCTAAACAGTCAATTGTAAGAGGGTGCTCGGCGCGAGGGCTCCCATGACCCGAAGACAATTTGTGTATTGGCAACAAGGTCAAGTTTTGTTGTTGTCTCTCTGTTTCTCACCAAGCTTTGTGTGCATCTAGTCTTTAAGGCTAAGACTGAGTTGCTCAAGTTGATTTGTGCTCTTTACATCTCTCTGATTTACATGTAGTGAATGTTTGTGTTTGGTGTGTGTGGCTATCTTGCATTCCCCTCCCTTTGTGTGTTTGAGTACAAGGAGATATCGCGTGCATCCTAGTTTGCATCTACAACTAGGTGGTGCCCCTTTTCTTGTTTGGTTTCTGGTTGTGGGTTGTTGTTGTCTTTGATTGTGCTTGACCCAGCCCCAATTGAGCAACACGAGAACCTCGAAGGGTTTTTAGAGGCCACTCTTCTTGTTGCCCACCCCGGACCACCTCAATTTTGGTGCCCCCACGAAGGACAGCTTGTGTATTTCTGTGTAGGATCAACGTTTAGCACAGTCAAGTAGTTTGCAAGAATCACGAGAAATTGTATGATCCCTTCATTCCCATTGCAAGGCAAAAGATATACATAATTGTTAGTACTAAGTTGCAATTTCAACGTGTAATTCATAGAATTTTAGGTCCTCTTAAGTTGGCCGAGATAAACACTTCAATAAATCCTTTTATTTTGCCTCTCATCAGGTACGACCTTAGTTTGGACGTCTATATTTTTGTTTGTTTTTAAGCATTAGGTCATGCTTAGACAATGGATAATGGCCAAGGAATAGAGGTTTTTCTCTTTTCATTTTACCCCGCACATTAGAAAAAATGTTGCATTTAGTAGAAAGATCCATTTTCAACAACGTATGTTGTTCATGTTTGGTGTCTAGCGAGTAGGAGAAATGCTTGCATCACCAAACCCTGTCATCCTGCCTCTTGTTGATTATCGTAGATTATTTGATGTGCATAATTTTATTTTGTTGTAGAGCAAATTTTCATTTAGAAAACATTATTGTGTAGATCTTTTTAAGAAGAAAAAAAAACGTGTGTCACTTTGAAATCAATTCAATGGAGAGCCAATGCCAAATGTTTGGATATCATCTTTTCTTTGGAGAACCTGGAGAGGATGCAAAATTATTTTTAGCGAATTTCAAGATGTCTTGCCATATCAAGAGGATAGTAACTGATCAAGAACATGTCGAAATGTTTGAGGTGGTCCTTAGGAAAGATGCTAGCACTTGGTTTGACTCTTTGGCTGAGGAAGTTAAGGGGAATTACATAGAAGTTTTGAATCTTTTCAAGAAATACTTCTTTGATGCCCAAAACACTCAGAAATTATGGCAAGACATTATTCTCATAAGCAAAAAGACTTAGATGACTACTACTTGTACAAGCAAGAGTTTTTACGTCTTTGGGCTTTATGGATACGCAATTTTGCTAACCCTTGTGATGGTGTAGAATTTCTAAAGAAGGAGAGGTTCAAGCCGGACCGTCTCTTGACCTTAAGGTAAATTTTGATGTGGGTGCACCTACTACCTTTGATGCAGCCAAAACTAGGACCGTTGATAAGTATATGAACCTCAAGTGCTTAAGGGGAGAAGTTCCAATCGAAGGTCTTAGACCCAAAGGTAATTCACAAGCATCAACATCTAGGGAGCTTCTTGATGTAACGGCGGAAGTGATTGAGAAGTTAAATGAATCTTTAAGCAACCTCTCAATCCCAGGAAATTGACTCTATATACAAAATAGGACGTTGCCTGTGAGCGGACAACTTTGATAAAACCCCTATATATGACTCATATTAGGGAGTATGACCCCCCTTTATACGCTTATACGACAATCAATGAATAAATCTAGCATGCCCCTATCTTACATATAAAATTTAGGTCTCACATGATCTAATGGAGTAAAACTAATCAAAGAGTGTGTAGCATAGTGAGTGACAATGTACTAAATAACCACTTCTCTTTATAACTAGATGTACCCTCAATGTATTTTAGTTTGACTTTGAAACTATGTGCACAATCAGCCTACACTCTAGCTACTCTCCAATTTTGACCCATCCAAGGCTGGTATAAATCAACCCTTGACCTGCTCCAAATTAGCCCTTATCTATATGGCCGGCTTGATGCAAAATTTGATGTGTGACTTGATAATTTTTTTTCCCTAAATTCATCCAAGTTCTAGTGAACATTGGTGACCAATCGTTAGAAGTAATCAACCCGGGTTAAGCCCCCCCCCCCCCCCCCCCCCTAAATATGATACCCCCTCCCTTACTTTTCAGCTTGAGATAAATTATTGGGGGCATGCCCCTAACTTATACGCTTATGTAACTTGTAAAAAAAAACCCTTTGTTGCACTTATGTGGTGCGGTAAGTTCTTCATGGTGAATGCCGTGGGCTGTCAATCCACCTGGCACAAGCTGTAGGTCCAAAAACACAAGCAAAAAAGCCTAAAGAGAAAGATCCATGACCTAGGAGAGTCTTGCAATGTTGGAATTGTAGAGAGTCTAGACATGGGATGTATAACTTTCCTTGGCCCTGTGGGGAGCCACCGACACCTAACTTGAATTACCCAGTGATGAATGCAGGTGAAGGAGTTGGTCAACAACCGAGGCTTCTACAAAGGCCAAATGGACCAAGACCACCTCCACAAGGGGTGGAAGGAGTTCCACATTTGCCTGACCCAAATTTCAATGTTGTAGAGGTCACATAATCCAAAGAGGGTGACATTTGTTGGAATTAGGGTTGTAGATAAACGCACACAGCTTGGAGAAGAGGAAGGAAGCTCAAGGCACACAATAGAGAGTGTGTTACTTAGTGTGCAATGGAAAGATAGATAGCCCTAGAGTGATGGGCGTATATACAATGCTCGGGGGAAAAAACCTCTTAAAGAGGGAAAAAATGCCCCGGCGGTCATAGTGTGTTCACACACATCACTACCACATGTATATGGTAACAAATCCCCCTTGGAGTGATGCGGTGAACGAGAGCTGGCACATGAGTAAAGGGAAGTGCCATGCCCTTAGGACATGATCAGTCCACAAAGGGGAGTAAGCCCAAAGCTTTGCAGAAAGCTTCAAGATTCTCACTAGACAATGTCTTTGTGAAAAGATCTTCAAGGTTGTCCTGTGTTGGCACATAAGCCAAGTTGATCTCTCCTCCTGAGAGCCTCTACCTGACATAGTGGTAATGCACCTCAATGTTCTTTGTGTGAGCATGAGAAACTGGGTTCCTCGCAACTGCCAATGCACTCTGATTGCAGGTGTAGATAGTGTTGGCATTGTCCTGTCCAACATCCAAATCATCCATAAGGCGTCTGAGCCATACACACTCAACCGTGGCTGTGAAGACTGCCCTGTAGTCAGCCTCACAACTCGAAGTGGCCACAGTAGGTTGCTTCTTGCTCAAGCATGATATACATGAACGGCCAAGCATAAAACAAAAACCACTTGTGGACACTCGCGTGTCAAAACAACCAGCCCAATCTAAGTCTGAAACAACATGTAAGTCTGGAGGCAATGATCCCCCCTTGGGATAAAATAAGGAAAGATGTAAAGTGCCACTAAGGTAGCGAAAAATCTTTTTGGCAGCATGCTAATGCTTAGACCCAGGGCTATGCATAAATCTGTTGACCTGTGAAACTGCAAACTGAATATCTGGCCTCGTGTTGCATACATAAATGAGGCAGTCAACATCTGTTTAATAAAGAGTGACATCAACAGGATGGCCATCATCATGTAGACTCAACTTCAAACCTGTTTCCATGGGAGTGGCAATAGGTTTCCAATCCTCAAGTCCAAAGTTACATAGCAATGTCTCTATGTAACTTTTCTTACACAAGGCAATACCACCATCACACTGCTTAAACTGTATACCCAAGTAATGATGCAACAGCCCCAAATCTTTCATCTTGAAAGTCACATTCAAATCAGCCTTAAATTCAGAAATATGTCTCTCATCGACATAAAGAACCACAATGAGAAGTACATCACCCTCACGTTTTACATACAATGTGCTTTCTGTTGGACTGTTATGAAAGCCTCGTTTGACCAAATGAGTGTCAGCTTTCTCATATCAAGCACGAGGAAATTGCTTCAACCCATACAAAGCCATCTTACATCTGCACACTGTCCTCTTGTCCTTTTATGACAAAACCGCGAGGCTGCATTACATAAACTTCCTCAAATACGTCACCATTTAAGAAAGCAGTAATAATGTCTGATTGATGTACATCCCAACCAAAATGAGCTACCAATGCACATAAAAAATGCACAATAGTCATACGACAAGTGGGATCAAAAGTCTCTTCATAATCTATGCCTTTTCGCTATGCATAACCCTTTGCAACAAGTCGATCCTTATGGCAATTGATCTCACCATCCGGCTTGCATTTCAACTTGTAAACCCACTTCGTACCAATGGCCTTTTTGCTAGGAGGAAAATCACATAAAGTCCATGTGTCGTTTTCTATAAGTGCATCATATTTTGACTGCATGGCAGCCATCCAATTTTTTGAATTCTGTGCTTCATCAAAAGACAGAGGCTCCTCAAAATCATGTAAGCTAGACACAGCCAAAGCATAACAATCTGATGCATAAGATGGATGGCGAGATCCTGAAGGAGTATGACTAGACAAAGATGCATCCAATTTACTGTCACGCAAAGTGTGCACCAACCATTTTGGCATACCTCTAGCCTGCTCATTTTCAGCCATTTCCTCATCAAGTACATCATGTACATCTTCATCAGTAATAGGCTGATCTGTAATATTTTCAGAAACCCCCATAGGCTGTACATTTGCCTCATTAGAAATTACATTCTTATTTCCACCATTGAAAAGAGGCAACAAAGTGTCATAAATGACCTGTGAGCTTACATTACTGTCTCTAGTACATGACAGCAAGGGCTGAACAGAAGCTTCCACAAACACTACATCCCATGAAACCAGAATACGTTTAGTTTGCAGATGATACAACCTGTAACATTTGCTTTCAGCACTATAACCAACAAAAATACATTTGACAGCCTTATCATCCAATTTTTTGCGCTGCACTTGTGGCACCAAAGCATATGCCAAACAGCCAAAAACACGCATGTGCTCAGTAGAAGGCTTTCTATCATGTCATGCTTCATATGGATTAATATACTGCAAAGCTTTCATAGGACACTTGTTAAGTACATAAGTGGCACACATGATAGCCTCAAGCCAAAAAGAATGCGGCAAAGATTGACTTTTAACCATACATCATGCCATTTCCATTAGTGACCTGTTTTTCCTCTTAGAAACACCATTTTGCTAAGGTGTATAAGGCACTCTATATTTGTGTTTTATCCCATGACTAGCTTGAAATACATTAAATTCATGAGACATATACTCCCCCCCTCGATCAAAACGAAGGGTGCCCATAGTACATTTTGATACATTTTCAGCCATAGCTAGAAATTGTTTGAAGCACATAAAGACTTCAGACCTTGCTTTAAGCATAAATACCCATGCATTCCTGGAGTAATCATCAATGAAAGTCATGAAGTAAAGGTAATTTCCCAAGGAGAGAGTTTGCATGGGCCCACAAACATCACTATGCACAAGCTGCAACCTGCATGTGTCCCGATTTGAACCATCCTTTGGAAACTTAGAACGCTGCATCTTACCTCAAATACAGCCTTCACAAACATGGTTGAGAGGTGCTTCAAGCGGTGGCAAAGAAGCAACCATATCAGATTTCTGCAAACGGAGCAAACTAGCAAAGTTCAGATGACCAAAACATGCATGCCAGAGATTTGCATCTGAAATAGCCCTTGAATCCGCAACAGCAATTGCAAAATTTTGTCCACACTTGTTATACAAAGTGAGATTATACAGCCCACGGCACAAAAGGCCAGATGCAACAATTCCACAAATTTGACTACAAGTCCAAGTCTAGCAAGTTCGGATACAGACAAGAGATTCTTCTTGATCCCAAGTACATAAAGTGCATCAACAAGTGTGAAGGAACTGCCATTTGCAGTAGTAAGCACAATCTTTCCAACTCCCTGAACCGGATAAGAGGCATTGTTGGCACAAGTGACTGAATTACCATGAGGGACAAACTCGAGAGAGGTAAACAATTCACGATGTGAGGTAATGGGCTTTGTAGCACCACTATCGAAATACCACACATGTGAATCTGTAGCAATCAACTGACAAGCATGCATCATAGACAGTGAGGCGGTTCAGGGCGGGCAACAAGAGAGGCGACCTCTAAACACCCCTCAAGGCTCCCATGCTGCTCAATTGGGGCTGGGGAAATCACAAGCACAACAAAACAGCAAACCCATAGCCAAACCCAAACAAGATAGGGGCACCACCTAGTTATGGTATGCGAACTAGGATGCAAGAGAGATTTTGGTACAACCAAGAAGATGCACCACACAACACACACAAGTAACCTCACACCAAGACACACACAAAATGGACCAGAGAGAGCTAGATCAAAGGGAAGAGAGAGAGAAAAGGATCTTGCGTAATACCTTATTTGTGACTTGCAAATGGAGATGGTTCGTTATGATGCTATCGTAGAACTTGTACAAAACTCACTGAATGCTTAGTGATTGCTAAACATTGCCAAAACACACACACACTGTCTTAGGGTGTGGGAGACCTCTCACCACAATACCCTCTTACAATGGACAAAAAAATGGAAATGAAAAACACACTAAAACACTTTCTAAAATCAAGATCAACCGATAAAAACTCAAAATACACAAGTCACCTTGAATTCACCAAACCGTATTGCACAAATGGAAGGACGAAGATTTGAACGTCGAATTATGCCTTTGATGCACCAAACCTCAATTTATTGATGATGAAGGAGCATATACAATAGTGGTTTTGAGATTTGTGGAACTCACGCTCTCTCACTTGCAATGTGTATCTTCAAAGCTTCTCTCACACCAAGAGTGAAGCTCACAAGTGGTTGCTAAACCTAAGTCTCTCCTCACGCATAGAGTGTTGGGGTGCTATGTGAGATGTTGGAGGTTGTTTTACAAGAAGGAGAGGGGCCTATTTATAGGTTGGAGATCCCTCATTAAGATTATTAGAAATCCTAATTTACAAGCTAACAAATCAGGATTATGATTTTTTTGAATATCAAAACATTGCGGGCCTTCTTTGTCTGCTTGAGTCATGGATGTGGGCTCAAAAAAGAGAATTATTGATGGTAGATAAGGTGAAAGTAAAGTTTTAAGTAAGGAGAGAGAGAGAGAGAGAGAGAGAGTTACTTTGTACATGTCTTGAGGTGAGGTGTCTTTTATAGTTAGGTCAATGCTATTTTGTGTTAGTATGTTAGTGGTTAGTGTTAGTAATCACTAGAAAGTTAATGATATATTTACAATGGGTAGAATGGGGTGGATGGTTGAATTAAGATGGTTGAATGAAGTGAGCAAATCCTTGTGATGGTGAAGCTTGAAGAAGTTTTGGACTTACTTGTGTAGGTTCTCAAAATGACTATCGATCTTGTTCTTCATCTTCTCTTCTTTACGCCACCGCCGCCAAGGTTGATTATCATGATGAAAATGGTAATTCCGTTGATGAGATCTCTTGATTTGCAGAGGTTAAGCATGGTACACATGCTGAATTTATGTATATATATAAGGAGTAAGATGGAAATGTACTTTGGAAATAATAGAGAGAGGCATAGAGATGGTGTATGTACATGGAGAGCTCATATGAGAGCTATGGGAGTAAGTGGGGAGGTTAATGGTGAAGAAGGTGAGAGAAACCATTGAAGGTGCAGGTTTGAGTAAGGGATTGAGAGGAATGTGTGTGTAGAAGTGTGGAAAGAGGTGAGAGAAGACTATGGGCTACTTGTGAGAAAAGTGGGAAGACTGGGGTCCACTCAAAAAATCATATCTCATCGCTGGTAGCTCCAAAAATCATGAAAACATTTGAGTTGATTATTCAGAGCGTGAAATACATTTTCTCTTTTGACCACCGCTCCAAATTCGGAGTGGAGATGGATAATAAAAATCCTACCAAAAGACCTGTTTTTTCTTCACAAAAAGTCTTCAGTGGCTCCCTCCTTTGTTGAATTTGTACAATGCATCCAAGAGTGAGCCCCTCCTTTGTCATATCATAATACAAAGCATCCATGTTTCCCTTGACACATGCATGGAGGAGGATTATTGGTGAATAAAGAAATATATACATGGTGGGACTAGTGTATGGACTATTTATGGACTTTAGCTCAATGAGCACATGGTGTTAGAATAATGAGTAAAAATAATAATAAAAATATCGAGGAGTTATGGATATGGAAAGATATTGGAATCATATCATATGGTCCCTCTTTGAATTATTTTGGGTGAAAGAGGAAAAGGTATGCAAACAAATAATATAATAAACTTGACCAATGAGTAGAAATCAAATTTATTTTTTTACGAGGGTGAGGGTGAAAATGTGGGAGTGATTTGTATAAAGGAAAAATATAAGGTTAGAGTATGTACATATTGGCAAAAAATATACTTATGGTGTAAGAGGATGAAAGAAGGTGTACATAGGTTTAATAAAACACACACCTAAGTAGAAATATTTAAATAAATATACCAAAATAATTATAAAAAATCCCTATATTTAGGCGATATATACAATGCAATATTTACACACAAATGGGCCATAATTTATTTTTTTTGATTTTTTTTTTTTGACTTAACTAGCCCAGTGACTAGCTAGATGAGGATTTTAAGAAGATATGGGAAAAGCCCCCTAACTCACACACGCCTATGTACAGTGAAATGGTAGGGATAGCTACAGTGTTTTGGTGGTTTTGGTAGGGTGAGGTAGCTTACTATGGCAATTATGGAAAGTCAAAAAAGAGCTATCAACAGCCCCCCCCTTTAGATAATGGTCCATTCATGTACCATTTATCCGATCATACAACATGTAGATTGTGTAACCTCTGTCTTTGTCTGGTCTCATCTTTGTATGATTAAGAAACCTTGTGTGATATGAAAGGTTCTCAGAGCCAATAGCAGGATGTAATCAAGTGACTGAGTAAACCTCCTCCATTGAGAAAGTTTCCATAAGCACCCCCCAGGATCAAAGATCTTGAAATATCTTTCCCAAAGCGAGATGTATGGTATGGAATCACTTACTGATTTTGGTTGAAGAAACTTATAGATTTTATTGTTGTCCATCATTGCATCTATCACTATGAATGTGATATAAAATATTGGTTTCTCTTCCTCCTGTGTAAAGTTGATGTATCTGCTACGATCTTCAAGAGCTTGTATAAGCAAATTCCTGAACTGTAGCTCATAAAATTCAATCAACCTGGGTAGGCTTATCAAGTCAAAGATTCTATGACCTTCATGATTTAGAAAAGCTTGATCCATGCTTCCAACTGCTATTGGAAGATATTGCAAATAGTTTACAACATAAGTATATAATAGACGAAGGTTTCTATTGCTTCCAACACATTGGAAAAGAAAAGATTTTGGTACTGATTCATGAAATATCCACATGTAGCAATCAATAAGTTTTTCATCTATGATGAAGACCAGAAGCATCACAATGTGCGACCTCCATACACCAAAGAATGAAGTGAAGAAGATTTGGAAACATCCGTTTATCACCAAGTATTCATGTCCTCTTCCACTTAAGAAGGTATGGTGTCCCCGATGAAAGGTATATGTGAAGAGAGGAGAAGTTGACCTTGAAGAGGTGAAACCCAATGGGAAGATGATTGGGGCTTCAAAATCTTGGATTTCCTTGCTAAGAGATTGTCCCATGAATGAAGAGCCACCCACTAAAACACCATTGGAGAGAATGATACCCTTCTGATAGTTTTCTTTTATGATTTTATCTTTTACTACTCTCCCATGTTCTTCATCCCCTTCTAAGCCCCCCCTTTGGCAAGGTTGTAACTCCTCACATCGTACCACCTCAAAGGTTGATGGATTACTGTTTGATTTTGTGAAAACTTTGGCTTCTTGCATGATAGGTTCCTCCATGCTTAACATACATGGGTCATACCAATGCTTTTCAATATCCTCAAACACTTATTCAAGATTATCCTCACATGGATTCAACTCACACTCTTCTACTTTGTTTTGGAGTTGGCATTCCATGTACACAATCATCTCTTTATGATCAATGTGGTCTATGATCTCTCCACCTATGATTTCATCTTCTTCTTCACTCTCTTCTTTTAGACAAGATACACTCTTAGAACATTCCATAAGATCAAGGTTACCTTCAAGGTCTTCATTCTCCATAGAGTCATGTTGCATAAAAGCTTCGTCTGCTCGGACTAGAAATTGATCCTCCGCCAAAAGGTTGGATGTATCCATTATTGAATCATCAATGCCATTTGAGATATCTTGTGTCGATTTTTTCATGCTTGTGATAAAGGTAGAAGAAAGAGATTCCACATTTAAATCTTGGCCACACACTTTAGCAATTGAATAATCAGTTGGCATGTAAGTAACTTCTTCAACATTTGTCGGAGTAGAAGGAGACAAGTATGGCAAAGGAGATGACTCCTTGATAGAAACACTTTCATGATGGTTGGTTCTTCCAGCATGATGGAAACCATTTTTGATGTAGAAGTACTTGTGAAACTTCCTTCGGGCAATAGTGACCGCTTCTTCAAAGGTAGAGGGTCCACTACAAGTAACCTTAGTCTTTAGGAAAGGAGACAAACCCGAAATAAATTGATCCATTTTCACATAATCTGGAAATGTAGAACTAAATCCACATCCTTCCCATTGACGAGAAAAAATATCCTCATAAGCATAGTAGTCTTCACCATGTTGTTGAAGTCTTCGTAGTGAAGCCCATGCTTTCTCCGTTGTTGGAACTCTAGAGAATCTGTCCTTCAAAGCTTTGGAAATTTGGGTATATCATCTTCAATCTGAGAAGACATACTCCAAAACCATTGCTCAGCGTTGCCTCTAAGGCATAGCAATAGAAAATCCCCTTTTTCAATGTCATCCCTTTTACCAATGATATGACAAACCATTCTAAAATCAGCAAGAAAATCATCAACATCTTCTTTTGGATTTCCGAAGAAGATTGGGATATCATCAAAGGTATAGCGTGTCATAGTCTCTCAATGCTAGAACCACACAAAGATTAGTTCCAAACAATCATCAACTAACTACACAAAGTTTTGAAAGGTCTTTCAACATGAATTCTACACTTTTATGTGAAAATGTTTTTTTCCTTTCTTATGTTATGCATAATCCGAACAATATTCAAGATCAATTTTTGTTTCCTTGAAATTAAACTCGGTCATACATATTTTCATGATTCATAAAATCTACTTGATTATGCTGAAATTCAAGCATTCATGCAATACAAACAACACTAAGCACACAATCGCTCCTTAGTGGGGGCACCAAATTTGAGGGGGTTTGGGGCGGGCAACAAGAGAGGCGACCTCTAAACACCCCTAAAGGATCCCGTGCTGCTCAATTGGAGCTAGGGCAACCACAAGCACAACAAAACAGCAAACCCACAGCCAAACCCAAACAAGATAGGGGCACCACCTAGTTATGGTATGCGAACTAGGACACAAGAGAGATTTTGGTACAACCAAGAAGATGCACCACACAACACACACAAGTAACCTCACACCAAAACACACACAAAATGGACCAGAGAGAGCTAGAGCAAAGGGAAGAGAGAGAGAAAAGGATCTTGCGTAATACCTTATTTGTGACTTTCAAATGGAGATGGTTCGTTATGATGCTATCGTAGAACTTGTACAAAACTCACTGAATGCTTAGTGATTGCTAAACATTGCCAAAACACACACACACTGTCTTAGGGTGTGGGAGACCTCTCACCACAATACCCTCTTACAATGGACAAAAAACTGGCAATGAAAAACACACTAAAACACTTTCTAAAATCAAGATCAACCGATAAAAACTCAAAATACACAAGTCACCTTGAATTCCCAAACTGTATTGCACAAATGGAAGGACGAAGATTTGAACGTCGAATCACGCCTTTGATGCACCAAACCTCAATTTATTGATGATGAAGGAGAATATACAATAGTGGTTTTGAGATTTGTGAAACTCACGCTCTCTCACTAGCAATGTGTAGCTTGAAGGCTTCTCTCACACCAAGAGTGAATCTCACAAGTGGTTGCTACACCTAAGTCTCTCCTCACGCATAGAGTGTTTGGGTGCTATGTGAGATGTTGGAGGTTGTTTTACAAGAAGGAGAGGGGCCTATTTATAGGTTGGAGACCCCGCATTAAGATTATTAAAATCCTAATTTACAAGCTAACAAATCAGAATTATGATTTTTTTGAATATCAAAACATTGCGGGCCTTCTTTGTCTGCTTGAGTCATGGATGTGGGCTCAAAAAAGAGCATTATTGATGGTAGATAAGGCGAAAGTAAAGTTTTAAGTAAGGAGAGAGAGAGAGAGAGAGAGATAGAGTTACTTTGTACATGTCTTGAGGTGAGGTGTCTTTTATGGTTAGGTCAATGCTATTTTGTGTTAGTATGTTAGTGGTTAGTGTTAGTAGTCACTAGAAAGTTAATGATATATTTCCAATGGGTAGAATGGGGTGGATGGTTGAAGTAAGATGGTTGAATGAAGTGAGCAAATCCTTGTGATGGTGAAGCTTGAAGAAGTTTTGGACTTACTTGTGTAGGTTCTCAAAATGACTATCGATCTTCTTCTTCGTCTTCTCTTGTTTACGCCACCATCGCCAAGGTTGATTATCGTGATGAAAATGGTAATTTCGTTGATGAGATCTCTTGATTTGCAGAGGTTAAGCATGGTACACATGCTGAATTTATGTATATATATAAGGAGTAAGATGGAATTGTACTTTGGAGATAATAGAGAGAGGCATAGAGATGGTGTATGTACATGGAGAGCTCATATGAGAGCTATGGGAGTAAGTGGGGAGGTTAATGGTGCCCTTGACACATGCATGGAGTAGTATTATTGGTGAATAAAGAAATATATACATGGTGGGACTAGTGTATGGACTATTCATGGACTTTAGCTCAATGAGCACATGGTATTAGAATAATGAGTAAAAATAATAATAAAAATATGGAGGAGTTATGGATATGGAGAGATATTGGAATCATATCATATGGTCCCTCTTTGAATTATTTTGGGTGAAAGAGGAAAAGGTATGCAAGTAAATAATATAATAAACGTGACCAATGAGTAGAAATCAATTTTTTGTTTTTACGAGGGTGAGGGTGAAAATCTGGGAGTGATTTGTATAAAGGAAAAATATAAGGTTAGAGTATGTACATATTGGCAAAAAATATACTTATGGTGTAAGAGGATGAAAGAAGGTGTACATAGGTTTAATAAAACACACACCTAAGTAGAAATATTTAAATAAATGTACCAAAATAATTATAAAAAATCCCTATATTTAGGCCATATATACAATGCAATATTTACACACAAATGGGCCATAATATATTTTATTTTTTTTATTTTTTTTATTTTTTTGACTTAACTAGCCCAGTGACTAGCTAGATGAGGATTTTAAGAAGATATGGGAAAAGCCCCCTAACTCACACACGCCTATGTACAGTGAAATGGTAAGGATAGCTACAGTGTTTGGGTGGTTTTGGTAGGGTGAGGTAGCTTACTATGGCAATTATGGAAAGCCGAAAAACAGCTATCAACAACAGGATTGTAAGTGCACTCTACGCTAAAAGCCCATTTTGCATCAACATCAGCAACACAGTCTCCTTTCACAGAAGACTCAACAATGGATCCATTTGTAGTGGAACGAGCATTTACAGTGGAACCACCCTCTTTCTTCTTAGCCTCTTTGGCCTTCAACTTAGGACATGACTTGATCAAGCGATCATTAGCTTTACAATAATGGAAACACCTCTTCTTTTTGCCCTTATCACCAGAACTGCCAGACAAAGTGTTTCGAGCAGAAGCATTTGGAACAGAAATTTTGCCACTCGCAGCAGAACCATAAGAAGTGGCTGCATTGCTGTTACCACCCTTTCTTTAAGAAGCAATAAAAGCATGTTCAACTACATGCTGCTAACCTGTTTTTTTGGAATGTGATTCTTGCAGCAGCAATGTGCATAATGCATCAAACTTGACAACTTCAGGATTTCCTTGGGTCATAAGTCTCCAAGTACTAGCAAAAGTCTAGTAAGAATCTGGTAAGGCATCAAGAACAGTCTGCACAAGGGAACTATCTGAAATGACTTCACCTGCAGAAATAAGTTGCTCATTGATATCCTTCACACTAGCAAGGAAAGTGTTCATATCATCTTCCTCATGCATAATCTCTGACTCCAACTCTTTACAGAGCGAAGCAATTTTAGCCTCATTGTGGCTTGCATAAAGACCTGATAGAATATCCCAAGCCTGTTTTGCAAATTTTGCTGAATGGATGTGAGGAACAATGGTGCACTTCACAGACAATGCAATCAATGCATGAGCCTGCGCATCCTTTACATCCCAACAAGCTTGTTCTTCCGTAGGCAAAACAACTCTAATAGCATCAATCCTTGCAGCAAGACCTACAACATCCTCAACATCGCCTACATACTCAAAACTAGGACGTACAAATGCCCTCCACAATGTTCCAGATTCCCTTTGACACAAGAACATGTTGCATCAAATAAGCCCACATAGGGTAGTTGTCCCCATCCAACCTGTCCTCAGCAGCAAACATCTTGAACACATCTGTGTTGTTGTCAGCCATGGTAAATGTTGCACCTGATGTGAAAATAGAAGAAACGGAGTGTGAACAACATGTGCTATATAGCACAGACCGTAGAAGACTATGAGGCACCTGTTATGTAGAAAACGACACTTACAAAAATTCTACATAAAATGACGAAATAGCCTGTGCAGTTCTACCTGTAGTCGAAATAGAGGCCGAAATGAGCCCGAATAAAAAAATTGAGCAGAATAGGCTCTACGAGCTCCCCCAAAATATTTGTCGACTTGCGAATACTCGCCAAAGCTCACTGAAATCGGAGAAAGTGAGCAGGCGTGTGCTGGAGTAGCTGGCGACTAAGCCCGGGAGGATGCAACCTGCTCTGATACCAATTGTTGGAATTAGGGTTGCACAGAAATGCACACAGCTTGGAGAAGACAAAGGAAGCTCAAGGCACACAATAGAGAGTGTGTTACTTAGTGTTGAATGGAAAGATAGATAGCCCTAGAGTGATGGGAGTATATAAATGCTCGAGGGAAAAAACCTCCTAAAGAGGGAAAAAATGCCCCGGCGGTCCTAGTGTGTATATGGTAACAACATTGAAGCAAATGGCATCAAACATGGGCAAGGAAAAGGTAAGGAAAAGGAAGGATTAACATCACAAAGTGACCATGGATGAGGAAAGAAAGAAAAGGAAAACCAAGGAAGCCAAGAGGACCTGGCATCGCATCAACCTTCAAGACTTCCCTCTTGGACATGGTGTTGCTCCCTACAACCTTATGGAGGACATGAGAGGTAAGGGTCCAAGAATATCATAGCCTCAAATTCTTGCATTGTGCCCACAAGTTAGGAGGGAGTTAACAAAGGCAGTTAGCACTAGGAGAAGGATGAAAGAAAATGTTCCCTTTGTTAAAATTGCACATGCACAAATGAATGAGAATATTACACCTGTGCTAGTTTTCTATACCAAAGGAAAACTAGTTAGGAAGGGTCTAGTGGATGGGGGCGCACAAATTTGCATCATGACAGAGGACCTTATGCGGAGACTAGGCATGCACATTCATGAGACGCCTGAAATCAAAGTAAAAATGGAAAATAATAGCAAGGATAGGTGTCTGAGAGTTTGTAATAATGTTTCTATGGAAGCCTTCGGCATTGACACTAGTTCTATACCAAAACAGGACACTTTAAATGTCTTTTTTAACAAATTTAAATTAAATGCTACTTGCAAAAGACGATTCATTTAAGAAAACCCTCTTGATATACTTAACTTTTTAGCTAGAGGGTCTTTTAAAAATATAACCTTGCATTATAGAATGTATCATGATCAAGAACTATACTCATTGAGTTGACCCTCGTAAGACTGCGATTGACGATTTGAAGAAATCGCCTTTATAAGCTCAAGAAAAAATGAAGCGACCTTGTAGAAAATTTTAGGTGAATCTTCCACAAATTTTCTATAGATAATTGAAAGTTTCATGTCCAAAAAAATTGACTTTGGAGTATATAAAATAATGGAAAGTTCCATGTGTTTGATAAGGTCATTTCAAGCATATCGTTGTATACAAAGGAAAATATGTTTCTAATGTATTTTTGAGTTTTAGAAAGTGATACATTGCTTGCCCTTTCCATTGAGCACTCAAGGTGGAAAGTAGAAGGGCTTTGGTATGCAGAAATTATTGGATCATTTTAAATATTCAAAACTGCATAAGAGAAAACTTTCATATTTTCATTCTTGAGACATAAGCATTCAAAACTTCAAATAACATCAAACTTTCCATGTAGATAAATTAAATGCATCAAAATATGTGGTACATACACAATTGGGGTGCCTTAAACCTTGGTTTCAATGTTATTATGGAGAACTCAAGATTTTCAAGATTTTTTGCACGATAAAATATTCAAGATAGAGTTCAAGAAACGAGATTTAATTGAGTTAGGGAGCCCAAAAAATACGTAATTTCTTCGTTTAAACATATAAAGTCATTTGTAGTTGTCAAATTGCACTAGAATAGTACCAATTTCATGAGGGGACCTTTGGAAGACCAAAATTATGTTCTTATTCAGTACGTGCTCAAGTATGAAATTATGTCTATAGCTTGCATGTGACTTGAAAACTTATCTTTAAAGTGCATTCCATTATTTTGCAACACTAAGTGCTGACACTTAGCTTTTATAAACATAAAAAAGGAAATCTCTACAAAAAGACATAATGATTTATGATTCTTTTGGCAAAACAGATTGAAATTTTAGTAAAATCTATGTCTTAGAACTTACCAAAATTCCCTCCATATAGATTGTATTTTAATATGGAGAAAAATCCAGTGTTTTCTTTCCCTCATAATCAATTTATGGTAGAAGCAAGGAGTAGAAAACATCTTTCTAGCTTGACAAATAAATTGCCAAAACTTGGTAGAAAAACAGGACACTTAAGTGTCCAATTACAGAACTAGTGTTAATTAAGAAGGCTGTTGATTTCTATGTTATGTCTACAAGGGGAAATGGCAATCCATTTATCCTGGGTAGACTGTGGCTAATGAGAATGCGAGCTTTGCAGGATTGGGAAAGTGGAAAGTTGATTTGCAGGAATGACAATCACAAGAAGGTTGTCTTTGACATGAAGGAGCAACGTCAAGAGGAGCTTCAGGAGTAATCTTCTCAAAGAAAAAGTGCAAATGATTGGACCGATGACACATCTGAAGAAGAAAGCAGTGATAGCACTACGAAGGAGAAGTCATCGATTGAAGTCATTGGTGTAAGTTATAGGCCAAATAACGAAGAGACATCTTGCCAAGGTTTAGAAGAGATAGGCCCCCAGGAGAACCAAAGTTTGCATGATGAAGAAATGCTAGATGGTATGTTGTCAAAGACTCTTACTTGGGAGGAAACAGAGGAATTCAAAATTGTGCTAAGAAAGTTTCCTAGGCGTTTTGCTATAGATTACCCAGATGTATAAGGAGTGGATGACATTCAACACAAGATTAAGCTAAAGCCAGAGGCCAAACCTAAATCACAAATGCTATAAATATTAGGAGTCATCAAAGAGCAAGCAATACTCAAAGAGGTGAAGAAGCTTCTAGCAGCATGGTTCATCTACCCCGTAGAGAATTCTGAGTGGGTCTCTCCAGTTGTGGTCACTCCAAAAAACAATGGCAAGTGGAGGGTATGTGTCGATTATCGTCCACTCAACGAGGCAACAAAAAGGGATCACTTTTCCCTCCCATTTCAAGATGAGATTCTTAACGAGGTAGCAGGTAAAGGAAAGTACAGGGAATGTGATGGCTACTCTGGTTACTTTCAAATAGGTATTTCAATGGAGGATCAATTAAAAACAACCTTCATCACTCCTTGGGGTTGTTTTGATTTTAGAATCATGCCGCTTGGTTTGACAAATGCTCCAACAACGTTTCAATGATTCATCAACATGGTGTTTCAAGAATTCTTTGGGAAGTCTATTAGAGTATTCATAGATGATTTTTGCATCTATAGCTCTAAATCATTGCATCTACAGAAGGTAGAAGAAGGATCGAAGAAACTTTATGATATGGCAGGTCAACTCAATTCCGACAAGTGCCACATAGGTGAGGATGAAGTGATCTTGCTTGGTCACAAGGTTTCTTCCAAAGGCATTGAGGTAGATCCAACAAAGGCACAAGATCTCATTGAGCTACCATCACCAAAGAGTCTTAAGAAGGTAGTTTCATTTATTCAAAAGGTGAAGTACATGTCATGCTTCATTCACTTGGCATCGGAATAACTTCACCCCCTTTAAAAGTTGACCCAACATGTAGAGTTTGCATGGTCTGATGAGCTTCAAGAGTATGTTTCTTGTATAAAAATGGTTTTGGCGGAACTATCGACGCTCATGCCTCCACGTTGGGAGTTTACATTCTTTGTTAGCTCAAGTGTGGGTAGAGAGACATTGGGTGCGGTATTGTTGCGGCAAGATCCTCATAGCACTAGGATGCGGCCTGTCTACTTTGCTAGCCGGGTCATGAATGCACTTGAAAAGGATTACAGAGAAGCAAAATCTATTATTCTTTCTCTTGTCTTTGTAGTGAGAAAGTTTAGATCCTACATCCTACCAAAACCCTTTATCATAATCACTGCTATTGAAAACTTGTTTCCTTGGGTGTAAATGATACTAAGTCCCAGGATTTCAAAATGGATCATGGAATTGAAAGAGTTCCAATACTCTTTCAGAGTAGAACATAGTGTACGTGCACAATTAGCAGTGATTCTCATCTATAGAGTGCATGAAAGGGACATCAAGGTGCCTGAGTGAAAACCCTACCCTTACCATCACCAAGGCATTTACCTAATGCATTCACCTTGTTCTTTGATGGAGCATTTAAGAAGTCTACAGGAAAATCATGGGGAGGGCTTGTGTTGCTTGATTCAAATGGTGAGGTTGTTATCAAAGAGCATGTGAATTTTCCGGATTCCACGGGCAACAATGAAGTAGAGTACGGCATACTAATCCATGGTTTGCAGATGTGTGTTGCTCAAAAGATACAATGTCTCATGGTAAAAGGGGATGCACTTCTCATTATGAAGAAAATTCTAGGTGTTTGTAAGAATGAAAGGCTAAGGCAAAAGGTTCATGCCATCCGTAAACTCTTCAATCAATTTGAAGAAGTATAATTGTATCATATTCCTAGGAAACAAAATGAAGATGCTGATTTGCTTGCCCAAAAAGCAGTTGCATGTGTTAAGAGTGAAGTGCAGGTCATCATGGCAGCAACAATGATAAAGCAACCAAGGTACAAGGGGATGGAGTCATTGGCTCCCATTGTGAGCTACAGTTTCCAGAGGGCTTCACAAAGGCTCAAAAGAGGAGGCTCATTATACTAAGTGTGCGTTATCCGGCCTAAGTATGCTAGCTTCCATCTCGTGTCATTCCTTATACATACTTTACTATCATTCTATCCCTTAACACTAGACTTGTAATGAGCCACAAAACTTGCTGAAGCCACAAAAATGGCTGAAGCCACAAAAATGGCTGAAGCCACAAAAATGGCTCACATTAGGATTCTGTTAAGTGAAACATAGCTTTTGTATATGACATCAAATTTTCATGAAACTTCTTAATTATGGGTTCAAGATATGAAAAAGGTTTCTAAATACACAATTTACATGAAAATATCAAAAATAAAAAAATTTCTTTTTCTAAAATTAGTAAATTTTACGTAAAACTGTACTTCAACACTTAACTTGGAGAAGTAAAACATGTCGTCAGTCTTTGTATATGGGTTAAAAAAACTTGGTACATCTCTCACATACCTAGTGAGGGATTTTTCAAAGAAGTTTGGGCTTGCTTAGCAATGATTTGATTTACTTTCAAAAGCAATTAGAAAATTTTTGTCCATCCGCACAAATTAGTTGTAGAAGATGGCAATGGAAAGACACCTTTAGACCTTCATTTAGCTCTGTACTATTTTTGATCAACTCATATCGAGTGTTGGTCATAATTCCCTGAAACCATTTTCTATTTAGAGAACTAACATAATGTTGATAATTTTTTTACAAAATTCTCAAAAAGCCACAAAAGTGGCTGAGTTTTTACAGGACTAGTGTTAAGCTCTACTCACAAAAGCCTTGAAAAAACCTTTCTGTAACTTCACCATAAAAATTCACCAATAACCTTATCGGCTCCATCATATTTTTTTCCATCCATCCCAGATAAATATTCACAAGTACATAGATTTCATCTTCAAATAAATTCCATAAATCACTCAAAGTAGATAATAATTGAGGGTCCCTTCCCTCATGATTTTCCTCCTTTTATTTTATATATGTTTTGACAGCATGCATCCCATGCGACCATTTTTCATGACTAGCTAGCCTATCTTCTTATCCCACAAGTATATATATATTTTTATACTTATCCTATACCATACATGTGTGCAAGATGCTTGGAAATATTAGGTCATGGTTGATGTATGGGGGGCTCACTTGGAAGACTACAAAGGAAAAAGAATCCAATAGTGGCCCACTTCAAGCCTTATTAGGTGCTGCAGTGTTTGGCAAACGAAGCGAGGAAGCTGCGGTTTCCAGAGAAGGAGTCACATTTTTGTGGGAAACCCTTGTAAAATTATTTTGTAAGAGAGCATCTCTAAGCCGAGAACTTGTAAAAGAATTTATGGTTATTTTTCTGGGAGCAATTGTATTTTAGAGAGCCAGTTAGAAGTTTAGGAGCTTTTGGCCGGACAAGCCATTTGTAACCCTAAACTATAAAGGTCAAGTTTTGTAAGTTTGAACATCATCTCTTTTATGAGAAACTAAGAAGATAGGGTACTCTTGAGAGCTTCTTCTTACTCCAACTTGTAATCTTCGCTATTGTGGCTACGATAATCCATTAAATTCAGAATCGTTTATTGCATTGTGCTCCTCTTACTTTGCTCTTTCATTCAAGTATAATCATTCTAGATTTGGTGTAGGTTTTAAACTACGAGTTTGAGACCTTAAATCACTATTTTGAGTGTCTAAATGCATCTTTTATGTTGTTTTGACCCTAGGAGAGGCTTTAGGGACCCTAAAACGACCCTTTAGGATCACCTGTTCACTGTTTTTCCTGACTTTCGGATGAACGATTGTGATCTTTGTACCTCTCCAGATTGCTGTGAAAGTGATAGGATATGTTCCTCATAGTCCCCTGTAGCTTTCCTTCAAGTTTTGTGCGATTCCAACATGATTTGCATGGTAAATGGGCGTGATGACTGTAGAGTTGTGTATAAGGACATAGGCAGATTACTTGGCTTTAGTGCATATGATTTGCTTGCAAAGTTAGTAGTTGCATCTCATCGAGTTCACTTCATTAGGATTGACACCCTAGTGAGTTTCCATGCCTCACCCTGGTCGCTTCCCTTGTATTGATATTTTATGTTGATGCGTGAGAGCTATGCTATGGATGTTCGTCACGGCGACCCGCAAACATTGGTTCCGTTTCCGGGGAATGCACCTTAGGTGATGAGTGACAGAGTGCGTAATTAGCTTCCTTAAAATAAGATCAATCCACAAATCCATTTTACACCTCACTTAGGCTGCTAGACAGGGTTTTAGAGCTTAATGGATTCTAGAGTCAGTGGACCAACTAGATCCTCTCTTAGGAGATTTAGGGATATGTGAGTGAGAGTGTTCAAAGAATTTTTGCTCATAAATTTCTCTAATTCAATTGAGTACTAAAATCTCACCCAAAATCCATCTTGTTTGTTTTGTTAGATTCATTTCTTTATGTTCTTTCATTTCTGTACTTAGGAGTAGGAAAAGTAATTTACATTCCAATCAGATTTGGGACAAAATTTAGAGTCGAGACACCAGAAAACCATAACTTTGGCAAAAAGGCCATAAGACTCTTAAATTTAGAAAATCTGACCAATCAGACCTGAAATTGATTCAAATCAAAAAGTGATTGCACCAAACACTGGGAAATACTTGTCAGAGAGAGCCTCTAAAACTTTATCAGATTTGGCCTAGGTACTACGATTGCAATCGGTGTACCTCAGTGTCATATTTGTAAAAGATTTGACATGTGCCTTCTTGATAAGATTCTAAATTTTTTTGTCTAAAGCAACCACACCCAAAAACATCAAAAATCAAGGAAATCGGGCCACTTGGGTGAAACTAGCCTGACAGACCTAGAAACTGGAAAATCTTGACTTTTGGTGATCCAAATTCAAAAAGACTTGGGGGATAGCATTAAAACATCAGCGTCTACAAGCATGCCAAATTTGGTCTAATTTGGGCTCAGAATTACGATCGCGATCGTTGTATCTAAGTGGCAGATTTTGACCACATTTCATCTGTGAGATCCCCAGGTGTATATGAACATAAAAGTATACAAGACCAAGAGCGAGAAACCTCAAAATACTTGTCAAACCATCTGAATACAAACCCAAGTCAAAAACTACTAAAGTGGCATAGAAATTGACTTTTAGTAGACCAAAACACATCAAAACTGAGAAGAAACCATATAGAGGGATAGCATGTACACAGGACAACCCCAGATAGCTTTCAAATCCCAAAATAAACATCAAAATCAAGTCAAACTGATAGATTCAAGAAAACAGACACTTCCAACCAAGAACTGGTAAAAGCTTGACTTTTTGGGGTTTGAATACAAAAGTATTTGGTGGGCAGCTTTAAAATAGCCTAGTGAACAAGCTGGTGAAGTTTCATCAAAACTGGGCACTGTACTACAATCGCGATCGGTGTACCTCTGTGCCAGATTTGACTCATTTTTTACCTATTCATAGACCTAGACTATTTGAGATATCAGGAGTTGACAAAACCCAAATTGGACATACTGTCAATAATCTGCAAGCAAAATTGTGTTGAAGTCATTCTGAAATTTTTTGAATCTGCTGACAGTTGGAATGATACAGTGATCTCATAGCCATCAAGTGTATTCATTTGCAGAGACCGATCAAGTAACAATCCATGCAGTTATGTGAGTTAGAAGATCACTCCATTTCCAGGTAAGAGGTTGGGATTCAGTCGATAAATTCCACTTTCTTCATGTTTTTGAGATCGGGAAAACAAATAAATCATCAATATCAATTTTTTTATTATCAAGTAAGTGTTTTATCAACGGAGGAGAGTGCAAACCAAGGTGTAGTACGACCGTTAGAGACAATCCTTGAAGAAAGTATTTCCGATACTTCTTCAGAGAGATCTTACGAGTATTTCACAGAACACTTGGGACATTTAAAACTAAACAAAAGAGAAAACATGGCAGTAGGACCATCGAACCCATCGGCCACAATGAAGCTATTGTTCATCAAGTATCTATATGACAACAAGCAAGGTGCCAAGATCTACAAAGATGGTATGGATCGCTACTGTGTGAAAATAGAAGATAGACCAAGTGAGTTCAAGGACTTAGTGCCTGTGAGATATAGCGGAGACACGTACCTAGATGACAAAGGTATCATGTATTTGGTAGTTCTGAATCCTAACATTGTGGACAAGTGGGGATTGATGGGCACGAAAGCCAAAGTAGATGTAAAACATGAGGAGAAAGCATCAACAATGAGCTTCCCTAATGTGAGGTTAAGGCGAGAAAACAAAACTTTGAGAGTCAACACAGACAACATCTACGTGGGGTTATACAAGTATAATAATGGAGAGGAAGATCTCTATTATAGATGCAAGGAACCCTACGTCGATGAGTTGACAGAGCGGCAAAGACTTTATGTCTTCACCTACACAAAGGGATCAGAAACGAAAATCGTCGCATACGACTGATTGCCCGAGTAACTCAAGCCTGAAACATCACATATTAATATTTAAAAGCGTTGACATAACCATGAATCACATGCGTGTGAGGATTTTAAAGGCACTTACCTGAGAACTCACCGAACCCTGACCAATCGTGCATGGTCCACATGAGAATCCCTTTATCTCTTTTGGTACCCACTTTTTAGGGTCTTCTCTTGCAACTTGGAGGCTTCTTTCGTAAGTGTGCTTCTCTCTTTCAAATGTTGCCTTTTTCTGGTGAGGTTCTTTGTGGTGTGCAGCCACTCCTTTTCTCTTCATCTCTTCTATTATGGATCTTCTTTCCTCACTGTTTGAGCTTTCACTGCTATGCGCTTAATGAGAGATTTCAATAGACTCTTCATCGGATTTGTAAACTCTTTTTGTCGACCTTGTGGTTCAAGGAGATGGATGTGCTGACACAATCCATGTGTTTTGATGTGGGACAGGCAGCAAATTGTCTGTCATGCCGATAGCATGGTATGCTATTCTTTTTAGTACCTCAGGTGCACCCAGATAAGTTATCTTACCCTCTTTCTTGGTACCCTTCAGTGTTTATTGCACAGATTGCATGTGATCGATGGGTTTCCTGGTTGTTGACTTCAACACTTGGGTAAATTTAGTCACAACTGCATGATTGGGTGTCGTGTACCTTGGCGGTCTTTGCTAGAAAGTGGAAGTGTTGGTGATATAACCATGCTGGTTCTTCCACTTGCTTCTAGATGAGGTCAGCAAAGGTTTCCGCAGTCTCCTTGGTGAAGGTATCTGCCGTCTTTCTGTCTTGAGCCCTCTTTGTCATCCTTCTGTTGGAAACTTGAGAGCCTCGGCCACAATTTCTTTTGATTTTACCACTTCTACTTTCTACCCTTGTTGGTCAGTAATTTTGGTTGTTCCATCTTTCTTAATTGTAGACTAGAGCTTATAGGCTTTCTCGACGTCTACGCCACACGGTTCCTGGTCGTAGAATTCTTTGAGTCCTAGCCTTTTGTTATATTCTTTTGTATCAGGCTTTGCAGCGACATCATAGATCTCTTTCGGCAGTAGGTGCAGCTCTATATGGTGTCCTTCTTCACTTTTAAACCAGCCTGTGAAAATTGTGGTGTTGTTCTCATCAAGCTGTTCCTTGGATATATATGTTTCTTTGGACGTCTTTACTGAATTGGGGTCCACTTGGTATGGTGGAAACTCTTGCAGGTTCTCTTTTTAAGAGACCCTATTCTTGGCCTTCTCCGTAGCTTGCATTGCTCTTGTTAAGTCAATAGAGTGCCAAAGTTAGAAAATTTTGCAATTTTCACTGTGAAATGTCCTTCAGTCTGAATTGCTGACAATTTGAGTCCAATTTTCTTCAAATTAATTTTTGAACATGCATAGATGCATAAAAACATGTAAAGGCCAAAATCATAAAGTCCAAGCAAAAATTCTCAACAAAAGTAAATAATCACGATTATTTACAACATATGAATTTTTTCAACTTTTTGCAATTTTGGCATCATAGGCTTGAAATATACATCAAGTAGATACTCTGAGTGAAGTGTGGACTCATTTGAGTGCACATGGTGAAAATGGTGCTAGATTTAGGCTTTCAGTCTCTAAAACAGTAGATATAAAGGGATTTTGAGATTTAGAGCTCCAAATTTGTTCAAACTTGGTTAGTGGGCTTGGGATATCATGTGCTTGGATCCCATGAAGTCAAAGTTTCAATTTCCCCGCATCTTGGAAAAAAAGCAAATAATGGCGATTATTAACTTTTTCATCAAAATAAACATTTTTTGGTGCAACTTGGTTCTAGGCATGATGTAGGCCTTGTGTATGAGATACGGTGTGATTTGGATAAAAAAATATGACTGATAACTCAAATTTTCATTAAAAGGACTTTGCATTTTTTGACCGTTTTCAAAGTTATCATTGATCATTTCGGCTCATACTTGAAATGTGGCATGTAATAGGTGTGCACAAGTGATGGATGATGTGAAGGCACCATTTTCAAGCCAAAAAATTACAAACGTAAATAATCGCAATTATTTATTGCAACCAATTTTTTTTGCAAAACTTGACAAATTTTGACCTAAACATATTCAATACACCTAAAACAAGTCCTAAATTGAATTTGGTAAAGTTTTGTCTTGTCCTCATCAACTTCGTGCTTTGTCGACTCCGAAATCACCAATATTTGTGACTACATGGCCTCTGGAGTTGGTTAGTCACTTTTGAGGCTATACACTTGTCCGCTACATAGTCATGAAGCAACTCATCCAGTTTTGGCCCATTTGAATCAGTTTGACTTCATATGTCAAATTTTACGCTTTGTAGCCTTCGAGCTGTTTTTTGCTTTTTGAGGGCTTGCCTTGATTGATTTTATAAAACCAACAATATACATTGTATATAGACCCAGTCTATAAGCTGTCTGTGGAGCCTTAATCCAATTTTGACATGTGTCAAAAACCTACCTTTTCTACTTGGGACCCCCCCCCGACCCCTGCCCAATGGTCAAATGGTGATATAGGAGTGTTTTATTATATGGGGGCATGCTACAGTTCAAGTCTCATCTGATTTGGTTGAGTTGACAGGCCGCTATGGTCAATTTTTCGTCGTAGGACTTCATGCATTGCTTGGATTCTAGGGTTTTTTCCTAGGGTTTAGACTAGCTACCGGCCATACAAAATGGATCATTGATAAGTATAGAACTTACCCCTCATGTCTCATGTGAGACAAAACTGTAAAAAAGCGACTATGGACTCCAGCAAATGCGCACGAAGAAGGTGAAAAGCTCTCTAACCAAAAGGCGATAAGTGGAAATGAAGTGATTTTAGATTACCTTCGGTATCTATACTCAGACTTCCCAAACCGTTTTTTCCCAAATTCCCCTATTATTCCTACTAGACCGTGAAATCTATGTTAGACTAAAAAAATTATTCCCCAATTGGATTCTTGTAGCTCATTCTGCAAGAATTCTACAAAAGTAGGCCTTGGCCGCCTAATTTAAGCTTCCCGCTTCCATCTACCGATTTGATTGAAATTTTGTGTGCCTATCGGCCTTGTCCTTTTGATCATCAACGTATCTTCAGTCTTTCTATCTGAGATCATTTGCGATTTATTATTAATTTTTTGACTTGTTTATAGAAAAAATCAAAGAAAATAACAAAATGCTCTAAAAAAGCAAAGTGGAAATCCAATAATTAAGAAAATCCATTGAAAAACATAGCTTTGTTGCTTTTAGTTGGATTCTTTTATTTTTAAGTCCCAATATCAAGAAAAATGAAAAAAAAAACTAGAAAAGACTATTTGTTGATAATTTTTTGGTGATACTATTTACACTCCTCGAGGAGATGTTATTAGTTAGATTTCCCCTGCTGATGATTTGTAAGGGCATTATTAGGTAATTTTGCAAAAAATCACACGTTAACATCAAACTTTTTTCCTCCCTCTTCAAACATTGCCCTTAATTACTTAGTTCCCTTCCACCCCTCCTCTGGACAACTGTGTGCATGGGTTGAACAATCGTGTCTATGCATAGCCTTGGTTGGCTCTACCATGCTTTGAAGATCAATGCAATTAAAACCAGTATGTTGTGCAAGAGTTGGGTCTTGAGTAATTAACTCAAGGGTTTCTCATGTCGAGGTTTTCCTTGGTTGTCTTCCAAAGAGCATCAGGATGCTTTGGTATGCTGATTTCATGAGTTGTTGGTGTCAATAGTGATTGTTCTTGAGATTTTACCCGCCATTGGTATCTTGGTTTGCTTTGTTGAGAATGGTGTGGTGGAGTCTTCTGAGAGTTAGCTCTCCATTGCTTGATCGGTTTTACAGTTTGTGGAGAAAATAAGTACTCTTTTTTCTTCCAAATCCATTTCGTGATAGGTTCGTTGCTCAAATATGCTCCTCTTTGTGTTTTGGCCCTTGAAACCATCTTTGGTATAATAGATGATGTTTTGGACACCCAGATGTGAATCGTCTTGTCTTTAAGCTGTGCTTTTGGTACCCAAATTTTCCCGGCTTCTTGCATGCTACTTGTAGCATTTGCTTGTCGATAGGATGGAGAAGATTGATTTCTTTGGTGTTTGTTCTGCTGGTAACCTCCTTTTCATTCCTCCTTGCTTGGTGCAATTAGAACATTGAGTTATCCGCCTTTAGGCGATAGCTTAAGCTTATTGGTATCCCAATCTAGTACTGCCTTGTACGTCCGCATCTATGAGATTCCAAGAATTATTATCTCATTCATGTGTTCATCTGGTAAGCATACAAACTGATGAGGACATGAACATCCATGTACTATCACATTTAAGTTGACTACTCCCAATTTTGGTGTTGGGTTCTTGTTGCATCCTTTAATAGTCGTTATTCCTACTGTCAAAGACTGATTTGCTTCTTTCTTGTATGTGGAATAACTGACTACATTTACTTGAGATCTTGTGTCAACCAATGCATTTGTGCTATGATTGTTCAGTTGTACTTTGATGCGAAGGTCCATTCCATCTAACCATTCATCATCTGTTGACATTGCATCTTTCTGCAATTCCCATTTCCGGTCATCTAGTTCCAAAGTGTTGATGGGAGTAGGTATTTGTTGATTCTTGAGAGCAGATTTTCTTTTGAGTACCCAAAGCCGAGCTTATTCTTGGGCTTCATCAATAACCTTCTGTCTTTTTAGCTTTCGTTGCTTTGCTGCATGCATCCTTTCTATCAATTCATTGGTTAGTGGCAAATTGTACTTCTTTAAATGACATCCACTAATCCAATTAGCCATTGATTCACCATCTGAGGGTGAACAACTTAACTACTTCACTTGGAGATACATATTCAATGATAAACGGTCCATTTCCCTTTTTCTTAAACTTGGGAATGTGTTGCTTAAGGGGATAGACTAAAACTAAGTCCCCCTTTTTTGAAGATTTTTGTAAATAGATGGGAATCAAAAAACTGTTTTTGTTTCCGCTTTTGTGCGTAGATGTGAGCTACAGCACTTAGCCTTTGATCATCAAGCTTTTCTAAATCTTCGAGTCTCTCTGAAAATTCATGTCCAGTCCACTCAAGATCCTTAGCTACCCTCAGTGTCAGCAATAGAAATTCTATTGGCAATATGGCATCAAGACCATAAACAAGGTTAAAGGGTGTAGCATTTAAATCTATTTGGAATGAAACTCTACAAGCCCATAGAGCAGCATCGAGATTCATTTCCCAATTTTTCCTTTCTGAACTAACCACTTTAATCAGTACTGAGCTAAGACTTATATTTGTATGCTCACCTTGTCCATTTTCTTGTGGGTGATAGGGAGCCGATTTTTTATGGATGACCATAAATTCATTCAGCAAATACTCAATTACCTCACTCAGGAAATGAGCTCCCCTATCACTGACAATTTCTATTGGTAGTCAATATCTTGTGAACACATACTCTTATAAGAATGCGGATGTGGTTCGGACATCATTCTTTTGAGTTGCTTTAGTCTCTTCCCACTTGGTCAAATAGTCCGTAGCTACAATGATATATTGAGCTTGGGTTCTATAAGAAGGTGGCTATATTGGCCCAACAAAGTCTATACCCCATTTTGCAAAAGCTCTAGCCCCCATCATTGGTCTTAAGGGCATGCTATCTACACGGGTTGGCATTTTTTCTTGTTGACAAGCATCACACCTTTGAACATATTCCTTGGCATCTGCAAAAATTGTTGGCCACCATATGCCTGCCATTAAGATTTCTCTTGCGGTGGTCTCACTAGAAAAGTGACCTCCAGCTAATCCAGCATGTGCTTGTTTTATAATGGGAATATATTCGTCTTCATTTTCATAAAGACGCAGAGGTTAATCTTTACCTCTCCGATAAAATTGGTTCCCAATAAGAGTATAGTCTCTTGCTTCAGTTTCAATTGATCTTTGACGATGTTTACTCATATCCTCAGGAAATGTCCGGATTGATAAGTAAGTAACTAGATAGTTACTCCACTTAGGAACAAGTGATATTTGGAACAAAAGTCACATGAGGTATGGGTGCTTGTTTTTGACATTGAGGAGAAATTTTCCCAAAAAAATGAATATCACTCCTCATAGTTGGCCAAAATACTCCCAAGTCTTAAGATCCGTTGCATAGTTTGGTCTTCAGCAAAGTGAAGCCCTACTATGGTAATATGTGCTTAACTTAGGTATTGGTTTTTCTCCTCAAGATTAATGCATAAAAGAAATATTTCATCTCAATTTCTTTTGTATAGCCTGTCACCTAGAAATTGACACATAGACGATTGCTCAATTAATCTGATTGTAATAGAAAGTGGTATTTGGGAATCCACTTGAGCTATGGTCATCAATGATACGAAGTTTTTTGACCATCGAGGTAGCATTTCAACGGAGACTAGATATGCATCAGGTAGATCATCATCTACTCCTTTAGGTGGTTCTCCTGAAACAATCCTTGCCAAATGATTTGCTCTTTGATGAGTGGTGCCTTTTTTCACAACTACAATGAAATCAAATTCCAGAAGAATGATGAACCATCTCACTATTATTCCTGTGTTTCATGGATTGTTGACCAAGTACAGTAAGGCTTGGTGATCCACAAAGAACACAAATTTGTTAGCTAATAGGTAGCGTCTATACTTTTTTACGGCATAGATCATTCATAGTCCTTCCCTTTCAGTTTGGTATAGTTCTTTTTTGCCATATTCAGCTATTGTCTAGCATAAGAAATAGGAAAATTAATTTTCCCGTCTCCTGGTAGATCTAGTATACACCCGATGGAAAAATTGGAAGCATCTACATGTATACTGGATATCTTAATTCAATCCGCTTCTTTCAATATTGGAGCTGAAGTAGAGCTTGCTTAAGCTTCATGAAGGATTCTTCACACTCATTAGTCTATTCAAAGTGTGTGATCAGCTGTACATGGGTTTTGCAATTATAGCGTACATGTAAATGAACCGTCTGTAATATTCACAATGTCCCAAGAAGACTTGAACCCCCTTTACTGTTGTCGGTCTAGGAAAATCAACAATAACATGAATTTTATTCATATGAGTAGCTATGCCATTTTTAGACACTATATGTCCAAGAATTTTCCCTTGTCTACCCATGAATGTGCACTTTTCAGGATTTAAGCAAATCCTATAAAGAGTACATTTTTCAAATACCTTTTTGAGGTGTTCAAAATGATCAACCCGGATTGATGAATGTACACATAGATCATCCATATATACTTCCAAGAAATTCCAAAGATATTCTTTAAAAGCATGGCTCATCAATCTTTGAAAGTTGACATGAGCATTAGTTAACCCAAAAGGCGTAACCCGATAGGAAAAAATACCCCATTTGGTTGCAAAGGCAGTTTTATGCTGATCATTGGGATCAACCAAAATTTAATTGTATCCCAAAAAGCCATATAAAAAGCTATAAGATTCTTTTCATGAAACTCTCTCTAAAACATGCTCACTGATTGGAAGAGGAAAGTTGTCTCTAATGGTAGCTGCATTCACTTTCTTGAGATTGACACACACTCGTAATTTTTCATTTTTCTTGGGGACTACCACAATTGGAGACACTCAATGTGTGTGTTCAATTTTAGAAATGAATTTAGCTTCCTTTAGCTTTTCAATATCTTCTTTGATCTTTCTGGAACATGTTTCATTATATGTGTATGGCCTTTGTCTGCTTGGTTTTGTATCATCTCTCATTGGTATGGTATGTTGACAAATTTCTGGATCAACACCCTTGAGATCCTTATAAGACCAAGAAAAGATATCTCAATATTCTTTTAGTAAGATTAACAAAATATCTTCTTCTTCTTATGTTAGGTCATTTGCAATGTAGGAAGGTCTAGGCTCCTCTTCTAGTTCGGCCAGATCTATCTTTTTCGCGTTTTCAGGTCCTTCGTAGGACTCGCCCTATTTTTGTAGTTCCCTGATAGGTTATTCGACTATGATTTTTTGGTCTTGGATAGTATATTTCTTGTAATGGATGGAACACTCATTATATATTTACCATCCTCCTTTGTGGTTTCCATTTCCATTGTATATATCTCCTTTAGAGCCTTGTTCAGCTCTTGATATTTCTTTCTTCGTTTAACTCCTATCATGGTTGAACCCTTGTCTTGGTTTTTAGGTTTTACTTGAGTCTCCTTTCTTGTTTTTCTCAATGTTTTTAACATTTTTGGATTTTTAAAAAAAGGAGATCTACCATTGATTTTGTCCTTGACACAATCATATGCATCTATCTGCATCAGTAATTGTGTTCTACTGGAGACTGATCGCATAGGTCTTGCTTTTAAGTTTCTCGTGTCTCTTTTTCTTCTATACCATCTTTGTTTTCTTAAGTTCTGGTTAGGAAATTCAAAAAACTTTTCCTCCCCTCCTTTCATGAGTATCTTAGCTCTCACATGTTCTTTTTCCGACCCCAAATCATCTGAGGTAGCTGAGTGTTCTTCTAACTCATCCGTTGCATCATAGTAGAGGTCTGGAAAGACTTGTTCATCTTTCATCAAGTCGTTGGATTCGTGAATTCCGTGTTCAATGTGAAGGGTTGAGATCATTTGGATGGGAATTATTTCATAGCCGTCCTCATTGCAAAATTGAGTAGGCATAGACATATTAACACATACATCCATTGTCGCTAACATTTGAGTCCACTAAAATGGCTCAAACAAAGGCTTTGGAAAGAGTTCAGGTACATAGGCTTCATCTATGAAATCCCTTTCTAAGATACATTCTTCTTGTTTTAATCTCCCATTTTGTGAAGGACTGCACATCCAAATAGGCGTGTCTTTGTTCAACCAAGATGGAAGCTTAGTCTCAGTCGAAGCCTGAGACTGAATCAAATTCTTGCATGGGCATTTTCATGACATCTCTATAATTAGTGTGATATTTTAGATTAACCCTTGTTATTGATCCCACTTGCTTCAAGTACAGATAATTGTTTCTCCAATCTTGGATGAGTTGTACTTGTCGCATGAAAGGTCTTTCCAATATGATTTCTTAATTGAGCTTCTTTCCAAAGTCTACTATGACAAAAGTGTGTTGATAATCAATACCACAGGAATTAACTGTCACTTTTTCAAGTAGTCCTAAGGGTCGTTCGATGTGTCCATTAGCCAATTGCAATTTCATTTGAGTTTGTCTAATGGCTGGTTGTCCCCATGATTCCCATACTACTTTCATGGCTTTGGCTATCCCTACCCCACTATCCAATATTGCCATGGTTTCTATGTCAATATCTCTCACTAGAAATGTTGTGTTTCCTTCTTCCCCTTCGTAGTATTCTCCAAATTTTTTCATTGGAACATATCAAATCTCTTGGTATCTAATTCGTGTTTCAGCTTTTCCAATTTTTTTGTGATTAGCCCTATTATCCCTACCTTCTCTAGAGTTTTCTGTAGATCATTCCATAAATATGGACTGATTTTCAATAGTTCTCCTAAAGTAAGAGTGGATTGAATGGGTGTAGACATGATTGAATGGATGCTGTCTACTTCTAGGGTCTGCTCCGCTCTTTTTACCTGAGTGTTTTTACACACTAGGATTCATCTTCGTTATCTCCCAAGTAAGAGGATACTGTTTTCAAAGTCAATGGTTTAGAAATTCCTGAAGCTTCAGATCCGCAATCCCCATACAAGGATCGTACATCCATGTCCATATCAAGAGGTAGGTTGTCTAACCAAACTTCCTCTATAGGAGCTGACTTCAGAGTTAGACTCCCATCATTAATCTCTCTAACTTTTTTCCATGAGTGTCCTGGCTGTTACCATATACATGTGGTAGTGATGTGTGTGAACACACTAGGACCGCCGGGGCATTTTTTCCCTCTTTAGGAGGTTTTGTCCCCCGTGCATTGTATATACGCCCATCACTCTAGGGCTATCTATCTTTCCATTGCACACTAAGTAACACACTCTCTATTGTGTGCCTTGAGCTTCCTTCGTCTTCTCCAAGCTGTGTGTGTTTCTCTGCAACCCTAATTCCAACAATTGGTATCAGAGCAGGTCACGTCCTCCCGGGCTTAGTCGCCAGCTGCTCCAGCACACGCCTGCTCACTTTCTTGGATTTCAGTGAGCTTTGGCAAGCGTTCGCAGGTCGACAAATATTTTGGGATAGCTCGAAGAGCTAGGTCTGCTCAGAATTTTGATTTGGGCTCATTTCGGCCTCCGTTTCCACTACGGGCAGTACTGCACAGGCTATTTCGTCATTTTGTGCAGATTTTCTGTCAGTGCCGTTTTCTGCATAACAGGTGCCTTATAGTCTTCTACGGTTTGTGCTATATAGCACAAGTTGTTCCCGCTCCATTTCTCCTATTTTCGGGCAGTTTTCACATCAGGTGCAGCATTTACCATGGCTGACAACAACAACACAGATGTGTTCAAGATGTTTGCTGCTGAGGACAGGTTGGATGGGGACAACTACCCTATGTGGGCTTATATGATGCAACATGTTCTTGTGTCAAAAGGTGTCTGGAACATTGTGCAGGGCATTGATGTACGTCCTGGTTCTGAAGATGTAGGCGATGTTGAGGATGTTGCAGGTCTTGCTGCAAGGATTGCAGCTGTTAGAGTTGTTTTGCCTACAGCAGAACAAGCTCGTTGGGATGTTAAGGATGCGCAGGCTCATGCATTGATTGCGTTGTCTGTGAAGCGCACCATTATTCCTCACATCCGTTCAGCAAAATCTGCAAAACAGGCTTGGGATATTCTAGCAGGTCTTTATGCAAGCCGCAATGAGGCTAAAATTGCTTTGCTGCGTAAAGAGCTAGAGTCGAAGATTATGCATGAGGAAGATGATATGGACACTTTCCTTGCTAGTGTCAAGGATATCAATGAGCAACTCATTTCTGCAGGTGAAGTCATTTCTGACAGTTCCCTTGTGCAGACTGTTCTTGATGCCTTACCAGATTCCTACCAGACTTTTGCTAGTACTTGGAGACTGATGACCCAAGGAAATCCTGAAGTTGTCAAGTTTGATGCATTATGCACATTGCTGTTGCAAGAGTCACTTTCTAGAAAAAACAGGACTAGGCAGCGTGCAGTTGAACAGGCTTTTATTGCTTCTCAAAGAAAGGGTGGTAACAGTAATGCAGCCACTTCTTATGGTTCTGCTGCGAGTGGCAAAAATTCTGTTCCTAATGCTTCTGCTGGCAGCACTTCGTCTGGCAATTCTGGTGATAAGGGCAAAAAGAAGATGCGTTGCCATTATTGTAAAGCCAATGATCACTTGATCAAGTCGTGTCCTAAGTTGAAGGCCAAAGAGGCTAAGAAGAAAGAGGGTGGTTCCACTGCAAATGCTGGTTCCACTACAAATGCAGCCATTGTTGAGTCTTCTGTGAAAGGAGATTGTGATGCTGATGTTGATGCAGAATGGGCTTTTAGCGCAGAGTGCACTTACAATCCTGCTGTCCATGATGCATGCTTGTCAGTTGCTGCAGATTCACATGTGTGGTATTTCGACAGTGGTGCTACAAAGCACATTACCTCACATCGTGAATTGTTTACCTCTCTCGAGTCTGTCCCTCATGGGAATTCAGTCACTTGTGCCACCAACGCCTCTTATCCAGTTCAGGGAGTTGGAAAGATTGTGCTCACTGCTGCTAATGGCAGTTCCTTCACACTTGTTGATGCACTTTATGTACCTGGGATCAAGAAGAATCTATTGTCTGTATCCGCACTTGCTAGACTTGGACTTGTAGTCAAATTTGTGGATGATAGATGTACAGTTCATGATCTCAGTTTTGGTGATGAAATTGTTGCATCTGGGCTTTTGTGCCGTGGGCTGTATAAGCTCACTTTGTATGACAAGTGTGGACAAAATTTTGCAAATGCTGTTGCAGATTCAAGGGCTATTTCAGATGCAAAACTTTGGCATGCACGTTTTGGCCATCTGAATTTTGCCAGTTTGCTGCGTTTGCAGAAATCTGATATGGTTGCTTCTTTGCCGCCTCTTGAAGCACCTATCAAACATGTTTGTGAAGGCTGTATTCTGGGTAAAATGCAGCGTTCTAAGTTTCCAAAGGATGGTTCAGTTAGGGCTACATGCAGGTTGCAGCTTGTGCATAGTGACGTTTGTGGGCCCATGCAAACTCCGTCCTTGGGCAATTACCTGTACTTCGTGACTTTCATTGATGATTACTCCAGGCATGCGTGGGTATTTCCGCTTAAAGCGAAGTCCGAAGTTTTTATGTGCTTCAAACAATTTTTGGCTATGGCTGAAAATGTCTCAAAATGTACTATGGGCACCCTCCGTTCCGATCGAGGGGGGGAGTATATGTCTCATGAATTTAATGCATTTCTGGCTAGTCGTGGGATAAAACACCAATGTACAGTGCCTTATACACCTCAGCAAAATGGTGTTGCTGAGAGGAAAAACAGGTCACTAACGGAAATGGCACGATGTATGGTCAAAAGTCAAGCTTTGCTGCATTCTTTTTGGCTTGAGGCCATCATGTGTGCCACCTATGTACTTAACAGGTGTCCTACGAAAGCTTTGCAGTCTATTACTCCATATGAAGCATGGCATGATAGAAAACCTTCTATTGAGCACATGCGTGTTTTTGGCTGTTTGGCATATGCTTTGGTGCCACAAGTGCAGCGCAGAAAATTGGATGATAAGGCTGTCAAATGTATTTTTGTTGGTTATAGTGCTGAAAGCAAAGGTTACAGGTTGTATCACCCGCAAACAAAACGTATTTTGGTTTCACGGGATGTAGTGTTTGTGGAAGATTCTGTTCAACCCTTGCTGTCATGTACTAGAGACAGTAATGTAAGCTCACAGGACATTTATGACACTTTGTTGCCTCTTTTCAGTGGTGGAAATACGAATGTAAGTTCCAATGAGGCAAATGTACAGCCTATGGGGGTTTCTGAAAATGTTTTAGAACAGCCTATTACTGATGCAGATGTACATGATGTACTTGATGAGGAAAGGGCTGAAAATGAGCAGGCTAGAGGTATGCCAAAATGGCTGGTGCACACTTTGCGTGACAGTAAATTGGATGCACCTTTATCTAGTCGTACTCGTTCAGGCTCTCGCCATGCATCTTATGCATCAGATTGTTATGCTTTGGCTGTGTCTAGTTTACATGATGTTGAGGAGCCTCTGTCTTTTGATGAAGCACAGAATTCAGAAAATTGGATTGCTGCCATGAAATCAGAATATGATGCACTTATAGAGAATGACACATGGACTTTATGTGATTTGCCTCCTGGCAAAAAGGCCATTGGTACGAAGTGGGTTTACAAGTTGAAACGCAAGCCGGATGGTGAGATTGATCGCCATAAGGCTCGACTTGTTGCAAAGGGTTATGCACAACAAAAAGGCATAGATTATGAAGAGACTTTTGCTCCCACTTGTCGTATGACTACTGTGCGTTTTCTATGTGCATTGGCAGCTCATTTTGGTTGGGATGTACATCAATCAGACATTGTTACTGCTTTCTTGAATGGTGACATATTTGAGGAAGTTTATGTAACGCAGCCTCGCGGTTTTGTCATAAAAGGACAAGAGGACAAAGTGTGCAAATGTAAGAAGGCTTTGTATGGGTTGAAGCAATCTCCTCGTGCTTGGTATGAGAAAGCTGACACTCATTTGGTTAAACGAGGCTTTCGTAACAGTCCAACAGAAAGCACATTGTATGTAAAGCGTGAGGATGATGTATTTCTCATTGTGGTTCTTTATGTTGATGATTTGCTGATCACTGGACCAAATGAGAGACATATTGCTGAATTTAAGGCTGATTTGAATGCTACTTTCAAGATGAAAGATTTGGGGCTGTTGCATCATTACTTGGGTATACAGTTTAAGCAGTGTGATGGTGGTATTGCCTTGTGTCAGAAAAGTTACATAGAGACATTGCTATGTAAGTTTGGACTTGAGGATTGCAAACCTATTGCCACTCCCATGGAAACAGGTTTGAAGTTGAGTCTACATGATGCTGGCGATCCTGCTGATGTCACTCTTTACCAAACTGCTGTTGGCTGCCTCATTTATGTATGCAACACGAGGCCAGATATTCAGTTTGCAGTCTCGCAGGTCAGCAGATTTATGCATAGCCCAGGGTCTAAGCATTGGCAGGCTGTCAAGAGGATTTTCCGCTACCTTAGTGGCACTTTACATCTTGGCTTGTTTTATCCCAAGGGGGGATCATTGCCGCCAGACTTACATGCTTTTTCGGACTCAGATTGGGCTGGTTGTTTTGACACGCGAGTGTCCACAAGTGGTTTTTGTTTCATGCTTGGCAGTTCATGTATATCATGGTTGAGCAAGAAGCAACCTACTGTGGCCACTTCGAGTTGTGAGGCTGAGTACAGGGCAGTCTTCACAGCTACGGTTGAGTGTGTATGGCTCAGACGCCTTATGGCTGACTTGGGTGTTGGACAGGACACTGCCAACACTATCTACACTGACAGTCAGAGCGCATTGGCAGTTGCGAGGAACCCAGTTTTTCATGCTCGCACAAAGCACATTGAGGTGCATTACCACTATGTCAGGGAGAGGCTCTCAGCAGGAGAGATCAGCTTGGCTTATGTGCCAACACAGGACAACCTTGCAGATCTTTTCACAAAGGCATTGTCTCGTGAGAAGCTTGAAGCTTTCCGCAAAGCTTTGGGCTTACTCCCCTTTGTGGACTGATCCTGTCCTCAGGGCATGGCACTTCCCTTTACTCATGTGCCAGCTCTCGTTCACCGCATCACTCCAGGGGGGATTTGTTACCATATACATGTGGTAGTGATGTGTGTGAACACACTAGGACCGCCGGGGCATTTTTTCCCTCTTTAGGAGGTTTTTTCCCCCGTGCATTGTATATACGCCCATCACTCTAGGGCTATCTATCTTTCCATTGCACACTAAGTAACACACTCTCTATTGTGTGCCTTGAGCTTCCTTCGTCTTCTCCAAGCTGTGTGTGTTTCTCTGCAACCCTAATTCCAACACTGGCCAGTCTTCTTCTACAAATGGAATTTCGTCTAAGGAATCTTCACTGTCTGGCACTATCAGTTCTGGATCTTTTATTTCAAGGTGGGGTTCTACCACCACTTTGGATTTTTTTTTATTGGTTCCTACCACAGGCTCCTTAGGTTTTGCCTTACTCTCGAGCTCTAGTTTTTGTTTTTCCAGCATCTCTTGAGTAATTCTTACCAAATTTTCATAAGCTTCAAGCTTAGCTACTTCTATATCTGGAGAAGGATAGTTTTTCAATTTGTTTTCCATGTTTTGTCATGCTTTAAGTCTTGCTTGGTAAGCTTCCAAGGCTCCATTAATAGGCTCAAAAATTTTGTCTACCAAAATTGATCCTCTAGATTTCACGGTGGTTTCTTTGATTTTGTTGCGAGTTTCTTTCACCTTTTCCTGGAATAGCTTCTTTGCTTCCTTCTCAATTCCAGCCCTTTATTTCTGTTTTCTCACCTCATACCTTTTGTTTTTGATTTTCTTGGTCTTTTGAGAGGAAATTTTAGTATTTCTTCAATCGTCAGAGGAGTTATGTTTCTTTTTCTTAGCCTGGGCTCTGGTGATTACCTTGATTGGAACAATCGATTCACTCTCAGATGAGCTACTAGGTATCACTTGGACTATGTTCACTACTGTTTTACCCTTGTTTAAAGGATTCTTTGGACAATCTTGTGGAAAATGTGTTACCATATACATGTGGTAGTGATGTGTGAACACGCTAGAACTGCCAGGGCATTTTTTTCCTCTTTAGAAGGTTTTTTCCCCCATGCATTGTATATACATCCATCACTCTAGGGCTATCTATCTTTTCATTGCACACTAAGTAATACACTCTCAATAGTGTGCCTTGAGCTTCCTTTGTCTTCTCCAAGCTGTGTGTGTTTCTTTACAATCCTAATTCCAAAAATTGGTATCAGAGCAGGTTGCATCCTCCTGGGCTTAGTAATCAGTAGCTCCAGCACATGCCTGCTCACTTTCTCCCATTTTTGCGAGCTTTGGCAAGCGTTCACAGGTTGACAAAAATTTCAAGACAACTAATCGAGCTTAGTCTGGTGAGATTTCTGATTCGGGCTCATTTCGGCCTCCGTTTCCACTATAAGGAGTACTGCACAAGCTATTTTGTCATTTTGTGCAAATTTTTTGTCAGTGTTGTTTTTCTGTATAGAGGGTGCCTTACAATCTTCTACGGTTTGTGCTATATAACACGTGTTGTTCTCGCTTTGTTTCTCCTCTTTTTGGATAGTTTTCATATCAGGTGTAGCGTTTACCATGGCTCACAACAACACAAATGTGTTCAAGATGTTTGCTCATGAGCACAGATTGGATGAGGACAATTACCCTATGTGGGCTTACATGATGCAACATGTTCTTGTGTCAAAGGGCATCTGGAATATTGTTTAGGGCATTGATGTACATCCTAGTTCTAAGGATGCAGGTGATGTTGAGGATGTTGCAGGTCTTGTTGCAACAATTGCTGCTATTAGAGTTGTTTTGCCTACGGCGGAACAATCTCGTTGGGATGTAAAGGATGCGTAGGCTCATGCATTGATTACATTTTTTGTGAAGCACACCATTGTTCCTCACATTCGTTCAACAAAATCTGCAAAACAGGCTTGGAATATTGTGGCTGGTCTTTATGCAAGTCGCCATGAGGCTAGGATTGCTTTGATGCGTAAAGAGCTGGAATCGAAGATTATGCACGAGGAAGATGATATGGACACTTTCCTTGCTGGTTTCAAGGATATCAATGAGCAACTTATTTCTGTAGGTAAAGTCATTTCAGACAGTTCCATTATGCAGACTATTCTTGATGCGTTACCAGACTTTTGCTAGTACTTGGAGACTTAAGACCCAAGGAAATCCTAAAGTTGTAAAGTTTGATGTATTATGCACATTGATGTTGCAACAGTCACTTTCCAGACAAATAGGACTAGGCAACATGTAGTTGAATAAGCGTTTATTGCTTCTCAAAGAAAGGTGGTAACAGCAATGCAGCCACTTCTTATGGTTCTATTATGAGTGGAAAAACTTTTGTTCCTAATGCTTCTACAGGCATCAATTCGTTTGGAAATTCTGGTGATAAGGGTAAAAAGAAGATGCGTTGCTATTATTGTAAAGCTAATGATCACTTGATCAAGCAGTGTCCTAAGTTGAAGGCCAAAGAGGCTAAGAAGAAAGAGGGTGGTTCCAATGCAAATGTTGGTTCCACTACAAATGCCGCCATTGTTGAGTCTTCTGTGAAAGGAGACTGTGTTGCTAATGTTGATGCAGAATGGGCTTTTACTGCAAAGTGCACTTACAATCCTATTGTCCATGATGCATGCATGTCAATTGCTACAGATTCACATGTGTGGTATTTTAACAGTGGTGATACAAAGCACATTATCTCACATGGTGAATTGTTCACCTCTCTCGAGTTTGTCCCTCATGGGAATTCAGTCACTTGTGCCAACATTGCCTCTTATCCGGTTCAAGGATCTTGAAAGATCGTGCTTAATATTGCAAACGGCAGTTCCTTTACACTTGTCGACACACTTTATGTACCTAGGATCAAGAAGAATCTCTTGTCTGTATCCACACTTGCTAGACTTGGACTTGTAGTCAAATTTTTTGCATCTCGGCTTTTGTGCCGTGGGCTGTATAAGCTCACTTTGTATAACAAGCGTGGAAAAGATTTTGCAAATGCAGCTGCAAATTCAAGGGCTATTTCATATGAAAAACTTTGGCATGCACGTTTTGGTCATCTAAATTTTTTCGGTTTGCTGCGTTTGTAGAAATCTGATATGATTGCTTCTTTGTCGCCTCTTGAAGTACCTATCAAACATGTTTGTGAAAGCTATATCTTGGGTAAGATGCAGCGTTTAAAGTTTCCAAAGGATGGTTAAGTTAGTGCCACATGCAGGTTGCATCTTGTGCATAGTGATATTTGTGGGCCCATGCAAACTCCATCCTTGGGAAATTACCTTTACTTTGTGACTTTCATTGATGATTACTTCAGGCTTGCATGTGTATTTCCGCTTAAAGCAAAGCTCTGGTGTACATTGGTGCAAGCTCTGGTGTAGTATAAGTCACATGTTCTTTCATTGGTGGTGTATGTGAATTATACCAATCTCCTTCTACCATTACTGTAGATGGACTAGGCTCAGCATAGGGTGTAACAGGCACTAGTGCTTGTTCATCTATGACTCCCTGTGGATGCATGTACTTTACAGGCACTACATTAGGTCTTGGATAGGGAGGTTGTTGACCCAACACGGGTTGAGGTCCTTTCATACCCATTGGTGGTCTTTGAGTTGGGTCCATATTAGGCTGATATCTGTACATGAATGGCCCTTGTGGCCTCATAATCACGTATTGAACATTCCCATCATACTTTGGTCGATAATAGCACTCATGAGTCTCATGGTTTGTCCATTAACCCTCGATTGTACACCATTATTTTGGTCTATTTGGTTAACCCTATTGAGGTATCCCTTGCCCTGGTCCTGATATTCATTATTTCATTCATCCTTTTGAGCATGTCTTTTGTGGTGGCTGAAATCAGTGCTGCAACAGCCATTCCCACTTGTTCTGGTTTGGTGGATACTATTTTCTTGCTTTGGTTATCCTTACGGACATCTTATTAATTTAAAGTTTCACAATTGTCCTCTTAGTCAATAGCATCTGACATGCACTCTTCTAAGGTTGTATGCTTCTTGCTATATAGTATAGCATGAAGTTCTTTGTTTAGCATTCCCTCTAGAAACAATGATACTAGTATTTCTTCCGCATGTATCTCTAGGTCTGGCTTGCAATGTATTGTTTCATTCGAGTTGCACAATCCCTAACAGACTCACCTTGTTTCTGTTTAAAGATATATATTTGAGCGACCATATTGTGTTTAATCCCCGTTTTGAACCACACAGCTACAAATTCTTGAGCTAATGTATTTAAATCCATTATTGACCTCGGTGGAATGTTTTGGAAGCATGTTAACACTTTTCCTTCTAATGTCATTCCAAATCCCTCGAATTGAGTATGGAAATCGAATATCATTTTTCTCTTAGCACTTGTTGTTAAGCTTGCAGAGTGGTGGTATGGAATCCACTATATTTGATGGCTTGCGAAGCTATGGAAAATGCAGTCGATGGGGGTTCATGGCAAGATGCATTAGGTTCAATAGATTGAGAAAGAGAGAGAGAGAGAGAGAGAGAGAGAGAGAGAGAGAGAGAGAGAGAGAGAGAGAGAGAGAGAGAGAGTGAGAGAGAGAGAGAGAGAGAGAACTCGGTATAGTAAAAACAACAAAAGGACACTCTTTTCTTAATTGATATAACCTTACAAATAAAATGTCAAAATTGCCATGCACAACTTGACTCTAATTGAACTCCAATTGAAGCTATTAGCATGCTCCATAAAGGGAGTTTCCCACTAGCTAGATGCACAAGGGCTTGCATACCCAACACCCCCCCCCCCCTCAAGCCCAAACCACTGACAATGTACTCTAGACAGACATACCATGGCAGAGTCCAATCACCTGAAACCATGAGTAGAAGTCCCCCCCTTGACAATAACATAGGTATGTGTGTGTACTTCCCTTAAGCAACCATCAGCGTGAGACATACTGGAACTCAACCAAGCAACAAAGGGTGATCTTGCCACTTTTTATGTGGCAGTGTCTATAACCCGTACAATTTAGACATGATGACAACCTACAAGCATGACAATAACTGACAACAGATAATGTAAAATGGGCTGTGACTCAAAAGTGTGTGATGGTTTTGACAATAGACAAAAGATAACAAATCTATGACACTAAATTGGCAAAAAATACTTTGTGGAATTTTGTACCGCAATCTTGAAGCAGATATTTATGTGCTACATCTATTGATATGCCGAGTGTCTGAAGCAAATATTGGAAAGAATCTTAACTAGCTTGCTTTCTTGATAAGTTTTGATTTTGAACTCATTCTTTTTCTTTTATTCCACAGCTAGTTTGAAAACCTTGCTACAGATTTCACAAATATGTGTGTGCTCCGTGAGAATCTTAGTTGCTACCAATTCCACCAACTCGTATGATCCATGGCGTAAGCTTTTCCCTTCATATGAGCTTTTGAAGATACCAACATGTGTTTATTACTTTCCTGCACAACATAAGCTTCACCAATGTCATTTGTACTCAGTTTTTATTGTGCAGTGACTGTTGTCGTTGTCCTTGAGCTGCTACTATCACCACCAAAACATGCAGCATTTTGAGTTTTGATACCAAGAAAATGGTGGTATTTAAACCCAAAAACAAAAGCTTGTTGCGGTTCTGGAAATGACTCCTTCAAGATCCGATAAAATTGACCAATATGGCTACTATCAAACACCAAGTGTGTGAATAGGGTCTTGATCAAAGCCAAATAAGTGGCCAATTTAAAAGGCAATATAAAATAGAAAACAAAATGGTGAGTTTTTGTAGCAAGCAACAGGCCCATCGCATGGATCACAAATGTGCTTGCAGCGGGTTGAGGCGACCGAACCAGGAGATGTGGTGGTATCGAGAAATTCTCCTCAGGCCAAGGCGATCTCATTGTTGCCGATTACAGGCAAAGACTAGCATGTTGATCTGCTCCCATTTCTCTACATAAGTGGCCACTCTTGCATGCTGACTCAAGACTAGGAACCAAAGCTCTGATACCATATGATGGGCTGCGAAGCTATGGAGGATGCAGTCGATGGGGGTTCATGGTGAGATGCAGCAGGTTCAACAGAACAAGAAAGAGAGAGAGAGAGAGAGAGAGAGAGAGAGAGAGAGAGAGAGAGAGAGAGAGAGAGAGAGAGAGAGAGAGAGAATTCGGTACAATAAAAACAACAAAAGGACACGCTTTTCTTAATTGATATAACCTTACATATAAAAGCCAAAATTGCCATCCACAACTTGACTCTAATTCAACTCCAACTAAAGCTACCTCCATGCTCCATAGAGGGTGTTTCCCATAGGCTAGATGCACAAGGGCTTGCATACCCAACAGTGTTTTTAGACCCATTTTTGAAAATCAGCTCGTCTAACATGTCTATTTGGTTCAACTCCCGGTCTCCTGGCAGTTGGTCCTTTTCCAAGTCCTTCAAACCAACCTGTTGGAAATAGTGACTCATGTAGCCCTGGAATGGCTTTAGTGTCACCCAATTTTCTTTGTGATAAGGTGGTTTCTAGTTTCTTAACATTACTCTCAAAAGATCTCTTACGGAGTTCTTCTCTTGGAATAGATTCTGGTCCTTCGCCCAATATCTAGTAACAAATTTATTGTTGTAATAATCCCTAAACAGGTAGGTTGGTAGATCTGTTGAACCCTTATCTTTGATTTTGAAGATATAAATGAGCTTCATGGGTGTTAGCTGTCGTGATTTGGCATGAGAAGTCCATAGAAGATATTTGACGTTTTTATCCTCCCAATAGTAGACTCCGATCCTAGGATTATCCGTACTAAGCCGTTTCAAAGGCTTTAAATCAACTTGATCGTATCCCTCGAATTCTAAAGTCGGTGGTCCTTCTTTTGCTGCTATATCTAGAATTATGGTATTTACCTCTAACCCCCATTCGTCTATTACGTCAGGGGTTTCAACTTGTAAATACTGAGTTCCATTTCTATCCATGTACATTTTTCCTTGTTTGTTTCCTTGATTTCCTCTTCAAACTCAATACCAAGGTCATCATTCCGATTAGCATACTCTTCGTTAGGATCTAGGTAAACCTGAGCTCCATGGCGATTAGTATTATAAAAAGAGATTATTTGCCTATAACGTACTGTCGTTCCGATTTTTGAACGAGTCGAATAGGAAGACATTTCAAATTTTGATTATGAGAAAGTGTCTGAAACTTCTTCAAGGATAGTGTCCAAGTGCTTGCCTTGATTAACACTCCCTTCGGTGGATACTCTACTAGCGCTATCTCCAAATATGACTTGGTTTCCTGGTATATAACCAGATTTAAGGTTCATATAGACTTGTGAATCCCTGGATAGAGTATTTACCATCGGATTCACTTGTTGTCAATTTCTTCCACTTGACTTGATTGCAACTTTTGTCAAGCTATGAATTCCTTATTTGCAACTTGATTCTTGTATCAATTTTGATCAAGTTAGCTATTCTTTCACAAAGACAGTATATTGTTTTGCTAACTATTGTGGCTGGTCTATGTGTATCACTTCAAATCGAGCTAAGTGAGTCAGCACAGTTGAGACTTTCAGGTTCCACGTTAGAAAAAAGCCAAAGAACTAATCTGCAACCTGAAAACTGAGTGAATATGTACAAATTTGGATCCAATTGAACCCAAACTTGCCCGGGTGGCCTCGTATTATGTTGTTCTAACACTATACAAATTCAAAAGTAAAAAATGGTGTCACTGTGTAGCAATGGTAAATACTTGCGATTATTTACTTTTCTTAGTTTTTTGCACTTTTTGGCTTGATTTGCCAAGTATAAAACTTGTTAAGGTCTCTAGACAAGTTCTACTAAGTTTGGACAAAATTTGTTCAAGTTATCAACTGTTTCATGTTCGCAAACTCGCTTTTCAAGAATCTGGCTTAAGTCTCACTTCTGTGATCCAAATTTCACCAAAATTGATTTGTGTGGTCTACTTGATATGCTTGACCTTGTGGTATACTCAAATGTGTAAGAATATCAATTTTTATAGCAGATGTAAATAATCGCTTTACTCCAACTATTGTTTTGCAAGTTTTTGTCCCAATCTTAAGCTCCCTAGCCAAGTTTCTTCAAGTTTGGACAACTTTTGTTCAAATGGTCATCAATTTTGTATCTGCAGACTCACTTTGCAAATTTGGCCACAATTTTCAATCCAATAATCCAAATCTTACTAAATTTAGTTGTGGGCTTAATATACCATGTAAAGCTAGTGGTATGCTAACTTGGTAAAAAAAGTTGAAAAATGGGGTAGATGCAAATAATCGTGATTATTTAGTTTTGGTAAATTTTTGCATCTTTTTGATCAACTGAGCATGTATACATATCTATCACATCAATATAAGCCTAAGAATCAAGTTTCATTGAGTTTGAACAAAAATTTTCCCAATTTACACTCAAGTTCTCGAAAGTCAATATAGAATTTAGTTTTTACCCAGTTTTTGGTCAGTTTGGTGGTCCAAATTCTATGAGCCTTTACAAAAGTTTTGTGTACACATGCATAGAGTCTCTGGTATCAACCTTGGTTACATTTGAGCTGGAAGTAAATAATCACGATTATTTACTTTAAGCCTAAAATGAACACTTTTTTGAACTTTTTCACTAGACAGTCTTTTCATGAGCTATTTTAAGCCTCTCAGTCAAGTCAAAACTTAATTTGGCCTAAAATGTTAAGAAAAAGTAAATAATCTAAGTTTTTGCAAACTCTTGAAATTTTTACATCAATGTGTCCTTGAGCTTACCCACTGGTTTATACAACTTTTAAAGTATGTTCTCCAGTCGGATTGAGTGGTTGACAGTTTTTTGGTGCTATTTCTAGCCGTAGACCTAAAATTCTGCAACTTGATGTAACAACTCACAATTGATTCTTTCGGAGAGAGCAATGTTTTGAAATCCACCTCGGATTCTACTTACCCTACTCCTAGGTTCTACTACAATGGGGTTGTGGAAAGTGTCCACAAACACTCGTTTTCTTGTTTTCTAATGGTTTTCTGAGCCTTGATCTTAAGACTTGTCTCATCCATCAATCATTCTCAAAATATTAATCTAATTCTACAATCTTACAATCCTAAAGGTACTCAACAAGTACGACCACTTCCAAGCTACCTCTACACAGCAAAATACGACAATTTTAAGCTATGAGGTTTTAAAAAGAAAGTTTTTACTCTAGGAGATCCTAGAGGCAGTTAAAGGATAAATTCACAAGACGCTCATGTATTTCCCTATTTTAGGTCTCTTCGATCCCCGACAGTGGCGCCAAATATGGGACGGTTGTCTAACCTCAGTCCTATCTTATTGCATATGAGCGAGAACCACAAATAAATTGTCAATCCATGGGATGAAGCTGACTCCACTAGTGTATGGAGGCTACAAGAGGTTGTCAATCTCTTGGTAAACAACAGACAGCTCGCATCTTTCTGAGAGATTAGCTATCTCTTGTAGCCTCCATGCACTAGTTAGGTCAGCTACTTCCCATGGATTCACATTTTATGTCTGTAGTTCTCGCTTTACTAGCATGATATGATGAGTCTTGGCAATCGGATGACATTTGGTGTCGTTGCCGGCAACGAGGAAATCTAGACTAGAGAAAAATCCAAATTATTTACTTTAATCTCCATTACTTCCTCTAGTTATGGCTAGAGAAACACATAGTTTGACTTTATCTCAACTGAGAGGTGTTTGAGAGTAGGGATACTTGGTAAGGACCTAAGGAGCTTTAGTTAGTAGGACGGACTAGGTAGGGGGTCCTTGAGACGAGCTAGTGGCCGGTAAGGGAATCACCTAAGTAGAGAGTAGGGATACTTGGTACGTATCTCAAGAGCTTTAGTTGGTAGTACGGACTAGGTAGGGGGTCCTTGAGACCAGCTAGTGGTCGATAAGGGCATCACCTAAGTAGAGAGTAGGGATTTCAGACAGAAGGTTGGACTAAATTTTACCTTTTGTACTATTTTTTCATGTTTAGTAGGAGTAGGGTAAGTACAAAATCATTAGGACTGCATTTGATCTAAGGTGCATTGAATAAAACCAAAAGATTATTAAATCTATCTTAGGTGCGCCTAAGACAGACAGAGGGTTTCAGGGAGTGATATGCTATAACCAAACTTGGAAGGTGGTAGACCAACTTGATTAGACAATTCCCTTGGATTTTGGAAACATTTGGGTCACAAAAACGCTTAGTCAAGCCCGAAATTGGAAAAAACCGTAGACTTAAGAGAAAATAAACAAGGAAAAGTCAAATCAGGCTAAAACTTGAAACTGGGGTGTGGATAAATATTAAAACTTGTGGAAAAAGCAATCTCTAAAGATAAAATAAAAAATATCAAAATCTGGCAGAGTTTTATCTTAGGCACGCCAAAGATAGAAATCTCTCCAAAGAGGGTATTTAATTTCAACTCAGAGGGTCTAATATAGCTCCTAAGCAAGTTTCATCAAATTTGGAGTCGTGTAAGGATACAAACAACAAGGAAATAGAAAAACCAGGCTATGCAATCAAAAACAATGATAAAACATTGGTGAGTTGTCCAAACATTGTGAAACTCATTGTACAAACTTGAAATCACATATAGTATCAACCCCAAGTCACATTAGCCAAAAATATGTTGAAATAGAGAAGATTTATCTTTGGCGCGCCAAAAATAAATCTCCCACCAGAAAAGCAGTTTTGTCATTTTGACACCAGGATTGACTTTAGCAAGCTATGGAGATCCCAATTGTGTGACAAAATTTGAGGTAGACCCACAAATAGGTGCAGCCATCTTAGGCGCGCCTACGATAAAACAAAAAAAAAAAACACATTTTTTGCACATAGGGTCTATTGGGCACTCGAAAGAGGAATTTTTTAATATTTTTGTGACTCAAGATTGAAAAATTGGGGAATTACATACGGCTTTAAGTGTTGTTGTGCATGGAATTGTGACTTTGTTAAGGACAGGAGAGCAAACAACAAAAACATTGCGTTTGAAATCAAAGAAAACCTTGTAAGTTTTGAAGTATCCACTCAATTAAGGTGTATAAATCCATATATGAACCTAAGATCTGGTAGAGTTTTGGGAAACTCGATTGACTTAGGAGAGAATAGGAGAAAAGCATCCACAAAAGAGAGCGTAAACCAAGGGAGACCATTAGAAACTATTGCGAAAGAAGTGCCAGATACTTACTCCGATTCAAGCCCAGATGTATCTTCTTTTTCAACTCAATCAGGAATAGGGACCTCTCTCAAGTTCAAGCACATCTTGACTTTCTTTAAGACCAACAAGTACAAAGCCCATACTTACTTGGACCCCAATGAGGAGTTTGCAATGAGGATAGACGACCATACCATTGATTTTGAAGAGGAGGTTAGGGAAAAAAAACAAGATGACCTTTATATAGAACGAAATGGAGTATCGTATTGCAAGATACAAGACCTTGATTCAATTGATAAATGGGAATTGGAGGTTGCATTAGGAAAAGTTTGGACTCAAAAATGGTCCTTGTAAGAATTGTTGATGTGGCATAGCTTTCAAAAAGTGGGGACCGGTAAATTTTTTGCAAATAAGATCCAAACTTGTCGGAGGTTGGATATTTAGAATCTACTCTTCAAATGCTATCTATTGATAGATAGCATGCATGTATCGGACATTGCCTTCATGTAGATCTAGAAAACGGTGATTTTAGATTACCGTAACGGTAACAAAACCAGGCTGATTGAAAAAAAATGGCATAACTTTCATAGAAGTCATCCAAACTTTTCGGACCTTGGCTCTTTAGAATCCATTTTTCAAGAACTTTCCAATGATAGGTCATATCATGGGGTTCTAAGCAATATTTAGAGGGGTCTACCGGGTTGCTTTCTTTTGTACAACTTTGATGATGTGGCACTCTTAAAAGGCCCAAAAATGAGTTCAAAATTTTCCTAATGATACTCTAATACTAGATAAGGAGGGACCTCCGGTGTTAGAATTAGAAGGGTATGAGTTCATAGATTCTAAACCATTGAAACACATCCCCACTGATAGCCCAAGACTTGGAGTTTATTGCTGGGAAGAAAACAATACTACAGATTTGGTATGGACTATCCATGTTAGATTAGGACAACTGACGCCCTTGAAAATTGTGTACATTTTCAAAATCAAGGAAAAGGGATTAGCAAAACTTTTTGCTCATCTCTTTAGGGATTGTTACAACAATAATTTTTTAACGATGACTCTGGAAGAGATTGAACAAACCAAGTACCACCGACACTCAATCTGCGAAGGAATCATGGGAGCTGTACAAGAAACGGATAGGGATGTGGATCCAAATGCTAGAATCTATGATAGCATGGACAATCAACAAGGAAGTGCAGCAAGCAGTAGACACCTCAATGATTTCAACAGGGAAAGAAAGGAAAAAACCACCTATATCAGGGGAGGAATGAGTGACATGAGGAAGAGATGAGTTCCACATGACTCACACTTACCCAACAATTGGTTTAAGGGATTAATGGAAGAAACATTGGCTACAAGGGAGAGAATGGGTATGAAAACAATCATAGAGTCAGACCAGTGGATTTCCAAAACTGGGTTAAATATATAGCAAGACAGGGGATCCATATGACCATTGGCCAGCTTCAGACAGCTTTTGAGAGCTAAGCGCATAACTGATTTCCATACACAGTTTGAGGATTTGGGATGACCTTGGAGGGAAAATCCTTGACTTGGTTCTAGAACATAGCTCTTGGATCTATAATCGACTTTCCAACTTTGGCCATGAGATTTGTTGCTACTTGTTCTAAAATGGGAATAAAGCATGGTACTCTGGCACAAATCTATAGCTTCAAGCCAAAATACGGAGAAACTATCAGAGATAGTGTGAGTTGAATGAGATAGATGCCCGGAGTTGGAAATTCCAATGGAGGAAAGACTAGTCTCAGTGTTTCTAAAGGGGCTATTTAACAAAGATTTTCATGCTATTTTGTACAACAAAAAACACATGACTTGGGAAGCGTGCAGTCTAGATGTGATTGACTTGACTGATAATTGTGAGATCTTTAACGAGGAAAGTAAAGCTAAAGATACACAGAGCAAGCAAAACACATCCATTGTGCCAACACAAGTAGGATCAGTTGATGCAGCTCCTACCAATGCAATAGAGGACATGCTTAAACGCATGAGCATATGATGATAAACATGTAAAGTATGCCTATGCAGAGCCCAGTGCAAGGACAAAATCAAATCCAACCTATGGGACAACAAAGGTAGTTAAAATGGTGCACCATTGAAGGAAAATGGAAAAATCATTAGACAAACGAGTCCTACTACAAGCCTAAATATGATGGAAATGTCTAGTATGTGCCACTAAGGCCATAGGGGCAACCCATATATAGATAACCACCCAATATGAAACCCATGAGAAGATCACCCATGAATGTGAAGCGACCACAGATGGTGTTGGGTCAGCAACCACCACTTGTAGGGAATAGATCCATACCAATCAAGTACATGGTGTCTAAGGAACAAACTGGTGAACATGCACTAGTACCCGTTACTCCATATCCTGAGACTAGTTCATTAACAATGGGGATGTAAGAAGAGTGGTATAACCCAACCTACTGTAGTCCCTATCAAGCCGATGTGTCAAGCACCCACTGATACAACACCTGCTTGTTTTATTGCAAACGAGGGGTCAAGACCACCTATGGTCAATCCAATGCCCAAACCAAAAAGTGGAAATTTCCACAACTATGGAGCAGATGAGCATTAGAAAAATGACTATCCTAAACTAGATAAGAATGTGAGACCTATAGAGATATACTATGGAACGTGCAGACGCAAGGGTGGACACTTTCCTGAAGACTACCCTAGGGATCTGGCAAACAAATAAAGAATGCCTTAAAAATAGTTCAAGTGGTGTCGAATAGTTCATTAGAAGGGGAGTTGATAATTCTTGTTCAAGTGACGACTAGAGCACAAACCAAGAAAAACAAACAAAAAAACGTAGAGGGTTTGATAAATCCAGCAATTTCTCCAAAAACTTCAAAAAAGAAAGACGCAAAAGATACAAACTCAAGCGACAAAAAGAGCAAAAGGAGATCGAAGGGAAGATACATAAGGAGATAGAAGAAAAAATGCAGACTCCTTCAACAGATTTAAGGAACCTGAATCAAAATTGACTGGATATGTTCTGGTTGATAAAATTTATGAGCCAATCAATGTAGCTTTGCAAGCTTTTTGCAAGCTTTCCAAGCTGGATTAAAAGCTGAACAAATGCTGGAAAACCAATGAAAAAACTATCCAACACCTAAAGTGGAAGCAGCTAACTTAGAAGCTTACAAAATTTTGGTGCAAATCCCGCAAATCTTGATGGAAAAACAAAATCCTCATTAGGAAGTTATAGGAGAACCAATGGAAGTTGGAACCAAAACCCTAAGAGAAAAGCTCAAAAAAAGGAAGAGTCAGTAAAATGAGAAAAACGATGAAATACAACCACCTAAACTAGAAGCTCCTGATAGTGAAGAATGATGGGATGGTGTGCCAATAGTTGAGGATAATTGGCCAAACTATGGGAAACAATTTAAGGAAGCAAAAAATGGGAGCTTGAATTTGAAATCAGCACTAACTGCAGAAGTTCGGTTTGATAGATCATCCATGAAACTAGATGAACAGTCATTGTATGGAGATTCCAGATTGGAACAGTCAAAAGCTACAAAAACTAAAACCTTGCAAACACTACCATCTGACTTAGGCGAGAATGAAGAGAAATCAATGGTCTTATGTAAAACAACAAAACTAGAAATTGTGAGACAAACTTTGGATGTGTCTAATCTACAATCCATTATGTTGACACCAATTCAGTGCACAATAACTTTGGGTGAGCTATTGAATTTGATGCCACAGCTATGGGGTAATGTACAAACCACCATGGGAAGGATGGGATCAAGAGGAGCATCTCAAATGAACCTGGAAAAATTGCAAAACAAAGAGATACAAACTAGACTTGTCAAGTCGGTACCTATGAAAAAGGTTGGGGACAATTGTAAAGGGAATGAGGGAAACACAACCCTTCTAGTACAATAAATTGATGTAACAACTATGGCTATTTTGGATAGTGGAGCATGCATAGACATAGAAACCAAAGCTATCTAGAAAGCTTGGGGAAAGCCATCAATAGGCAAACAAGAATGAAATTGCACTTGGCATATGGACACATAGAGAAACCAATGGGACTACTAGAGAATATGATAGTCACCTCCTATGGGATTGACTTCCAGCACACGTTTGCCATTGTAGACTTTGCATATGGACGCATAGAGAAACCAATGGGCCTACTAGAGAATGTGATAGTCACCTCCTATGGGATTGACTTCCAACACACGTTTGCCATTGTAGACTTTGGGAAGAAACTCAATTATGAGACATATACAATTAATCCAAGATTGGGGAAATGATTATCTCTACGTAAAACAAGTAGGGACAATCACTCAAGTGAAATTGAAAGACCATTCTTACAAGGATGTTCTGAGGACATCAATACAGGAATTGGACTCTGAAACTTATGCAAAAAATGAACTTCCATCATGGGTACATAAAAACACTCCACTTTGAATGTGTGGGGATTCTCAATCAAGTAGTTTACAAAAGGAAGACTGTGTTTTGGATAGAGATGTAAATGATGCAGATTACATACCAAAACATTCCCTGAACATTTGTTCAAACCCTTTGAATGGACTGAGATCCTAGATACCATGGATGTATGTGTTAATGAATCTACAACTACACACTTTAGTGACAAAGAGGGCTATGATATAATCCCAACAATCCAAACGGTATCTATTGAGATGATCGAGGAGTAGCAGATCTTCTCTAATCAATATTATGATGCTATAGATGAGTGGGAAGAAGAACCAATCACAACAGAGGGATCAGATTCCAATAAAGAGTAGGTAAGGACCAAGCTTCTACTCAGAGGAGGGGAAGAAAAAATTTTGAGTTTCCAAAACAACACCGAAGATGCCAACAAAGATACCGAAAAAAACAAGACCATAACTTAAGAAAGAAAAACTACAAAACGGCCATTGAAAACAAAATTTCAATTCTTGATAAAAGTGAATGTAGCAGATTGCATAAACAATAAGATAATTGGAAGATATCCAAATGTAGAGCATGCAAAAGATAAAAAACCAAACAAAACCATATCTTATTGTTTATAATTGGAAGATATCCAAATGTAGAGCGTGAAAAAGAGAATAAACCAAACAAAACCAAGGTCAATTAAGCCAGATAAAATCAAAGGGAAAGAAACTTTGATGACAAAAGAAAGAGTGAAAATCAAAATCCAAAGAACTCAAATGAACCTTGAAAGAAGTATGGACCACGAAAATGGAATCGAATAGTGACAAATCGGGAAAAATCAGTGTTCCAACTCATTATAAGAGATACACTTTTCAAGATTGCAGGATCATTGTTTGAGAAATGTCGTCTATATAGGATTTGCTTAAATCCAAAAAAATGCGTTTTTATGGTTGGACAAGGCAAAATTCTTGGATATATTGTGTCAAAAAGTGGTAAAGCCACAGACATGGAAAAGGTGGTAGTGATTGCAGAAACGGTTAGGCCACGAACATCAGTCAAAGAAGTGCAGGCGTTTATGGGACATTGCGATTACTATCGTAGATTTATCTACATGTATGCAGTAATTTCTCGACCCATATATAACCTTATCACTCACTTTGAATGGACTGATGAATGTGATGAATCCTTCCAAAATCTTAACCAAGCCTTGAGCTCAACACCAATATAAAAGCTCAAAATTGGAACAAAGTGTTCCACGTACATGTCTATGCTTCAAGATATTCCATTAGCTGCACTCTTAGCCCAGCCAGGAGAAGGAACAATGGATTTTCCTATCTCCTACGGTAGTAGACAATTAAAACTGGGGTAAAAGAAATTTACAACCACAGCAAGAGAAGGTCTTGGTATGGTGTATTCAATCAAGAAATTTTGACACTACTTGCTAGTTAACAAGATTGTCTTTTCCATAGACCATCAAGCCTTATTCTATTTGGTGAATAAGCCATGCAATGCAGGTACGTTAGTAAGATGTTTTATCATCCTACTTGAATTTGACTTCATAGTTGTGGTAAAAAAGACACTAATCACCAACGGACATATCACCTATCAAGACTCACCACATGGAAAGCACCTAAAGAGATAGACAATGACTTATTCAATGCATATCTATTCTCTATGAAAATGGTTCCAAGATGGTCAGAAGATCTTGTGTCCTTAATGACTATAGCACAAGTGGATTCTCAAATACCAATTCCTATTACACCACGATTGATTGAGCAATCATATTTGTATCAATTACTGGATGGAAGATTATATCACCAAAACAAGGATGGAATCTTGCTCTTGTGCATTAATCTCGAGGAGCAAGAAGCCTATTTGAGTCAAGCTCGTACCACAATTGTAAAACCCTACAAAGATTAACCTAGCCTACCATGAAGAGAGATGTTTATCATTATGTGAATGATTACTTTCAATGTAAAGAAAAAGCCTCCATACCCCATGACACATTATTACACATTTTAGTCACACCCTAGTGGAGCAGATACCTGGTTGAGTATCTGACTAACAGAACTTTCCCAGATAACATGAGTAAGAGATGAAAAAGAGACTTAGGAACTGAGGTAGCCAGCTATACATTGATTGGAAACTAGCTCTAATAAACAATAGCTCAGACTATGCACCAATGAAGAGGAGTATCTTCCTATTTTAGAACAAGCTCATGCAGGTCTAGTAGGGGGTCACTTATATCATGAAAACACATCAAAATCCATATTGATGGTAGGAATTTGGTGGCAAACTTTATTTGTTGATGTAAAAGATTTCTTTTGAGGATGTGATGCATGTCAACGAGAAACGATGCCAACAAGAATGGATAACATGCCACTGCGACCTGTGATGGGAGCACACACATTTGCTAATGGGGTATAGACTTCATAGACCCAATACAACCACCAACTTTTAGATCTTAGGCACAATATATTATTGTGGCAACAATGTACTTAGCCAGGTGGGCTAACTCACAAGCCACCAGAAAGAATGATGCTCAAACCACTGCTCCGGTCTTGTACTCGTGCGTCTTTACTAGATACAGACTTCCTATTGAGCTTGTGAGTGATTGCGGATAGCATTTACTCAATGAGATGATAGAATATATAGTATATGAGTTCATGGTAATCCATAACAAGTATGTACCTTACCGCCCTCAAGAAAATGGTCAAGCAAAACATACAAACAAAATTCTGAGCTCTATACCAATCAAAATTGTTAGTTTGGGTAGAATGGACTGGGATATTCATCTTCAGTCTTCCTTATGGGCTTATCAAGTTTCCTTTAAAACGTCTTTGAACACGACTTCTTTTAATTTGGTCTATGGCATGGATGCAATATTGCCGATGGAATTATTATTACCCACACTCAGAGTTGCAACTGAGTTGAAATGGAAAGGACATGAGTTGTCAGAATGACTTTAGGACTAAGAACGCCTAGATGAGCAATGTTTAGCGGCCATTGCTCACATATATTCACAAAACGAAAACAAGAACATTTCTTTGAATTGCATTTGCTGACTAAAGTTTTTAAACTAGGAGATTTAGTCCTAGTTTACTTGTTGAAACAACATATATCCAAGTTCAATAAAAAAGGACATGATCCTTTTGTCATTGAAAATGTTTCACTAAGTGGGGCTGTCAGGTTAGCCACTGTAAATAAAAAAATAATGGGAAATTGGATTGGTGGATGTCGACTCCGCAAATACAACCTTCCCTTGGCTAATAAACTTCTGTAGAGAATGCATACATCCAAGGAAAGGAAGCTTAAGCGATAATAGGTTATTGAGGAGGCTCGAGAGGAAGCTCGCATTTGAGTCCTAAAATGAAAAACTGCAAGACAACTTGTTCTCTAAGATGTACCACTCAGGACTATCCATATTCAACCATTAGTAGAGGATGAGTTTGAGACTGATGACAGTGGTTGGATGGTTTTGATGTGCCAATAAATTTGAATTTGAACGAGGATTACAAGGTCAAAGATTTAGCAGATACAGGATCCCATGTCAATGCGATCAACTACTCCACTTATTGCAAAGCAAGTACTCAACCACTTGAGTATTGTTTAGCCATGGTCAATGGCTGCAACAAGAGCGCCACTCCAGCTTTAGGGAAGATCAACTTGAATATTATGGTTCATGAATTATCTTGCCCGCATACTTTCATATGTATAGAAGATGAACACATGAGTGAGGACCTAATATCAAGTGTTCCGTGGATGAGAATCTACATAGTAATTTAGGATTGTAATGCCAAGATTCTGGAACTCACACTCAAAGGAGGACAACTAAAAATACCATTTGCATATAATAAAGAGGAATGGAAAGAATATTTTGGTGATTTCTAATCAAATAAGCATGAGTCATCAGCCGCCACCACCATTAGAACTACAGCTCCAATAAAGAATTCTACTACTCAACCAATGTAGGGGACCAAGCAAGTTTGGATACCCAAAAGTCAGCTTGTCAACCAACCTCAACAAATCTAGGTGCCCAAAAGATTGCTATACACCTCCAACTACCCTAAGGGAAAACCATCATATCCATATTTTCAACAGAAACCACCACTGCTAAAGATGAAATGGATATGGCAACAAAAGAAGAAATGTGTAGCTTAGAGCATAAGACTAACTACTCAAAGCAGACAAGTCAATATATGGGTACCAAAGACCTGACCACAACTCTTGCCAACTTCCATCAAGTACAAGTGCATATCGAAACTCAAACTGCCCACCAGGATTGAAACCACTGGTTCTAGTCATCACACAGTAGATGGTGCATATCGCACCATAAAAAAATGCACTCAACTGCTATAGGATATACTCTTCAAGAGAGCTCCATCACAATGCACCTTGCCATCGGAAAAACCTTGAGTACAATACTCAAGACCCACCTCTTATACATCATAGCACTATTAGGAGTTTTTTGGAAGAAGTGATTGTGCATATGTACATACACATGCATGGTGCATCAAATAAAGGATTGCCCATTTTCCACAGCCAGGTGGTTGCGTGGGAACCACATATGTATAGGTAGGACATCGTGTACATAGTACATCGATTTTCATTATTACCTGTACCAGTGTGTTTTTCTATAGTAATGGAGGAGTTGGTATCATGTAAAATGTCTCGAGGAAGCTATCCACGGGCCGACAAAATGCGGTAAGCAGATGCATCAGACGGCATCTAGTGGCATCAGGAGGTCGAATGGGGTCAATAGTTGCACGTGGGTAAGCGAGGACACAACGTGGGTGTTTTCTTATGATGATTATGCACAAAGGTCATCATGATGACTAAATTTTGGGGCCACTTCACGTGGTTGTGGGATGCATTATTGGAAAAGTTGAGTTCCAAGTGTGCGGATGGATGTAGAAGGGTGACAAAAATGCACTACGTGGCTAGTTTTTGGCCAGATCGGGGTCTGTTTGAGGTCAATCAAAAGGCCAAAGGTTCCCAAGGGATAAATTGAAATGTTGAAACTCAAGAGCCTGAAAGAAGGACCAAAAAAACATGGAGAGAAGAAGAGGAACAGCTGCAACTCAGTTTTTGTTGTTTTTGGAGCCTGTTTTGGCCATAAACTATTCATCTGAGGTCGGATTTGAGCACTTTGATATTGTAGACTGGGGTTTTTGGCCGCTCCAGATGCAATGGTACTCTCCATTTTTCCAAATTCCTCACTCTTACCTGCTATTTTAGTTGTGTAAGTTTCTCTTGTGAGCGAAGCCTCTATTTAAATTTGTGATTGTATCTGGCATGTTTCATCCATATTGTGTGAGCTATTTTCCCCATTGGTGTTGGCTCAAGATCAATTGTATCAGGTGATTCACATAGGTACAGGTAGTTGGAGTAGAGTGATACACTAGCAAGTAGGAGTCACTTGCAGTTGCCGTGGGTATGCATCATTTGGTGCCTGTTTGAGGGCATTGTCTGGTATTGCACGTTACTTGTGGATACTACCATTGTACGCCTTTGTGGAGCCATACTTGGTTTTATTTGGCAGTCCAAGCCATTTCTGAGACTTGGTTTGGAAGGTAGTCATTGTTTAGACTTGACTATACGAGATTTGTATAAGCTTTCGTGAGAGGGTCGATAGCGTGAGGTTTTATTGAGCTGGGGGATTCTCAAATGTGAGATCCTTTTGATGATACAGGTAGCTAGAGCACCCTTTTTGTGACCTCACCATAGGCTATGTACTAGTGGTTCCTACTTGATGCTCGGGTTCTATTGTTGGCAGGTTATGCATACATATACAATCTATATTTTGGGTTCTTACTGCTCTACTTCTAGGAAAACTCTACCAAAAGTTTTCAAAGTTGTGATGGCTGGTTTTTTGGTCTTTTGAGCCATTTATGCTGCTATGCTGCTGAAATTCTGACAAAATCTGAGGATAAGTCAAGTGTGCCTTCTTGGGAGCTGCATGGTTGTCTTTAATGGATGATCAAAACGAACCTCAATTCACTCATTTTCATTTAACACAAAGAATCCAGATAAATGTTCATGTGTCCAGGCATATGTTTTCTTCTAGCAGTGCATAGTCTTTATGTTCCATCCAAGAAGATTAAGAGAGATACTGGAATCCGCTTTTGCTCTTTTGATTCCAATGATTAACTATGAAAACTCATTTGATGTGCATGTGTTTGTCCTTATCTAAAGATGAGCTTCATTGAAGTTTTTGGGGATTGAGTCAGTAAAAAGGTTTGGGTTCTTGCACCTATGTTAGAAGGGTTCTCAAAGCATCAAAACTTGGGTAGCCATGGATTTCCCTTATCTGGAGTTTCATGGAAGAAGTGATGAAGATGTGTAAGAAATTTTGGAAAAGATGGAGGTTGCCTGCATTAGCAATCAAATTCATGATCCAGCACAGATGTTATGTCTTCTCTAGATTTCTTTGAAGACTGATGCACGAGTTTGGTCCAAAGCATTTGACTGATCCACCTGGAGATTAAGTTGGGATAATCTACGGCATGGATTATAAGTGGAGTTTGTGAAGAGAGAAGATGGACCTGACAAAGTGTGGCAAGAAGTACATGGTTTGGTGCAAAGGAAAGGTGAGCTAGTAGATGCATACATACGTAAGTTTTTAATGGCATGGGAGCGGATGTGCAAGGCCTTAGCACCACAAGTACCTCCACCTGACATGATGAAGAAGGACAGGTTCTTGGCTCGTATTTGGGAGAATATACATTGGAGAGTGGAGCTAAATAAGCCTAGGACATATGAAGATGCACTAGATGTAACGAGGAACAAAGAGTGGAAGCTGAGAAGAATGAGCTAGCTAGGAGTAGAGTCTTTGCCTAGGAGGTCTGTGTTTCAGCCTATGGATTCTTTGCAAGGCTGCATTCCAGGGGTTCATCATGAACCATTGGTTTCTGTCACTCTTCAGGTTATTCCAATAGTGGTCACTACAGTAGTGCAAGATGATGGGCTAAGGCAAGACATGAGGCAAATGGTAGACTTAATGAATAATCTCATACTAAACAGGCTAGGTAATGTGGAAAATAATTGAGGTCGGGGGAGGTTTGCAAATCAGCCAGGGGGTCAAGAAAGACCTAGGAGTAGTGTTTGACAAAGCAATGGTAGAGTCTGGAAATAGACGCCCACATGTTATAATTGCGGAGACTTGGGCCACATCAGTCCGCAATATGATAATCCACCAAGGATGGGGGGAGACATGTATCCATTGCCAAGACAGGTGCTAGCTAGGTCCAATGATTATGGCATTGAGATTAAGGGAGAAGAAGGAACCACTAGATTACCCAAGAGGAAAAGGGAAAGACAAAAGTGATAAGTGTGGTCACCTTGGAGAAGGCAGTAAAGCTGGAGGATACATTGGTGATGCCTATTGGGAAGAGGACCACACAGGATCAGGAAGGAAGAAGTACCCTAGGTCCTAGCAAGAAGAAGGGAAAGAGCCACGAAGGTGAAAATGTCAAGGCCAAGAGGAAAAGAAGGACTCGTTGCAAGTTCATGTTTTAGATTTTCCACTAGGGGATGGGCGATTAAGCTACAACTTGAAGGAGGATCTGACAAGCAGGAAAGCAGATGTTACTTTTGGGCAACTTATAGAGATGGTGCCTAAGCTAAAGCAAGAGCGGAAGAGGATGGTTAACCCAATGGAGAAAGAAAAAGAGAGAGGTTCAGTGAAGGTGTTGGTGGTGGATGAGCTACCAGACATTTTCCCAATAGTAGATGAATGGCACAAAAGAAAAAATATGGGACAAGATTATGTTGATGGTGGAGCCAAAATATGTGTCATAACACACTCATGCATTGAGAAGATGGGTCTTACAGTGATTGGGGTGTCAGGCTTTCAAATCAAATTGGCAAACCATCAAAAAGTAAAATGTTTGGGTGCTATAAAGATCTTAGAAGTGGAGGCGTATGATGCAAAGGTGGTGGTTGATTTTCATGTGATGCCAGCGGGGTTGGGAGCATATCCTATTATACTGGGTAGACCATGGTTACGTGCAGTGGGAGCTATTCAAGATTGGCGATGTGCTATGATTAGCCTCTATGGAAAGACAGGTGCCAAGAAGCTATATAATATAGACACAAGGAAATTATTGGAAGAGATTTATGAAGATGAGGATGAGTCTAGTGATGAAGACTATTCCACACTGACTAATGAGGATAGTGATAGTACTACCAGCAGCGATGAGGATTTTGACGTTGCATTTCTTTTGATGGACAAAGAAATCCAGGAGTTTTTTTTGGTTGCATTTTGCAAATGAGATTGAAGATGAAAGTGAAGGGGCCTTATGAAGTGATTGAAGGACTGATGCAAACCAAGGTTGGATTATCAAATAAGGAAGAATTGATGACACAATTGATCAGTGGAGACCTCTCAGCTATGGAGAAGGAAATATATTTGCACATGGTGGCTAGTTTTCCTAATTTATTCATTACTTCATATGAAGAGATTAGAGGGTTCAAAGGAGAAGATATGCATATAGAGTTGAAAGAAGGTGCTAAGCTAGTGCGACAAAGGCTAAGAAGGATGGCTCAAGAGCAAATGGAAGCCTTGCGGGAAGAGGTGGACAAGTTATTGAAGGCACGGTTCATAGTCCCAGTGGAAACCACAGAATGGGTGAGTCCAGTAGTAGTCAACCCAAAGAAGGATGGAAAGTGGAGGATTTGTGTAGATTTTAAACCCTTAAATGCAGCCACTAAGAAGAACCCATACTCTATTCCATTCATTGATCAGATCTTAGATTCAGTGCCAGGTTATGAGAGGTACAGTGTGTGTGATGGTTTTTCAGGCTATTTTCAATTGAAGATTGCTCTTAAAGACCGAACAAAGACAACTTTCATTACACCATGGGTTTGTTATTGCTACACGGTATTGCCATTTGGGTTGTCAAATGGACCAACTTTCTCTCAAGAGAGAGAAAATTGCATATCGGAACCATTCATTGGTAGTTGTGTTAAAGCTTTTATGGACGACTTCTCTGTCAGCAGTAGGGCTGAACACCATGAGAAGCTGCAGATGGTATTGTCTTGATATGACAAATGTGGAGGACAACTAAATCCAACAAAATGTCATCTAGCACAGCCAAGGGTGAAGTTATTGGGCCATATGGTGTCAAAAAATGGCATTGAGGCTGATCCAGACAAGGTTAAGACTATTATTCTTCTTCCATCACCTACGAGTACAAAGCGATTGGCAACTTTGATACACAAAGTGAAGTACATGGTGCGGTTTACTCCATTGTCTTTGCATCTCCTTTGTAGATTACAACAAGTGGCAAAGCATGATCCATTGCAATGGGATGACAAGTGTGAAGAAGTGTTTCAAGAGGTGTTAGGGGGGTTGTCAGCTATGCAGGCTCCTGATTGGGAGCAAGTGTTTTATGTAGATCCATCAGTAGGGAATGATGCCATTAAAGCCATGATATTGCAAAATGGGAAGGGAAGCCATTATACGAGGCCACTATATTGAGCAAGCCGATTGAAGTCGGTAGCACAAAGAAAATTGTTGGAAGTAGAGCTAGTGATGGCGAGTGTAATATTTTCTTGTTGATGTAAGTTCCCTCCCTAAACCCTAGAGCCATTCAGAACTTTTTTCAGCGTAGAAAATAATTTAGGAAAAGAAAGACCGACAAAGAAGTCATGCGAAAAACGATACTTTACTCCAAAATGAAAAAACAATGATATTTTGGATAAGAAATTACGTCATCCCTATATTTTTCCAAAAATATTAAGATTATTTTTATACTCCTTTGTGAAGATCCGCGTGGGAACTGATCTAGATCGGGAACTGGGAGAAAAAGGGACTAACTTGATTGAAAGATAAAGTTAAGAGATAAGAACTAAGAAGAAAATTGGGGTCCAATAGGAATTAAGAAGAGAATCGGAGTCCAATAGCATTTGAGAAGAGAATTGGGGTCCAATAGGAATTAAAAAGAGAATTGGGGTCCAATAGCATTTGAGAAGAGAAATGGGGTCCAATAGCAATCGAGAGGAGAATTGGGGTCCAATAGGAATTGAGAAAAGGATAGACACCATTTCCTATATAAGCACGCCCTTTCCTTTGTAATTTTACACACAGGCATTATTGCTATGCTACTTGCATACTTGCCATGCTCAAGATTATGCTTAAGTAAATCAAGGTTTTCATTAAACCTTGCTCTTGCTCTCTCCTCTCTCTTGAAGGCCAAACCCTTGAGGGTTTTGTGAAGAAGCTCTTCTCTCCTTCCTCTTCATCCTAAATCCCTTTCCTTCTTCCTTGAACCTTACATCTCTTCAAGAAGGACTTCAACCACACTTCCCTCTTGTTTAGAGGAGGTAATCTTCATTTCTAGTAGAATTAATTAATCCATGTGTTTTAATACTAGGAAGGTTTATGTGCATCATTTTATGTTTAAGCTTTAATGGTAACCTTGGAATTAGGTTTAAGTATTAATGGTAGCTATGCATCATTAAGTTAAGCTTAAAAGGTAAATTTGCACTCATTAGCTAAGATTTAATGGTAACTTTGCACTTAAATGTAAGCTTTAGTGACTACCTTGCATTTTTAGGTTTAAGCTTTAATGGAAACCTCGCAATTAGGGTTAAGTGATAAGAGTATCTATGCATCATCAAGTTAATCTTAAAAGGTAGATTTGCACTAATAAGCTAAGCTTTAATGGTAACTTTTTCTCTTAGATGTAAGCTTTAGTGACTACCTTGCATTTTTAGGTTTAAGCTTTAATTAATAGAAACCTCGCAATTAGGGTTAAGTGCTAAGAGTATCTATGCTTCATTAAGCTAAGCTTCCAAGGTAGATTTGCACTCTTAAGCTAAGCTTTAATGGTAACTTTGCACTTATGTGTAAGCTTTAGTGTAACCTGTATTTTAGGTTTAAGCTTTAATGGAAACCTCGCAATTAGGATTAAGTGCTAAGAGTATCTATGCATCATTAAGTTAAGTTTCAAAGATAGATTTGAACTCTTAAGCTAAGCATTAATGATAACTTTGCACTTAGGTGTAAGCTTTAGTGACTACCTTGTATTTTAGGTTTAAGCTTTAATGGAAACCTCGAAGACTCCTAAAATGGAAAGCTAGGCACCATAAGAAAAGAGTAGTTGTCTAACCTCGATAGAATTAGTTCAATTTTTGGTATTGAAGAGTATTTCTAAAGTTGTCAATTTCAAATTTGTTTGCAAATACGGGATGGGGGAGATAGGGGATAACTTCGCGGAATTGACCTCCGTGTTGTTTTGAACCAAAAACTCTACAAGCTTCCATGGAGATGTCCCATGGATGGCAAAGGATTGCAAAAACCTGAGAATCGTACAAAACGGGGATTGAACTTAAAAAGTTGGCATTTTTGAAGAGACATTAACCATCAAATGCCTATGGCAAAAGCTCGCTTGTATTTTCTAAATAAACTTGGCTGGTAGATAATTAATGAAAGTAAGAATTAAGGTTGATAAATGAATGAACCTGGAAATTACCAACTAGGAGTTAAAACGGAATCTCGAGAGGTCATAGGGATATCCCATTGCAAAACATAGATTTAACTAGGAGTTTTGAAGATTTTCTGGAAATGACCGAAAACCAAGATAGATCTTCTTGGGGTCAATTTGATTGAAAAGCTGACCCATTGAGAGGATTCTCTTGGGGAACTTGACGGAGATTGGCGCTTTTTGGCTAGGGTAGCGTAATCGGCAAGTTGTTTTACCTAGGTCATTCATGCCCGAGGGATAAGGAATGAATGGGTTTGTTTTATTTTTTTCCGGTCGGGTGGAGTACCCGCGGTATCTTATTGGAAATCGGCCATAATCCGGGTATTACCTGATGTCAATAGTTGGATGAGAAGGTTATACTCACGGAGAATGATGTGAATTGAATTAAGGAAATTTGTTCAACTTGGTTGCTTAAAGAGGAACTGGAAAGGCTATAAATATAGGGGCTATCCTATGCAGCTGTCACCAGATGGTGCTATACCTCTCGAAATAAAATGCTTAGGAAGGAATGATTAAATTACTTGATGAGCCTCTCCCAAACACTTAATTCTGGGAAATAATGTGAAGGTGCTGCCATTTTGATGGCTTGTAACCGATTATCTTGGCCTGAATGGGGAGGCAAGATGAATTGCTTGAAACTTAATGTGTTGCATGATTAGTTAGGAAACTAGTTACAAGCTAATTATAGTAGATAAAGGAAAGGAAATGAATTTAAAGTTTCTAAATAAAGATCTGGTGGGAACAACCAGATGAATTTCCATGAACGAGGGTATGCAACAGATTGCATGCTGCTTATTGTTTGATGATGTCTGATAGACTATTGTCTTCCTGATTTTGTAGTAGTTAAGTACTACCTCGGGAAGGGATTTTCATAAAATGGTTCAATGGGTGGGCGGATCCGGAGGGTCTGATGGCCGGATGTTGATTAAATCTTTTTTATGTTAAACATTAGGGCTAAGTGGGATAAAAAGGGGTAATCGGGGATGAGCGAGACAAAGTAGGATTGCAAGATCCCTCTTCTTAGGAGAAAGTGATAACTGCCATGCTTGCTTGTCAAGAAAAAGGGGTTATCGCCATGAGCCAAGGGAGAACAAGAAAGCAACAGCAGATCCTCAAGTTAAAGATCAAGAGAATCAAGACTAAGGACCACAATTTTGGGTGCGAAAAGCTGTCAAGGATAGATTAATTATGAGAAGCGGATAGAATCATTGAATGAAGGGAAGCACCCCCTTGGGTTGGCATTCGAGATAGACCGGAGTCTTGTTTGAGTGTCAGTCCTAAGTGGGAGGGATACTTGCAGATAGATCTACGTCATTCCCTAGAACAGTCTGGAGGACTGAGGGAGGTGATTAGGGTCGAGTCTGGGTATGGCCCTCACAAGTGGTATCAAAGCCTAATTTTGAGTCTTGGACCTTGGAATTTAGAGTTTTGGATTTAAGATTAATGCATGAGAGAAAAACAACTCAGCCTAGCACCCAAATTTCAATTATATTACAAAATGAAGTCTTGATGTTCCAATAAATTATCACTGTCGTGCAGCTCCGCTCCCATGCTAAGAAAGACGCCATAAAAATACATATCAAGCTTATTTAAAGCTTACTTGATTAATTGTCAGTGACCAAGAGTTGTTAACTGGCCAAGTTTAATGATTAATGTATGCGAGATGCCACTTAAAAGGGCCAACAGATGCCTCAATAATGCCAAAAATGAGTATGCTTGCAGTGACCACAGATGAGAGATTATGATCTAGAACTATAGTGCTTGAAGTGCTCTACCGGCATGTCCTTACGGCTCATCGATTGGAACTACTGTGAAGGAAGTTATGTCAGTTTGAAGTTGGAGTTAATGCACATCCACACCGGATTGGGCAACTGCAGATGAGGTGACATAATTGAAGTGAATGCATTAGGATGAAGTGCTCAATTTTTGGAGGGCATCGGTCTTTTCAGATCAATGATCAGGGTCGCGATTGCCAAGATATGAGCCATTAAAGATTCGCCAGGGGCCGACTCCGTACCAGTTAGGTCGGCTTGGACAGTGTGCCATCTGGGAATTTTACAGCCCAACATGTTTTATATGCGTTCTATGCAGTTCCAGAGGTCTAAAGGAATTTACGGCTTGTCAGATACAGTCCAAGTTGATCGGATAATCTGGATTAAGGTCGGTGTGAGTTGCCGACGCGGTTGAACTGGGCAACTTTTGGCGTTATTTGCAATGTTGCTATGAGCAGTAGAATTCACAAGAAGCTACCATGCCTCTTCTGGGTGAGGACCTTCTGATTTCTTGAGACTCTTGCTATAGCCTGTGTCGATATGCTACTAAATGAAAGTCGAGGTTAAGAAAAGAGAGTTGGCCGCCCAAAATGGGCTAGGCCGCCCAATAGTAAAAGGGGAGGGCCGTCCAAGGGCTGCCTAAAAACCAAATTGGGTGTGAAGGGTGTGAATGAAAAAAGAAAAAAGGAAGGCCATGGCGAAGCAGCGAGCAGGGAACTATGCAAGAAAAGGGGGACTCGCGCTCGCCAATACAATGCTCGGATGAGGTTGACCAAGAGACGAAAAATTCTCTTCTTGTCGGGGCGAACCCATTCGGTGTGAGTTGCAGCGAATTCCTCACAGGTCATCAAGAGCCGTTTTTTATGCCTCCTTAGCAACGACGGCACCGTCGTTGCTAAGGGAGGGAGGCAAGCTATTAATAGGGGATCTTTTGCATGAAAGAAGGGGAAGCGAAGCAAAGAAGGGCAAGAGTGACGAAGGGAGATTGGCAAGGCGTGCGGAAGGGAGAATGAGGAGGAGGAAGAAACGGCTCTCTCTTTTTTTCTCATGCTTGACAGAAAGTCAAGGAGGAGGAGGAGGGGGAGCTTTTTGCATACGTTCTCGAAGAAAGAAGGAATCGTTCTCTCTCTCGATCTTGAACAAGAGGGCAATTAAGGAGAAAGGAGCTCTCTCCTGATCTTATGCTCGGAAAGCAAAGTACTTACGCTCTCTCGCCATGTTTCTCTCTCTCGGCCCTTAAGAAGAAAAGGGAGATGGAGAAGGGTATCAAGCAAGGAGGATAGTGAGGTGAAGGGTAAGAAACAGAAGAAAGTGGTTAGAATCAGGGAAGGCATGAAAAGAAGCCCGAAGGAGCTTGAAGCTTGGTCAAAGCAAGCAAGGGAGTATGTCAAGGCAAACAAGAAAAGGTGAGCTTGCTCTTGAACCAAAGAAGGAGAAAAAAATCAGGAGAAGGCAAAAGCAAGGTAAGAAGCAAGAGGAAAGCACGTGGTAGTGCAAAGAACACAAAGTAGGATAATTGATAACTACTGAAGCTTTATGGTTGATTCAGTGAGTAGAGTCAAAGCTTGCAGAATTAGCGAGGTATTTGAAGCAAATAAGGGGCATAAGGAAATTTCCATAACCGTCATCAACTAGAAATTGATTTAACATTTTGTTAAGTCCGGTGTTGTTAACGGCCCGGTTAATCCTGTAAACGAGAGCTTAAACTCCTCTTTAGTAGCTAATCCAAGTGACGGTGTTGTTAACAGCCCGCCTTGGCTAAGGACTAAGTTGTACTCAAAGGAATATTCAATTAATTGATGATTGTGGTGATTGGAAGAGCTCTCAGTGTCTCTTTTTCTCTCTCTTTAACACCTCCCACAACCAGAGGCGCAGCGCCTGCCGACTCACGTAGCGAACACATATCCCCCGACATCTTTGGTGAGCTCGACGCGAAACGAGCCGGGGTGGGAGGTTAAGATGATGGAATTGGTTCAGGGGTATCTACAGGAAGCAAAACCCATGCAGATAAAAAAGCAGATTCATGATGCTGTAGAGCTAGCACTTGATGCTGTTTGGGAGCAGTATTATATTTTTCAGGGATATGATCTAGAAGGTTTTATTGCATGTTACGAAGCTGAGATGAAGAGCCGAAATGTTCCAGAAGATCGGATGATTGCAGCTTTTGAGGAGGTTGTAAACTCGGATTTTAAAAAGCAGGTTCAAGAACTGGCAAAAGAATATCCCACACGGTGGGAGTATTTTGCAGAGGAATTTATTTACAAAATCTCAAGGATTCTACATCGGGAAATAAAGGAGATTACTGAATGAAATAAGGTTGTCTTCAGTAAAGGTGAAGGGGATCAGATGTAGATCCTCAACTATGATGAATTCTGGGAGTATATTTCAGCAAGAAGTAAATCCAAAGAAAATGTTGAGCTAGAAGTAGGAGATTCAGTTTGAGAGGAGCTTATTTTGAGCAACGAAGAAAAGATAAACGATGAATTTGATGATGGAACAGGCTTATATGATTTTTTTTCAAAGATTGCTCGCATGGACGCTACCTCTAATAATGGTTCCAGTGAAGACATAGATTGTACAACAAGTGGTTCACAAGTTGTTGACCTTGACATGGGTTATTCTGAAAGAGTTTATCAAGCAGATGTGCCTCTATAGGATATTACTGAAACTATTTGCACTATAGCCGAGCAGGATAACATGTCTGCTACAAATGATTGCATAACTAAAGCTATTATATACACAATATAGCTGATGTAGTGACCAAGATTGTGAACCCAACACATGATGAGCCTGAGGATGTCAATGAACCTATGATTGCTACTAACAATATGCTTGCAAATGATGCTATCATAGAAGAGAATGCTTATGCAACATTACATGCAAAAGCAACTGTTTTGGCTAATGCTATGCAAGAGGGTTTTATGTCTATGGCTACATTTCAGGACACTGGTGATGATGCAGATGTATTTGATGCTGATTCATATGCATTTGATGTAAACCCATACAAAGATTATGATTATGAATATGGAGATGCATATTTAGAGGGGGTGCATGATGATGATCAGTCTATGACTACTACATGTGACAGGGTTTGCTATGATGATGCTATGGAAAAAGAAATTGATGCTATCTTTGTAATGCATGTTGAGACTTGTGCTATTGAAGTGGAAAGATATTTGAATGGGAGTGTGAAGCTGCCAGAACAATTCGTGCCTATTTATGAAACAAGCGATGAGGTTTTATGTGATATGACTCAGAAACTAGGTGGTTCTTCCAAGGAGGAAGATATAGAGCTTATGGATCTGCTTGATGATGGGCTAGAGGAATTTCGAGTTTCTTGTGACAAGAGTAGTGAAGAATATCCTGCAACATATGATGAAGAGCTTAGGTTTCTTTTGGATGAGGCTCTAGAGGAGTTTGTGCCTACTAGAGAAGGCAGCCATGAAGTGATGGAATTCAATGACTCACAAATGCACATTGATATTTGGAAACCATAGTAATTGAATTTATTTTGCCTCTTGGTTCTGCTATGATGGGAATTTGGGACTTTTTGTTGCTATGCTATGAGAAAGTTTGTGGAGATTCAATATACTTGAAGTATGATCTTCTACTACCTTATGACCTAGGAGGTTATCATGCTAGCTATGATTGTTGTCAGTTACTTTATGCCCTCATTGGCCGCTGGCTCTGTGCCCTCTTGCTCTCCGGCTTGCTGTCCTTTCAGCTCCTCAATCTGCTTTAAGAGTTTCTATTTTTTTGTTTCATCTTCTTCGCCCATATTTACGAGGAGGTCATTCAATTCGGCGTTTATCCTCTCCGCCTCCTCAAGCTTTGTTTTTATACTTTCTACTTCCTCTTGCAGGGCTTTTTGGTCCTCTTCCATTCTTGTTTGCATGACAATAGACCCCTCTGCCATCATCAATCTTTTCTTTTTCTCTAGAGTCAGCTCCTTCTGAAGTTCTTGCATCTGCTCTTCATAGAGTTGACTTTTCGTAGTGATGTGAGTCGAGCTAGTAGCTCTGACTCTAGCAGGGGATTCCCACAGCCTTTGGATGGTCTAATCTTTCACTTTGAGCTGGTCCTTGAGCTCAAGGACCTCATCCTGGCTGGCTTCTTGATCTATCTCCGCCTTTTATTTGGCGTTTCTCATGGCTTCAACTTCTTTGGATTCCTCCTCTAGCTGTAGGGTCAGGTTATCTCTTTCCCTCTCTGCATCTATGAGTGATTTGATGAGCTGCTGACATTCCTCTTCAACTCCTTGCATTCTTTGTGCTGCTGCCTGATTTTCTTCCTCCATTGCCTGGCATCTTTGCAATGCCCTTGCTAGGCTGGCCTATAGCTCATCTTCTCTCTCTTTCTGCCTTTGGCTTTGTCCTTGTAGAGTGTCTACTTCCATCTTACTCTTCACTTCAGTGGCCTTGAGAGCTACCATCTCACTTTCTGAAGCCATGGACTACGCTCTCAACCGGTTAGCTTCGTCATCACCACATCCTAGTCATTGGAGGGTGGGTGCAAATCCACTATATCTGTGGCCATTTATTTTAGTTCCACGAGCCTGATGCTTTGCACTTGTTCCTTAGGCCCTGTGCTTGCCAAGTCGAATGTGACTGTGGAAGCTTCTTCCTTTGTGTATTATGCAGCTAGCAGGTCCAAAATTGTGTGATATGAATCATCTGACTCTTGTTGCTCACTTCGAGGCTTAGCCTCTTCCTTTCGCTCCGGCTCCTGGATCTACTCTTGCTTGGCCTCTTCCCGTTCCTGGCTTTGTTCTCTCTTGGGCTCCTCCTGGCCTTTGTGTTTGTATTCCTCCTCTTTATCTTCTTGTGGAGGGATGTGAGGAGGTGGTGAAGGCGGTGGGCTGGGTTTAGGGCTGCTGGCCGGTAGAGATGTAGGCTTTCTCTTTAAATCTCTGTCTGCTTTAGTTTTTCTTTCTCTCTCTTGGATCTCTTGCTCATCTAGCAGTTTCTGCCGTATTTGCTCCACTTCCTCCTCTGTGAAAGGTATATGCGGGCTATTTTCTGATGCGGCATCAAGAATCTCAAAAATTTTGATATAATCCTCGAATCAGTCCCTTTGCACTCTTTGGGATGATCTCGACATTGACTCTAGAGATGGCTTCCAGAGTTCACTCAAATCACCTTTAAGAGCTCTCTCTTCTCTGAAGCTCTCCATCAGCCGCTCTAGTCTAGCCGCTTTTTGTGACCTTGTTTCTTTTGCAAGGTGCACTTGGGCAAATTCCTTCTTTCCTTTCTTTTTCTCTGGCTACTTTTCTTGAACAGGCTCTAGCCATCTTTTTAGTCTTGTGGCAACCCTTGGTGCTCTTTGTGGCTCATCTTCTTTGTCTTCTTTTAGCCTCAGCTAGTCATTCTGAGACGGGGGGTCAGGCCATCTTCCTTTTGCGTGCAGTGCCCCATAAATCACCTTAGTGATTAGTTCTCCTGGAACAATATATGTTGGCTTTTGGTTACCCATCTTCACTAGGTTTTCATGTATATATGCTGCATAATTGATTATCTTTGGGATTCCTTTCGTCATTGCCCAAGTGAATGTTGTGGCAATTGCACTTGGCGGCATTCTGTACTTTTGCGGCCTCTTCGTACACATGTGGAAGTATTGGTTGTACAACTGGATCATGATTGCCACTCTTCGGTTGGCAATATCTTCAAAAGTGTAGTTTCCTTTGTTCTCGTTGTACACCTTGACCTCATCCCTTCTTCTAGTTACACTATCCCCCTTGTTGGAGAGGTCTAGTGCATTTGCTACAACTTGCTCAATGATGATTATTTCTGTTTCTAGCCTACCTTGTAGATCTGTTACTTTGGCCACTCCATCTTCTTTGATGGTTCTCACAAACTCCCACACTCTCCTTATGTCCACCTATGCCGACACTGCTTCAAAGTAGTTGTGGAGATCAATCTTCTCCAAGTACCCGTCCATCTTGCTTCTTACGAACTCATTGAGTTCTTGCGGCAGCATTGGTAGCTCGATCACATTGCCTTCAGTGTCTTTGAATACTCCTTGGTAGATATTTAGGTCGTTGGACTCTAACAGATCTTCTTGGATCCATGTGCTGGTGGGCTTTAGTGTTCCTTCTGGTATAACAAAGGGCTCCACTTCTTCTAGGTAGTCCTTAATGGTCATTCTTTTCTTCTTTGCCGGTGACTTCGCAGCTTCCATAGATCCTGGTGCACTCAGTAGTCCGAAGTTAGCGTTTTTCCCGTATTAGCTGAGAAATAGAGTTTTAACTATCCAAATGACTTGAAAATTGAAAATAAAGCTTAAAAGGAACTTGTGAAACTGTGCATGTGGTCACAGTGCAAATCTGGCCAAAATTTTCCATTTAGACATCCTACGCGTAGGATGTCTTTTTCATGAGAATTAGTTGATACTTGACATGCTGGTAGTGCATGGCTTATGGAACATGGCTATATGCTTGGATATGGATTTGGATATCAAAAAGTGGATTTTTTGGGCTGATTTAGGCTTTAGGTCACAAACTGGGTAGAAAGTCCATAACACGTAGCAATTGATGTCCAAATGGGTTGAAATTTGGTATATGGGCTCTTTGCACCATGGTATTGGCTCCCATGATGTCACTCTTTGCAAAGAAGGTCTAAATTAAGGTGGAGACATCCTACGTGTAGGATGTCTATTTCATCAAAATGACTTGAGATTTGTTATGTGGGTAGTCCTTGGCCTATGGAACATGGCTATGCTCTTGGATTTGGATTTGGACAAGGATTGATGCCTGTAAGAGCCTGTGTAGTGTTTTTTGGGCTCAAAAAGTGTATCTTGAAGGTATTGGGGGTAAAAAATGATTAGAATGGCTTCAAAATTGATATGAGATCTTGATGATGGGGTGATTGGATCTGGAATGAACAACCATCCTCTGAAGGCCAAAAATGTCAAATAGACATCCTACGCGTAGGATGTCTACTTCACCAATTTTTGCTTCCGACCACACAGATTGGTTGTTGATGTGTTGGTGAATGTGTTGTGCAAGTTTCATGTGATTTGGACAAGATTTGGTAGATCTATGGCCCATTATTGCCTCTATGCCCTAACTTTGCGTTTTTTCATGCATATGAGGTCAATTTTGGTCCAAATGTGATGAGACTTGGTGGATAGCATGTAAAGGTCATTCAGAAAATGTGTATGATGAAAAATGTTGGGATCTGTGCCCAAAAATTTCCTTGATACATCCTACGTGTAGGATGTCTCCTGATGATTTTTTCATGGATTGTGCCCCTGGTGCCTGCCCTTGGTCCCCCTGAGTCCCTTTGAAGCCTAATTTCAACAAAAAAGTCAAATGGATAGAGAATAACTCCCGGTGTGGACTTCAGAGCCTCCGAGGCGTTCTCTGACTTTTGGAGTGCTTTTTGGCGATGAAATTTCTTGATGTTGGTCTCCATAGCTTCCCGATCCCCTGAGAATCCTTGCCGTATGGTTTTTGTCGACTTTGGCTTCACCGGAGCTTCATTTGGCAATTTGTCACACTAGAAGCACCCGTGGTTGTGTTCACATGTCTTTGATGATTAGTGGTGGTCTACCACCATAGGACTTGGTTGTTGATGGTCCAGGAAAGCTGCTCGTGAAGTTTGGTGGCAAACGGGCATGCGGTTTGGCCGCGAGAGCAATTTGACGCTTTGTGTGTCTGATGCCGTTTCTGAAGGTTAGTGCTGCTTCGGGTCACTTTTTGGTCATGCGGGTCACATAGACTTGTCGAGCATGTCGAGATGCTCCTACCCATGAATTTTGGTAGCATTTGATCGTCTTTTCGCCGATTTTCCATTTGGTGGTCTCTTGAGGGATTCTTGGAATTAGGGTTTTTCCCGATGGTTTTCTACTGCCTTTGGACATCCAGGACTGGTTTCCTATGCTAGGGTAAGCTGCCGATGAAGTCTTGTTGCTTTTGGGTTAGCCATTAGGTCGCCGTCTCTACTTGTAGGTCTCTACCGCCCGCTTTGTGTGTGATCCCTACGCTAGTTTTCGCGACATAATGACAAACATGCGCGAAAAGCTCAAGCTGGTGAGCCTACCTCTCATGTGTGAAGCTCTTCGGGTAGTCGTGTGCATCATAGAAGCTGCTGGAAGGTCCGTCCGCTCTAGGTGGCAAAAGCTCTCTCCACAAAGTCAATAGTGAAAATGAGGTGAAAATTTCTTATAATGGAGGTCCCCGAACCACTTTTCATGAAATTTGACATGTGCTCATATCTTCTTGCGAGATGCGGATTAGGCTCAAAAATTTCTTTATTTGGACTCCATTTGCTCTGTTTACCAGAAATTTGGCATTTCGGTCAAAACCTGGCCAAAACACGCTTTCCGCTCCAGTCTCATAATTGCACCCCCACTGTACCATAGGTTGTCCTATAGCCACTGATTATCCCCATATTTTTTGTTCTTCATTAAGATCGTTTTTCACCTGCTTTTTTGTATTTTTGAAGTTTTTCTGCTAAAATTTAGCAAAATTAAAAGGAAAATAGCAAATCAAACCCAAAAAATCCCCAAAAATCATAATAAATCACAAACATCACTGCAAACATTATATACACTTACATGCAATTTTTATGGCCAGATTTATCCGTTTTACCAATATTTTTCCTGAAAAATGGCTATTTCTACTTATATACACACACCTAGGGGCTTGATTTGGCGTTTGGACCCATATACCTATAGATACATGTTGTATAAGGGCATATGTACTTGGGTTAGTCCATAAAAATTTCGCAATCAAACAACAACCCTTAAAATAGTCAAAAATCATACCCTTTTTTGCTCTTTCTGCTATTGGTTCCGGAGAATGCCTCCCCCCTCCTAGCCGGAGTCATCCTGGACGACAAGGTCCTCCCGGACGAGGCGATACCTTGTCATCCTCCCGGAAGACAAGGTATCGCCTCGGAGTATGTGCCGTGCATAGGTTGAAAAAAAGTTGTGCTAATGCTTGGCCGATTAATGTGGCCCTATTTTATGCGTACTCGGTCAATGCATGGAAAAATTAATGTTGTGCAAGAGAAGGGAATAAGAAAAATTATTATTGGCATTCGCCGTCGAGGTTTCGTGTTTTCTTTGCAAGTAACAGTTGTAACTCTACTGCTCTTTGTTTAATTGACTTTTTTGCCACAGGCAATTGCTTTGCCGCTACTGTTGATATAGCCATAGTTGTTTCTATGGAGAGGATTGGCTTGGCCGGAATGGCCGTGGACCGTATTTCCTTTGCTTTCCATTGGTATTTTGTTTTTGCCAGTTTTTGTAGATGTTTTGCTACTTCCTTTGTTGCCACTGTTTTGTTGCTGATTGGCATCCACATAAATCGGCTTTCCTTTTTCAAATGCAGCTGTCTGCCTTCCGTTGTTGCTTGTACTGAAGGGATTTGCTTTTGCTTTTGTTTGGGTATCCAAATGCTAGTGACATTTGAGTTATTGCTGAGCATTTTCTTTGGGATCCATATCTGTTTTATGCCCTTGGTTTTTGGTTGAACTATCTGCTTCGGTTGAATTCTTTCGTTGCATTGTTGTTTGTCTGCCATGTCATTTCTATCCTTTTTCATCCATACTTGTTTCTTTTGTTTTGGTAATCGAGGTCTTTGCACTGCGGTTTGCGACTTCGTATGTCTGTAATTAGCATGGTTGGCTTTTACCTGTCTGTTGGTTTCGGGTATCATGTTGTTCTTTGGTGGCATTCTTGTTTTTGGCTCTTTTCCCGGTGATTGCATGGCTTGCAGCTAATTATTCCGGTATTTCCGAACAAAGGCTATCATCTGTTGTTCATGTGCATGCTGAATTTTGACTGCCTTTGCATTCCAATCTATCTGCACATTGTACTCTTTTTTGCCAAGGTTGTCCCAACATCATTGGGTGTTGTGTGTTTCCAACCTCCACCACATAGAATTTGTGTGGGTAAATATATTGATGTATTTGTACATGCAATATAGTCCATCCCAATGTTTTCAATGGGTGTGATGTACTACTTTCTAGCACTTGAGGAGTAGGATGAAGTTGACCTATGGATTTGAGCTGTTGGTATAATCCGTAAGAGATCAAATTTGCTTGAGCTCCAGAATCAAGAAATGCCGTCGATTCAACTTGATTGCTGCCCACTTTGACTGCAATTATTGGCTCCACTGTGTCTTCATCCAACTTCGTCAGTCGAATGGCATTGATTCGCAATGGTGCTCCACTTTGTTGTTGTTGTCGCAAAACTCTTCGTTTTGAAATGCGTTCTTGTGCTTCTGCTTGAGCTTCCTCTCATACTCGTTGTTTTTCCTTCATTCGTTGTTTTCCTTGATGAATTTGTTGGAGCATCTCCTGTGTGAGTGGTAGATGATATTTTTTCAGTCTCGACATCTACTAATCCAGTTCGGCATTTCTTCACCTGCTAATGTAGCAATCTTGACAACTCCACTTTGTGATAGATCATTAATCACAAAGGGTCCCATCCCTCGCTTTTTAATTTTCTTGGCATGTTGCTTCAAAGTATAAACAAGTACATAATCACGTGTTTCGAGCTCTTTAGTGCACACCTGCTTGTCAAAAAACTCTTTTTGTCTTCTCTTTTTAGCATAGATTGAAGCTACAACTCTCAAGCAGAGTTCATCTAGCTTTTCAAGATCATCTATTCTTGAAGAGAGCTCATGCCCTATCCATTCTAAGCGTTTTTCTACTCATAGAGTTGTAATTAAAAACTCTATGGGTAGTTTAGAATTTAAGCCAAACACCATGTTGTACGGTGTTGTTCCTATTGATGTTTTGTAAGCTACCTTGTATGCCCATAGTGTTGAGTGTAGTTGTTGATCCCAATCTGTTCTTGAATCTGACACTATTTTAGTAAGAACCGTGGATAGTGTTTTATTTGTGGCCTCAGCTTGTCCATTTGCTTGTGGATGGTATGGAGCAGATTTCCTATGTATGACCATGAATTCCTCTAGCAGATATTCAATGACTTCATTAAGAAAATGTGTCCCACGATCACTGACAATTTCTATTGGTAAACCGTATCGTACAAAAACATTCTCATACAAAAATTGTGCAATGGTGCATGCATCTGCTTTTTGTGCTGCCTTGGCTTCTGCCCGTTTTGTGAGATAGTCCGTAGACACAATGATATATTGGGTATGGGTGCGATATGCAAGGGGTGAGATAGGTCCCACAAAATCAATGCCCCATTTTGAAAATGCTCTTGCTCCCATCATTGGCCATAGTGGCATCTCATCTCTTTTTATTGGCACCTTGGTGCGCTGACATGCGTCACAATGCTTTACAAACTCTTCAACATCCATGTGCAATGTAGGCCACCATATACCTGCAGTTAAGACTATTTTTGCCGTCTTATTGCCAAAAAATGGCCTCCACTTATTCTGCTATGTGCATGTTCTATAATCAGCAGGTATTCACTTTCACTTGCATAGATTCTAAGTTGATTGTCCTTTCCTCGCTTATAGAGCTCTATAGTCCTTTTCCGTGCTCTTGTGATATTCTCAGGAAACGTCCTGGTGGTTAAGAAATCAATGATATATTGACTCCATGCAGGTGCAATGTTTACCTGAAACAATGTCGCGTGATCCACTAGTCGTTTGTGGCACTACATATAGTACAATTGGTAACATAAGAATGTGTGTCCGCATACATAGTTGGCCAATAAACCCCTAACTGTTTCAGTCTCTGGTGTGTTTTCACCGTTGAGCAATGAAATTTACAATCCTGGACATGTGCTTCTTCAAGGTAGCACTCGAATTCCTCCGGATTTATACATAATCGTAGGATTTGGTCCAAGCCTAGATGATACAGCCGTCCTACTATCAACTGGAAGTTTTTTTTTTATCGAATTGTTTGTTGTTTGGATCTGTATTCCGTATTATCAAACCCACTTCCAAAGGAAAGAATGCTAACAATTTCTTGAGACCATTTGGGTACCATTTCAACATTGAAAAGATAAGTATCTAGCATGTCATCATCTACTCCTTCAGGAGCTTCCCCGTTGTGTATCCTTGAATGATGACCTGCTCGTAGATGGGTTTTACCCTTTTTGACCACCACTGTGAAATCAAACTCTAGTAATATAATAAACCAGCGTACAATTCTCCCTGTATTGCATGGTTTATTTACCATATAAAAAAGAGCTTGATGATCTGTGAAGAACACAAATTTGTTTGCTAGCAAATAATGCCAAAATTTCTTTACAACATAAATCATTCCCAACCCTTCCTGTTCGGTGGTTGTGTAGTTCTTTTCCGCAGTGTTTAACTATCGGCTTGCATAACATACTGGAAAATCCATTGTTCCGTCTCTTGTGGTTGAGCCAGAATACTCCCGATTGCATATGCATAAGCATCAATGTGAACATGGAATATCTTTTCCCAATCTGGTGCCTTCAGTACAGGTGCTGATATAAGGTTTTCCTTCAGATTTTGAAATGAAGTTTTACACTCCTCGGTCCAATCAAAATTGACTAGCAAACGATACAGAGGTTGTGCGATAACCGCATACATGTATATGAATCTTAGATAATATCCGCAGTGTCCCATGAAGGATTGCACTTGTTTAGCATTAGTAGGCCTGGGTAGGTCCACTATGAGTTTGACTTTGTCCAGGTCAATGGTTATGCTATTTCTTGAGACAATGTGTCCTAAGATGCCGCCTTGCTTTACCATGAATATACACTTTTCCGGGTTAAGACAGATTCGATATTTCCTGCATTTTTCAAAGACCTTTTGCGAATGGTCAATATGTTCCTCTCGTAGAAGAGAGTGTATACAAAGATCATCCATGTAAATTTATAAGAATATTCTTAGGTATTCTTTGAATGCGTGCGTCATTAACCTTTGGAAGGTAGCTAGGGAATTAGTTAAGCCAAACGGCATAACTCGATACGCATAAATTTCCCATTCTGTGGAAAATGCCGTTTTGTGTTTATCCTCCCTTGCTATTGCCAGTTGGTTGTATCGTGAAAACCCATCCAGAGAGAAATACGCCCGTTTCCCGGCCACCCGCTCCAATACATGTTCTGTGATTGGCAAGGGATAATTATCCCTTATGGTGGCTGCATTTACCTTTTTGAGGTTTACACACACTCGCAGTTTTCCATTCTTTTTGGGAACTACCACAATGGGTGACACCCAATCTGTATGTTCGATTTCATAGATGAATTCAGCTTCCATCAGTTTATCAATCTCTTCTTTGATTCGTTTAGCAAATGTGTCATTATATTTTTAAGGATGTTTGCTAGGTTTTGCATCTGATTTCAAAGGAATTGTATATTGGCATATCGATGGATCAACTCCTTTGAGGTCTTTATAGGACCATGCAACCACATCTTTATACTTCTTGAGAAGTTGGGTTAGCCGTTCTTCTTCTTCATGCTCTAAATCGTTTGCTATATAGATCGGCTAAGGCTTTTCACCTGGTTCTGCAAGGTCTATCCTTTTTGCATTTTCTGGCCCATCGTAAGATTCTTGGTTGGTTCTTTCCCTGACTGGTGGTGTCATGATCATTTTTCTGTCCTCGATGGTAAATTTTTGATAGTGTGATGGTACATTCATGTTTCCTTTCTCTGACTCCCCTATACCATCACTATCTTCTTCCGTAGTCCATATCTCACGTAAAGATCGTTTCAGTTTTTGGTATTTCTGTTTACGCTCCAGTTTGGTCCACTCTTGGTCTTTTGTTGTTTCTTTTTTTTATTTTTGTGATTTTGTTTTTGTTTTAGCTTTCCGTTCCTGTTTTATTTCCTCTCGTGTTCTTTCCCTTCGATCTTTTGAGAATCTTCCTGATATGTGATCTTTTACACAATCCTCTGCTGTGACAAGCATCAAATAGTGAGTTTTACTTTTTATCCTGGGCATCAAGTTCTCTCTCACTTTGTTTCCTGCTCGTTTCCTCCTATAGCGTTCCTGGCGTCTAGGGTGCTGATTAGCAAAATCATAAAACTTGATATTCTCGGGTTCCCTTCCACGTTCACTTGAGGTGTCTGAACACTCATTATCTACATCATCATTTTCTTCCAGATGTTCAAAGGAGTTATAAAACTCTTCTTGTCCTGGTGGTTCTATCGTCTCATCTTCTCCTGGTATAATGTTTACCATGTAGTAGAATAGCACATCATAGCCATCTTTATCGCAAAATTTTGTTGTTGGACTATCTGTAATGGTACAAACATCCAGTGTTGCTAGTATGTGTTCCCATTCTAAAGGTTCCAAGGAATCTTCAGGGAAAGGTTCCGGAATATACTCCTTGTCCTCAATTTCTCTTTCTAAGACGCATTCCTCTCTTCTTAAGCTTCCACAATGTGAAGCTCCGCACATCCATAGCTCTTTTTGTTTCCCTAACCATGCTGGGAGTTCTGATCGTGCTACTGTAGCTATATCAAACTTTTCCACAGGTGTTTGGTTCACATCTTTGTAACTATGGTCTTTCAGGTGTAGTTTAGTTGTTTTCTCGCCATGTCTGAGATATATGTAGTCGTAACCCCAATCTTGGACCATCTTCAATTGTCGCATGAATGGTCTTCCCAAGATGATCTCATAATTGTTCTTTTTGTCAAAATCAACTATTGCAAATGTATGCTCATACTCGATCCCGCACGAAGTGACAATCACTTTTTCTAAGAGTCCTAGAGGCTTCTCCATGAACCCATCTGCCAATTGCATTTTCATTCTAGTAGCCCTTAATGTTGGTTTTCCCCATTTTTTCCAGATTTCCTTGGTGGCGATAGAAACTCCCGCTCCACTGTCAAAAATGGCTTTGGAAACTACTCCTTGGAATTCTACTGGTAGCGTGGTGTTTCCATCTTCTCCCTTGCAATACTCTCCAACCTTGTTTAATGGTACTGGCCTAGTGTTTAATTGAGGTCTGCCCAACTCTCTGATCCCTTCCTGTAGCCTCCTAGTGGGGTATTTTAATCCAAATTTTTCTAGGCATTTACCTACCGTGGTCCACATGTTTGGCCATAACCTTAGGAGTTCTGCTACTGTGATTGTGCATGCCACCGGGGTGGACAATAACTCAATCAATCCTTGCGAATCCATCACTTTGTTAGAAGAAAGTCTTTGAGATGGGATTGCTCTCACTTCCGACTTGGCTTCATACTCTCCTAGGTAAGAGGGTAAAGTTCTCAGCGAGTCTGGTTGGCTATGCCCCGAACTAATTGATCCTTGGTCTCCCCCTTGTGAATGTATCTCAAAGTTCATTTGTGACCTTGCCTCAAATTCTTCAATAGGAGGTAAGGTTACACTTTTTTCTTTTCTCGTGCTATTCATGTGGTTGCTCATCTTATTAGCCTCGTTGGCATCACGGATTTGCTTCCACAGATCGTCTAGACCGTTACAGTTCTTATCCATTTCTGTTAATATTTTAGGTTGGAACCCGTCACTTGCCTCATCTGTGGTATTTGACACTATGATAGGCTCTCCTCTGGAATCATAGGCATTAGTGAGTCTTTCCTTTGCTTCTACATGTTCCTCTAAAGTTGGTTAGATAGGGGTTGGAGCCCGTGCCTCATGCCAATTTGCAGGTTTACCCAATGGGTCTTCCATTAATGATTGAGTTGTTTCAATCATCCTTTTACACATTTCCAACCTTTGTTTTTTTATTTCTACATATGGATAAGTCATCCACCTTTGCTCCTGGGTTTGGTTCTTTTTGAGTCTAGCTTCATAAGCTTTTAGAAGCGCATCAAATTGCTCATTTACCTTGTCTGCCACAGTACAAATCCTCCTGATCCAGCACTTTTGGGCTCTGCTATTTTCTTGGGTGCTATGGTTTCCGTGGTGCGTGAGCTTAGGCTAGCTAGATCCTCTAACCTCTCTAATCTATCCTTTGTATGTTTCAACTCCTTGGATAGAGCTGTTTGCTCTTGTTCCTTCCTGGCTCGTGTTACTGCCTGAATAGGTATGATTGTTTCATTTTCCAACCCTCCACTGGAAGGTACTATTTTTAGCATGTTCAAGGTGGTTTTTGCTCCTTTGCTCGGGTTTTTAGGGCTATCAGGAATCAAATGAGTAACTCCACACTCGGTGCAATACGCGTTGACTCTAATGATTTCATCACGAGGACAGTCTCTTAGCCAATGGTCTCCACCACACTTGTAGTAGGGTCCTTTGGGTTGTTGAGGTGCTCCTTGAGCTCCTCTATGTTGGTATGCATGTCTCTGTCCGTCCATGCCTCCGTTGGCTATGAGAAACAATGTTTGTTCATCTAAGCTATATCTCCCTTCTCCTGTTGCATGTGCAGCTATTGGTGGTCATGTACTTCCTATCATGCTCCATGGTTCTGGTGTCGAGGGTTCTTCCTATGGATAATAGACAGAGTTTGCGGCATATCCATTGGGATCTTCATAATATGCATGCATAGGCACCAAAGACTTATCCTGTGATTCAGTTACGGTTGGTGTATATCTTATACCAACTGGTTGTAATCCTGGTAGGAGTGGTTGGTTCCCCAACACCGGTTGTGGTCTTTCTACACCTACAGGTCCGGGTAGGTTGCCTGCTTGATACATAGGCATCGATGGAACTTGAGGAGAAGATACCTGAGCATGGGGAGCGTAAGGTCTCTCCCTCACATATCCCTTGTTATAATAACATTCCTCGGTCCCATGCTTTGTCCATTTTTGTTCAATAGCACTTGGCTGTTTAGCCTGGGGTTTGGGCGTACAAGTTAATCTTTTTTAGCACTTCATCTACAAGCAGCTCTTGGTTTACCGCTACTTCTTTCTTCAGTGCTGTCTTAGAAGACTTGCTTCCACTTTGTTGTGAAGATGAATCGTCATCAAGGTCCTTGAACTCCCCCTCTTTGTAGAATGCACAATTGTCCACAAGGTAAAGAGCCTCCTTGGTCAACTCATTCAACGTCGTGCTTCTCTTCATATGTAAGTCTTTCTGGAGATCCGCATTCCTTAGTCCTTGGATGAATATAAGCATAAGTCTGGACTAAGTTGGCAGTTCTTCCACAGGATAGAACTTAGCATATCTTTTTAGTCTTAGGGATGCCTTTCGTACAAATTCTCCATCTTTCTGTTTGAATTTATGGATTTGTGAGACGGTATTATGAGCTATCCCCATTTGTGAGAATTCCTCGATAAACTCGTCAAACACTTCCTCCATAGACTCAAAGTCTCTACGCTCTACAGAGTCAAACCAAGTAGCAACATCATCCTCAAATTGGGTAGGGAAGTCTAACACCTCTTCAGCTCTAATTACACGCACAAAGGCTACTACATGATCTCTTGGGTCTCTACTTCTTGTGTACTTCTTGTTTACCCATTTTTTCACTTGAGAAGGTCTAATTCTCCGATGGTCTACAAACCTCATCATTGGATCTCCACATCCTAATCGATATACCTCCTCAGGTCTTCTGTAATAGGCTGGTTCTTCTCCTAGTGGTGCTTCTAAGCCATAAGTTCTAGCAGCTCTCGCTAGAGATGGTTCATCTCTTCGAACTCGTTCTACGGGTGGCCCTCGAGGCTCTGTTGACCCTTGAGTCTTTGGCTTACTCTCTCCTTGATACGTTGAATAGAGTGGTGGTTCTTGCAAATCCCTTAGCCCTCATGCGGTCTGATGACCATCTCGTCTTCGGTATTGTTCCAATGTTGCACTCTGTCAAAGCCATGCCTACAATGATGGCTAGTTTGCTGGTTGGTTTTGGTTGTTGAATGCTTTCGGTCGGGTGGAATGTGAGGTAGCGTCATAATCTTCTGAAAAAATATTCGTTGACTTGCTTGGGGTGTAGGTGGCTCTTGGCACTTCCTCAGGGGCATATGCTGATGCTCCTGGACCTGTTTCCCTTTCTACCTCCTCTGGGAGAATACGTTGGTATTCTCGCTCGTATCTATCAACAAAAACTATACCCTTCCCCATGGTAGTTTCATAAGAGAATAAGTAAAGAACCTTGTTTTTGCTTATTTCATTTACGTATTGTTCTTTGTTGCGAAAGTAAGCGACTATACCCTCACTCTCACGCTTGTAGATTCCCACGTTCTCATTATACGTTGGAACCATGGTTGTTTTCTTATCGTACATAAAAATAGCTCTGGGTCGATCAATGTTTGGTGGCAGTTCTTGAGATTCTAAAACCATTTTCCCTTTTGCCACGTTATCTCCATATCTGTTGTAATCTTTAGGGTTACTAACTATCAGATAGTGGTTCCACCTTTTGTCTTGGAATCTATCTCCATCATCATAGACTTGGATTATCTCCAATCTCTGAGCCGGCCTCTTTTCGATACAAATGCACTTGCGTCCTCGATAGTCAGAATAGAATAGGGCTCCCCTCCAGTTTGTTCCCTCTAAGAAGATCACAGTGAGCTTGGAATCATTCAAAGGATTTAGGGAGGTGCTTCCTCCTGGCATTGGTCCGTCATAGGTGAAACCTCCTGGCTGTTGACTATCCATCATGAAGAAATATTTTTCTGACGAAGTGTCAGTATCACTACCTTCCTCAATAATTGGTGATAGTGGATCTAGCCGTGCCTGAGTTACACTCTCCTTGGTAGACACTAAGCTACCTTGGTCACCTGCCACCTTCTGGTCTCTAACAATGTATCTTCCTGATCTTAAATTCATCAAACTTATCAATGCAATTTATCACAAATCCAACCACTCACCTGGCAAAGGATCAATCTCTGCACAACTTCTTGCTTTCCTGCTGAATATACCTGTACACAAGAGTTTAATTTTGGCAATCGAATCAAAGCATTTATCTGCTAGAGGTTATCTTAGTAATGATTGGTATAACTGGAGAGTTAATCTCAACCACTACTGTATTTTATACACTGCTGATGTTCTGGATTAGGTCTGCTATTCTCGAAGTGTACTTTCCTCGGATGTTGGTCAATTCACGCGAAAAAGTCTGAATTCAGTCTTTGCTCCATCAAATGGACAAACAAGGTCCAAATTCACTTCTGAAAGAAGTTCTGGAACCCTTAAGCCAAATGGAGTCTCACTGTCTAAGCTCAGTCAATTTGTCTCTTCAGTAGGCCCTTGTAGACATCCTACACGTAGGATGTCTCCTTCTTTGTGTTGCCTGGATTTTTGTTTTTCCTGGATTTTTGCACTATGGTTTCCCCTTGATGTACTGAGTCTACAACTGTTTTTACTTTTTGATTTGGACACCTACAAGCTGCTCAATGAGTTAGAAATCTGTTCTGACAGCCTGTTGGTGATCTTGATTAGTCTAATCAATGCCAATTTGGACCAAAATTGACCAGGAGGCTTGCCTTAGGCTATACAACACCTTGCTATGCTCACAGTCAGTATCTAGCTTCAATTTCTTGCTTTAGACATCGTACGCGTAGGATGTCTTTTTCATCAGAATGGCTTCAAATTCAAAACAGAGGCTCCCCTTGAGTTGCTGATCACTTTGGTATGCTCAAAATTTGGTTTGGAGTCCAAAATCACACAGAAGACATCCTACGCGTAGGATGTGTTTTTGGGCATGTTTGACCCCAGACTTGACCCACAACTTCCCCGTGATGTCAGTAACCCAGTGGTATGCTTAGATTTTGGTTTGGATTTCAAAAGTCTCCAATTTTAGCTGGTCTTGCCTTTTTCAATCAAAAGTTCTAAAGTCCGCTTTGAACCCAATTTTCTCACCCAAATGAGGTGAAACCCCTCTCAGTCACTCAATATATCATGCAAGACATGCTCATGCAGCCATCTTATGGTTTTGGTCTCAAAATAATGCTTTGGCACAATTTGGGTAGGATATCTGGCAATTTCAGTCTATCTAGCCTTATCCTGTCAAGATATGGTCAAATTTCCACTTTCTAGTTGAAATTAGGGTAAACCCCACCTTCTGAACACACTAGTTAACTCAAAATCCCATAATTCCCACTAGATTAGCTTGTAGACATTGTACGCGTAGGATGTCTGCTGGCTTAAAATTAATTTTTTTCTTGACAGAAATGCTCCTTCTGCTCTGTAGCTCTATCAGAAACACTCACAATAACTTTTGGACTTCTCTTAGGCTTTCAAACACACTTTTACGTCTTTTACAAACTTGTGATGAATTTACCAAGCATGTATACGTGCATGAAGTGCTCTAGATCCTGAATCATGATGTCCTACTTACTCTACTCCTACGCATCATGTGAAATGGTGATAATGGTGTTTTGGTTGTCTTCTGGTCTCTACGGACTCTCGAGATTTCCTCTCACCGCTTCTACCACTCCAATTCCTACTCAAGAACTCGACTACTACCTAAAAATATCTTGGTCTACCTAAATCTACCTAAGACGAAGGATCTAGGCCAGACACACACTTCCTAGACTCCCTCTAAGACCTACAGAGTCCTCCACCCTCTGATCCTATCTAAATGTAAAACGAGACTCTTGGCAAGCCAAAAATCCCAATCCTCAAGGATTAGTCTCAGTCACCTACCTAAGGTTTTCGTCCCCGGCAGCGGCGCCAATGTTGGACGGATACGCCTGGACGGACGTTAGCACAATGAGAACTCACCTAACATATAATGTCAGCTAAGGATGAAGCTCGACCCGCAGGCACGTGGAAGAAAGAATAAGGTGTAAGCAACCTACAACTCACTAAGGTGGCACGTCTAATTCCAGTCAAGAAGACAGCCACGGCCATCGACATAGCCCAAGTATTTGTCAAAGAGGTAGTAAGATTACATGGAATCCCTGCAAGAATCATCAGTGATCAGGATGCCAAATTTACTTCTAAGCTTTGGCAAGCCATGTTTTGATCTCTGGGTACCCAACTGAATCTCAGCTCAGCATATCATCCGGAGATTGATGGTCAAACTGAGCGAGTGAATCAAGTCATTGAAGATATGCTTCGAGCATATTGCAACCAACATTCCCAGGAAGTGATCAAGTTTCTTTTCCTATTTGAGTTTGCTTATAACTCTTTACACCATCGCAACCTCGAAATGTCACCCTTTAAAGCCTTATATGGTCAAGAATGTTTAGTCCCTCTTCTATTAGCGGACCCATCTCTTCATGTTCCTCCCGCTAAGTCTACCTTGTAAGAGATAAATCATCAACTTCTAGTCATTAAGGACAACGTGAAGAGAGCTAGTGATAGGCAGAAGAGCTACGCTGATCTTCACCGCTTTGCTAAAAGATTTAGCAAAGAAAAAAAAGTTTTCCTCTGAGTCAAACCTAAACACAGTTCCTTAAAGCTAGGGAAATTCCGTAAGCTTGCATTCAAATATTGTGGACCTTTTGGGAATCAAATCAATATCTCCCTTTTTGTCAAAACCCTTGATCATAATTTTGGTTGGTTCTTTGGAACAAATTATAATTATTCTTCAAGATATCGATGGCATTTTTTATGTAATTTCTATGCGGATGTAATCAATCGTCATATTTATGGAGTTAAAGCATCTCTAGTCATTAAATAATTTTGAGATTCAAATCGTATATGGTGTTGTACAAGTTTATGGTCCAATAGCATTTGAGAAGAGAATTGGGGTCCAATAGGAATTAAGAAGAGAATTCGGGTCCAATAACATTTGAGAAGAGAAATGGGGTCCGATAGCAATTGAGAGGAGAATTGGGGTCCAATAGGAATTGAGAAAAGAATACTCGCCATTTCCTATATAAGCACCCCCTCTCCTTTGCAATTTTACACACACACATTGTTGCTATGCTACTTGCATACTTGCCATGCTCAAGATTATGCTTAAGTAAATCAAGGTTTTCATTAAACCTTGCTCTTGTTCTCTCCGTCTCTTGAAGGCCAAACCCTTGAGGGTTTTGTGAAGAAGCTCCTCTCTCCTTCCTCTTCATCCTAAATCCCTTTCCTTCTTCCTTGAGCCTCACATCTCTTCAAGAAGGACTTCAACCACACTTCCCTCTTGTTTAGAGGAGGTAATCTTCATTTCTAGTAGGATTAATTAATCCATGTGTTTTAATACTAGGAAGGTTTATGTGCATCGTTTTAGGTTTAAGCTTTAATGGTAACCTTGGAATTAGGGTTAAGTATTAATGGTAGCTATGCATCATTAAGTTAAGCTTAAAAGGTAGATTTGTACTCATAAGCTAAGCTTTAATGGTAGCTTTGCACTTAGATGTAAGCTTTAGTGACTACCTTGCATTTTTAGGTTTAAGCTTTAATGGAAACTTCGCAATTAGGGTTAAGTGCTAAGAGTATCTATGCTTCATTAAGCTAAGCTTCCAAGGTAGATTTGCACTCTTAAGCTAAGCTTTAATGGTAACTTTGCACTTAGGTGTAAGCTTTAGTGACTACCTTGTATTTTAGGTTTAACCTTTAATGAAAACCTCGCAATTAGGGTTAAGTGCTAAGAGTATCTATGCATAATCAAGTTACGTTTCAAAGGTATATTTGCACTCTTAAACTAAGAATTAATGGTAACTTTGCACTTAGATGTAAGCTTTAGTGACTACCTTGTATTTTAGTTTTAAGATTTAATGGAAAGCTCGAAGACTAATAAATTATAGGATGACCTTCTAGCTTCCTAAAATGGAAAGTTAGGCACCATAAGAAAAGAGTAGCTGTCTAAACTCGATAGACGTAGTTCAATTTTTTGTATTGAAGAGTATTTCTAAAGTTGTCAATTTCAAGTTTATTTGCAAATACGGGATGGGGGAGATAGTGGATAACTTCGCAGAATTGACCTCTGTGTTGTTTTAAACCAAAAACTCTACAAGCTTCCATGGAGATGTCCCATGGATGGCAAAGTATTGCAGAAACCTGGGAATCCTACAAAACGGGGATTGAACTTAAAAATTTGGCATTTCCGAAGAGACATTAACCATCAAATGTCTATGGCAAAAACTCACTTGTGTTTTCTAAATAAAATTGGATGGTAGATAATTAATAAAAGTAGGAATTAAGGTTAATAAATGAATGAACCTGGAAATTACCAGATAGGAGTTAAAAAAGGAATCTCGAGAGGTGATAGGGATAGCCCATTGCAAAACATAGATTTAACTAGTAGTTTTGAAGATTGTCTGGAAATGATCCGAAACCAAGATGGATCTTATTGGGGTCAATTTTATTGAAAGGCCAGCCCATTGAGAGGATTCTCTTGGGGAACTTGACGGAGATTGGCACTTTTTGGATAGGGTAGCGTAATTGGCAAGTTGTTATACCTAGGTCATTCATGCTCGAGGGATAAGGGATGAATGGGTTTGTTTTATTTTTGTCCGGCCGGGTGGAGTACGCGCGGTATCTTATTGAAAATCGGACATAATCCGGGTATGTTCTGATCTCAATAGTTGGATGAGAAGGTTATACTCAGGGAGAATGATGTGAATTTAATTAAGGAAATTTGTTGGACTTCGTTGCTTAAAAAGGAACTGGAAAGGCTAGAAATATAGGGGCTATCCTGTGCATATGTCACCAGATGGTGCTATACCTCTCGAAATAAAATGCTTAGGAAGGAATGATTAAATTACTTGATGAGCGTCTCCCAAACACTTAATTTTGGGAAATATTGTGAAGGTGCTGCTATTTTGATGGCTTGTAGCCAATTATCTTGGCCTGAATGGGGAGGCAAGATGAATTGGTTGAAATTAAATGTGTTGCATGATTAGTTAGGAAACTAGTTACCAGCTAATTATAGCAAAAAAAGGAAAGGAAATGAATTAAAAGTTTCTAATTAAAGATCTAATGGGAACCACCATATCAATTTCCCTGAATGAGGGTATGCAACAGATTGCATGCTGCTTGTTGTTTGATGATGTCTGATAGACTACTGTCTTCTTGATTTTGTAGTAGTTAAGTACTATCTCGAGAAGAGATTTTCATGAAATGGTTCAGTGGGTGGGGAGATCCAGAGGGTCGAATGGCCAGAGGTTGATTAATTTTTTTTATGTTAAACGCTAGGACTAAGTGGGATAAAAATGGGTAATCGGGGACGAGCGAGACCAAGTAGGATTGCAAGATCCCTCTTCTTAGGGGAAGTGATAACTGCCGTGCTTGCTTGTCAGGAAAAAGGGTTTATCGCCATGAACCAAGGGAGAACAAGAAAGCAAGAGCAGATCCTCAAGTTAAAGATCAAGAGAATCAAGACTAAGGAGCACGATTTTGGGTGTGGAAAGCTGTCAAGGACAAATTAATTATGAGAAGCGGATAGAATCATTTAATGAAGGGAAGTACCCCCTTGGGTTGGCATTCGAGATAGATCGGAGTTCTGACTGAGTGTCAGTACCAAGTGGGAGGGATACTTGCAGATAGATCTACGTCATTCCCTGTAACGGTCATGAGGACTGAGGGAGGTGAGTAGGGTTGGGTATCGCCCTCACAGTCGAGGATTTCATCATTACTTGCTGCCACGACCTTTTTTTTTTCTTAAAAGGTTATGTCTTTTTGCCACAGTTAGTTAATAGAACTAACATGTCAAATGTGGCGAAGGAATGGATGATTGTGCTGCAAGAGTTTGAGTTCTCGTTTTTAGTGGAAGACAGTACAAGAGCTACCCTAGTTGATTTGCTTACTTACAAGGAGAATCCACTTCTTGTTAAGGAAGAGGTGGTGAGAAAGGTAGTTGAAGAAGTGCCACAGATCAGCAATGCACATGTGTTGTTCTTTGATGGCTTATACAGAAAGAGCCATGATGCCGCTTCAGGGGTTATAGCACTTTACGATCCAGAGTGAAAGCTAGTATGCAAGAGAGGGTTCAAATTGGATGCTCATAGTAACAATGAGACTCAATATGCTACTTTGGAAGTTGGATTACACGTTTGTTTGAAGCATGGGATTAGAAGGTTGAGCATAAAAGGTGATGCCTTGTTACTTGTGAAGCAAGTGCTCGGTGTGTGGAAGAGCAAGATCACCTCATTGAAGGAAATGTGTTTCAGAATTAAAGACCTATTAAAGAAGTTCGAAGCATGGAGTATCAGACACATTGTACGTGCTCTAAACAGAGAGGCACATGAAGCAGGTGAAAGCATGATTGGGGAGCTATTTGTGTTGAGGAATAATTTACCTCTTTATCATGGCTGGGAAATTTTGGCTCAAGAAGAGGAGTTTTTACTAACATGAATCATTCCAAAGGACATTCAAAAGTCTAAGAAGTATGGCTTTGTGCATAGAGCATACAGATACAAATTGATTGGTGATGTCTTATACATGAAAGGGGCTGATCTCGTGCTGAGACGTGCACCTTGCCAGGAGGAGCTTTATACAGTGTTAGAAGATAATCATGACGGCACATGTGGCGGACGTTTTGCTCTAAAAATCACCTTGCATAATATCTTGCTAGAGGGGTATGTTTGGCCTAGTTTGCACAAGGATGTTCACCATTGGTGTAGGTCTTGCAATAGGTGTCAAGCATTTGGAAAGAGAGTGTTGAAGACATTATGACGTTTGATGTGTTTGAAAAGTGGGGGATTGATGCAATAGGCTCGTTGCCTATCACAAGCAGGGAAAAAAGGTATATTTTGACTGCAATGGACTATCTCTCTAGATTGGCAGAGCCTATAGAAATAAAACAAATCACTGCAAAGGATGTGGAAAAATTTGTGTACGATGAAGTATGTTGCAAGTTTACGGGGCCACTAGAGCTATTTTTGGATAAGGGACGAGGATTTAGAGCTAAACTACTAGATTTCTTATGTGCGAAGATGAAGATTAGGCACCAGCATACCACTCCTTATTACCCACGATTTAATGGCTTAAATGAAAGATTTAATGGTGAGTTGGTACAAATTCTTTTGAAAGTGACAGAGCATCAAGGAAAGAATTGGGATTTGGAATTTCCTAGTTCATTATGGGCTTCCTATACTTCAGTAAAGACAGGTACATGGTTTACTCCATTTCATTTGGTATATGGAAAGGAAGCACTATTGCCTGTGGAAGCAGAGTTGCCTGCGATCAAGATGCTAGAGAAGTTGCTTGGGTCGCCTAGTGATGCATTCAAAGAGAGTCTCTTCAATTACAAGAGGTTCAACTGGATAGGATGAGCGCATTGGAGCATTATGGGCCGATGCAAGATAACGCTTTAGAATAGATAAATGAAAAGGTCAAAAGTAAGGGTATCAAGAAACATGACCTGGTTTTGCGCTACAATAGTAAGCTCGGCAAGACATTCCAAGAGAAGTTTCAAATTAAGTGGGAAGGCCCTTTCAAGGTAGTGGAGTGTTTTTCGAATGGTACGTATCAGTTGGCTAACCTCGATGGGATTCTACATAATTCAAGCGTAAATGTTGCATCTCAAATTATATCATGCTAGATTGATGATGATGGAGCAAGATGAGTTGTTTGCAAAACAAGTAATGTATGTGAGGGATGAGGAGACCTATGACGCGGCGAGTCTCATATCTCTTTTTGCTACTACTGATCATGAATGATATAACAAGCTAGGGGATGGGCAAATTATGTTAGGAGTTTTTGGAAAGACATGATTGCAAATATGTACATACACATACATGGTGCATCGAATAAAGGACTGCCCATATTCCAGAGCCACGTGGTTGCATGGGCCCCACATGTGTACAGGTAGGACCGCGTGTACATAGTACATCGATTTTCATTATCACTAGTACCAGTGTGTTTTTTCTATAATAATGAGGAGCTGGTAGCACGTAAAACTTCTCAAGGAAGCTATCTGCGGGCCAACAACATGAGGTAAGCAGGTGCGCCAGATGGCATCTAGTGGCATCAGGAGGTCGAATGGGGTCAATCCTTGCACGTGGGTAAGTGAGGACACAATGTGGGTGTTTACTCGTGATGATTATGCAGAAAGGTCATCATGATGAATATATTTCAGGGACACTTCACGTGGTTGCGGGATGGATTATTGGAAAAAGTTGAGTGCCAAGTGTGCGGATGGATGTAGAAGGGTGACAAAAATGCACTACATGGCCAGTTTTTGGCCTGTGTGGAGTCCGTTGGAGGTCAATCAAAAGCCCAAAGGTGCCCAAGGAATAAAGTGAAGTGTGGAAACTGAAAAACCTGAGAAAAAGACTAGAAAAACATGGAGAGAAGAAGAGGAACAATTGCAACTCAGTTTTTATTGTTTTTGGAGCCTGTTTTGGCCATAAACTGCTCTCGAGGTCGAATTTGAGCGTTTTCATATTGTAGACTAGGGGTGTTGGTCGCTCTAGACGCAATGGCACTGTCCATTTTGCCAAATTCCTCACTTTTACCTGCTATTTTGGTTGTGTAAGTTTCTCTTGTGAGCGAAGCCGCTGTTTAAATTTGTGATTGTATCTGGCATATTTCATCCATATTATGTGATCTATTTGCCCCATTGGTGTTGGCCCAAGCTCAATTGTATCTAAACACTAGAAATTCTCCTCTTTTGACCTGAGTTTTTTGGGTGTGTGTGTGTGTGTGTCTGTGTTGAGTGGAAAAATGGATAGTCTCTCTCCTCTCACTCCATCGGTGTGTTCCCTGTCTCAGCTAGGTGGGTTGTGTAAGCTGAGAGTGGTGCCCCATAGTGTGTGTGTGTGTGTGTGTGTGTGTTATCCCAAGAGTGTGTGTCGGTGATTATAGAGGTGTTGTTTGTGTTTCTATCCCACTCACATCAGGTAATATTGCATTGACATCAATAGCATTAGAGGGCCAATCAGTGCCATGCATAGACACGACTTTATAACCTACACACGGCACAACCAAAATACTATGTTGTCTTAGAGGACTGAAGCAAGGAGGGGGAGACAATCTGAAAATGGACAAAGCATATCAATCAGGAAAAGATAAGGGAAATGTTTTGAAGTAATTTTGTTTTAATGTACGATCTTTCTTGAATAAATTAGTTGACTGCTCTCATAACGATGAAGCTAAAGAAGACTAGCCCACATGTGTACACTGAGGACATCGTGTACATAGTATATCGATTTTCATTATCAAAAGTACCAATGTGTTTTTTCTATAATAATGAAGGTTGGTAGCACGTAAAAATTCTCAAGGAATCTATCTGCGGGCCGACGAAATGAGGTAGGCAGATGTGTCAGATGGCATCTAGTGGCGTCAGGAGGTTGAATGGGGTCAATACTTGCACGTGGGTAAGCGAGGACACAACGTGGGTGTTTTCTTGTGATGATGATGCAGAAAGGTCATCATGAGGACTATATTTTTGGGGCCACTTCACATGGTTGTGGGATGTATTATTGGAAAAAGTTGAGTGCCAGGTGTGTGGATGGATGTAGAAGGGTGACAAAAATGCACTACATGGCCAGCTTTTGGCCTGTTCCGGGTCCGTTTGAGGTCAATCAATAGGCCAAAGATGCCCAAGGGATAAAGTGGAATATGCACACTGAAAAGCCTAATAAAAATACCAAAAAACCATGGAGAGAAGAAGAGGAACAGCTGCAACTCATTTTTTTCTGTTTTTGGAGCCTGTTTTGGCCATTACCTACTCATTCGAGGTCGGATTTGAGCGCTTTGATATTGTAGATTGGGGCTTTTGGCCGCTCCGAATGCAATGGTGCTGTCCATTTTGCCAACGCACCTTTACCTGATATTTTGGTTGTGTAAGTTTCTCTTGTGACCAAAGCCTCTGTTCAAATTTGTGACTGTATCTGGCATATTTCATCCATATTGTGTGAGCTATTTGCCCCATCGGTATTGGCCCAAGCTCAATTGTATCTAAACATCAGAAATTCTCCTCTTTTGAGCTGAGGTTTTTGGGTGGGTGTGTGTCTCTGTGTTGAGTGGGCATATGGATAGTCTCTCTCCCCTCACTCCATCCGTGTGTTATTCCCTGTCTCGGCTAGGTGGGTTGTGTAAGTCGAGTGATGCCCCATAGTGTGTGTGTGTGTGTATTATCCCAAGAGTGTGTGTTGGGTGATTATAGAGGCGTTATGTGTGTTTCCATCCAGCTCACAATGCGTAATATTGCATTGACATCAATAGCATTAGAGGGCCAATTAGAGCCATTCATAGACACGACTTTATAACCTACACATGGCACAACCAAAATACTAATGCTATTGACATCAATAGCATTAGAGGGCCAATCAGAGCCATTCATAGACACGAATTTATAACCTACACATGGCACAACCAAAATACACTGTTGTCTCAGAGGATTGAAGCAAGGAAGGGGGGAGACAATCTAAAAATGGACAAAGCATAATAATCTCAAAAAGATAAGGACAAGGTTTTGAAGTAATTGTGTGTTAGTGTACGATCTTCTTGAATAAATTAGTTGATTGCCCTCAAAACAATGATTGGGGAATGCAATAAGTCAATCCCTCGGTGTGTGTATATATTGTACATAACTGCCAAAAGCTATAAATAGTACAGTTTTTACTTATTTTGTGTGTTTTCTAGCCAAAATCATTATGGAAATGGAGCATTCCACAAAAATATGACCAAATACTAAATTGAGAAGTGTTTAAGAAATTTTTTGAGCAGTTTGGTTAATTTTCCTTTAATTTTTGCTAATAAAGGTAATAAAAGCCAAATAAATAAAAACTAATAAGCAGGAATGTCAAAATTGGATTTCAGCTTCAAACGCCAAGTTTCAAAGGTGAATGGAAAAGCCATAAAAATTTTGGAGCAATTTCCAAAAACTTGGCAGCCACTCCAACTCACTAATCATGTGGAACAGATTGCGACAAAAAGGTCCATGGATGTCAGTTTTCAAAGATTTTTGATCCGAGAGTACACCATAAGGCCTACTAAGCTCATTGGACAAGGGGTGTCGAAAAAGTCCAGATATGTATAGTCCCATGGGCCATTTTCCCTCTCATCTACATTGTAGCCTTTAGAGAAAGAGCTCCAGTTGGTGGATTTTGGCAACCTTCCATGCTCTCCGACGCCTTGTTTGTCGGCTCTTACTCACTTCAGTCATGAGGGGTAATTTCTTAACTATGGCTAGAAACATTTTGAATATCACATTGTCAACCACACAAGCTATAGAAGGCACAACAACGAGACAACAACACAGGCCAATCTAGAAACTTTTGGAATCAAAACCACTAACACCGGCCACACCAAACCTCATATTACACAAAAGTGAACTAGGGGCTCTTCACTAGTAGAGCAGCACATTGCTAGAGTTAAATATGCAAAATGTGTAAAGAAAACTTACCTAGTATCTTCGGCGCATCGAAGATAGAGGACGCAAATCTGGACCAAATTTCACATAACTGTTGGGACTATCATGTTAGGGAACTTTGAAGAGTTTAGGCTGCATTGGACGCCCAATCATCAGTGAATGGAAAAATGACCATATCCTTACCACAAAGAGACAATGCAAAATATTGATATGTTTAACCTCAATCTCAAAGGGGGCACTCTATACCTTACATTGAAGCTTTACCAACCTTTATTGGGCATACTGCTAGTGACTAATGACTCCAAGTCCAGCTCGACTGAAAGAGGAACTGTCAACCTAATCGAGCACACCAAACAAGTGGAAGAAACACAACCAAGGGGCTTCACCCTTCATAATTAACCTAGTAGAATCTACATGGGGCAAGATTGGATTCTAAATTGCAATAATTTGTAAAAATTATCTTAGGCATGCCGAAGATAATCTGCTAGGATGGAAGCATATTTTGCACACATTTTCACATTGGCATGATTCACCTACCCCTCATAGAGCCCACATCACACTGGCACACTCTTTTCATGCACAACTACTCTCAAATGCACTTTACCGCAGCAATTAGACTCAAGTGGCCCAAAACTGAATTTTAGCTTGTCAATTCAAAACTAACTTTATGAGACATCAAGAATCAACCCTCCACCACCAATCCAGATGCTGAAGCACAAAATCAGCCCAAATCAGTCATTTTTATCTTAGGTGTGCCTAAGATAGAAATGTTAAAAGGGAGACCTGACTTACATTTTGAGGACACAGATATGTCCACAATAGTCAAATAAAGAACCTTGACAAGTCTCATCAAGTTTGGCAGAATATAACTATATAAATCACTAAAAGCTTTGTAAGTGGTAAAGTGAACACAAATTTGTGCACAACTCTCACCACAAGTGTCCAAAATCTATCAAACTTCTTGCATATCACCAACAACCTATACACTTACTATGCATTCACTCTGGCACAAATTTGCATACACCTGCACCCATCTGTATCTTAGGCATGCCTAAGATAAATTTTGCCAAGATTGTGCTTTTTAGAGCTCATTTTTGCATTATTGGTTTTTCTACTTGATTGGGACTTGCTAAACTTGGTCTAACCAATGCCTTGGATGATGCCTTGTTAGGTTCACTCTCATCTACCTTGGGATCTCCAAAAAAAAAAACCATGAAGGAAAATTTGTCGAGCTTCCACCATACCAGTTAGAAGAAGACCCCTACAGGAAACAAATGTCACTTGGTTGTCAAAAGAATAGCTAGAAAGTCACCATGTCACTATATACCATGGGTCATTCAAAAGCGCACAAGGATCTAAAGTGAGAATTTGTATGTGGCCAAAGGAAGCTCAAGATCTTGTCAAAGAAGAGACCGTCAGGCCACTGTGGGAGAGAATTGGCCTTAAAGACTACCTTGAACTGGAGCCTTGTGGTCTGGACTACAAGAGGGCTTATGAGCTCCTACATAGCATCACAGAAGAAGGAAGGGAAACCATCTTAGATTTAAATGACTCTCCAATAGAGGTGCACATCACAAAGCACTAGGTTGGTAAATCCCTAAAGTTGGAAAGAGGAGGAAAACCCACGAGAGACCAAGGGTTACCCACAAGTGGCATTTTCACTAATTGTTCAACCTCCTTCTTGCATGTAAAGGAAAGAGAGACAGAGCAAGCACTTTGCCTCTATCATTAGCACTTTCATTTCGCTGCTAAAAGACCTCCCATATACACATTTCCAAATCATGTCATGGATGCCACATTCATGCAAGACTCCAACAGAGAGGGAGTAACATGAGTGGACCACACCCGATATATTTACACAACTCTCACTCATGTGAAAAATCCAGAGAACATCACCTTCTTGGGAGCTCCACAAGTGTTGCTTACCACGCTATAGGCGAGGACAACTACCACATGTCCCAAAGAAAAATCTATGGCTACTCAACAAGACTCATAGTGAAAAAATAAGTGATGATAAGATCCCCTCCAGTGGCGACAAGACTGAGGACAAGGCTAGTCAATGTCCTTATCCATGACATAGCTATTGTAGCAAAAGCTACAGAAAGCGATAAGGAAGACGAAGAGATGGTGGAGGAAGACACTCCTCTCAAAATAAAGAAAAGAGAAGAATGGAGAGCTAAGATAGATGATGCAAAAGCCACAAAACAATCACGCCCTGCAATAGCAGTAGAGGAATCAGTCCAAAAAGCATCAAGAGTAGAAAGAGGGAAGGTGGCTTTTGAGTTGGAGAGAGGACTCAAAACGGATTTTGAGGAGAAATGGAAACCATCTCCAAGAAGGATGAAAATTCAAACCAAACACCCCCATGTTCGATACAAGGAATGATTCTTGAGTCGGCTTAGAACATCTCTATCACCAAGAAGAAGACCAATGAGAGCAGGTCAAGGCACAAGAAGAAGATGATACACCGCCTAGAGAGGACTCACCTAAAGAACAAGCCAGTCCTGATGAAGAGGTTACACACTTCTATCCTCCAAGTAGACCACCACAACTAGAGGACACAACATCACCACAACCATAAGAGACCACTCCCATTGCTAGAAATATGGAACCAGGATGAAAACCACCCAAGGAAACTGCCAATGAGTAAGTGGATGAACCAGCCATCCCAATAGAGACACCAAGTCCTCAAGCCCACTAGCTAGATGAGCCAATCACAACCGAGGCTTATGACACATCCACAAAGGATCAACTTGAAGGAATAAACACAACAAGGTTGGAGAGTCTAGAGTATATAGATGAGTATTCCTAGTATGCACATGATGTGGTGGACAAAATGAAACATGAGATCTATGCTCGCCACCAATAGGTCCATAGTTTGTATAAGAAATTGTGTCTCTTAGTTGAAAGGCTCGACATGGACAACATTTGTGTCTAGTTGTACAAAGAAGCCATGGAATTCAAAGACAAGGAATTGGCTGAACTAAGTACAAAGTCAGCAGTGGATTTTGATGCTCTCCAGACAAGGAATCAACAACAAGAGCAACATGTAATAGCGGCCACCTTGGATCTACAAGAGTCTTCTTCCACAATCAGCTGGCTATAAATTCAACTCAACATTGCAAATAATCAGTTGTCACAGTCAAAAGCTAGGTGCCAAGAGAAAAATTACATTGCTAAACCAACTCAAGGGAAACCATATAGTAGCCACACTACAGGGCACAAATCAGGCATATAAAGTAGTGGAACATAAAATTAAAGACCTTGAGATGGTGCTAAAGCTAGAGAAAATGTAGAGAAGAGAACTCTCCATTGGATTTATGGAGTGGAAGGAGAGATACCAAAAGGAAATTGACCAACTTGAAGCAAAATTGATCAAGGCTCAAGTAGCTTCCACGGCATAGGCTACCACACCAAGGGAAGAAGAGGTAGATTTTGCGATGCAAGATAAAGAAACCTTACAATTTATGGACTTTGAAGAAGCTACCACCAAAGAGGCTAGTCTCCTAGAGCTTGACATTTATCATGATGAAGCAGGATCCTCTGCTCAACCCAAAATCTTAACTGCTGAGGAAGAAGTGGCATTAAAGAAGCACGTGGAAGATGAGACATACACCATATGGAAGAAAGCCATGCAGTGGGAAGATTGGATACTGCATTCCATTAATGTTATCCTCCTCACACCATCTGGTATCAATGAGGCATGGCATCAGCAAACTCTACCCTTTCCCCTCATAAAGTTTGAAGTACTCCAAATCAACGAGAGACTACTCAAGGATTTCCAAGCCAACCCAACACTGGCACATCCAAATGGCGAGAGATCGGGTGGAAAAAGCACCCCAGGTATATTATATTGTATACAAATCCACCAGCTCATATCAAACAAGATCATGTACAGTTTCCAATCCCAACCATCAAAAGTTGGCAGGAACATTCTCTCCTCCAGCAAAAGCGATGAACTTGGATCAACTACCCCAGGTTTTTACCACCATCAAATAACCAACCCACAATAACATACATGGTGGAAAAATTATCCTTGACCATTTAGTTGTTTTGTGGAATTCTAGATTTAGCATGAATCATGTTGGTAAAGATTGCAAAAATTCTTTTAACCTGCCTGGAGACTTTTCTCCGTGCAAAGAAAACAGATGCAACATGGATGTCCTTTCTCAAAGGCACCAATGGCTTATGCTGTGATTTATTAGGCTAGCCCTCAAATGAATGGATTCTATGCTAGGGTGACGTTTCTTCCATCCTACTATATGCATACATTTGAAGAAGCACTCTACAAGGGCTTCTTCACTTATCGATCCAAGATCTTTGGCCCCATCATCACCAATCTGCGAGCAAGATTTGTCAACTACTCCGTATTCAATCAAAGAAATAAATTAACCATACAGTTTATTTCCACTGTAGATATAGAACTCCACCTTAGATACCAGCAAGGTCTCGAGAAGCACGCACAAAGGACATCAGCAAGGAAGCCCAACCATTGACTAACATCCCAAGTAGCTATGTCACGGATGACATAGGCAAGGAGAGGGGGAATGTTAGCTGCCTAGCTAACAAGAGCCGGTCGGAGAAACATCATCAAAAGGGACACCATTCATTTTTTTACTAGAAACATTTCCTTTCCTTTTTTTGCTATAATTAGCTGGTAACTAGTTCCTAACTAATCATGCAACACATTTAATTTCAACCAATTCATCTTCCTCCCCATTCAGGCCAAGATAATTGGCTACAAGCCATCAAAATAGCAGCACCTTCACAATATTTCCCAAAATTAAGTGTTTGGGAGACGCTCATCAAGTAATTTAATCATTCCTTCCTAAGCATTTTATTTCGAGAGGTATAGCACCATCTGGTGACATATGCAAGGATAGCCCCTATATTTCTAGCCTTTAGGTTCCTTTTAAGCAACGAAGTCAACAAATTTCCTTAATTAAATTCACATCATTCTCCCTGAGTATAACCTTCTCATCCAACTATTGAGATCAGAACATACCCGGATTATGTCCGATTTTCAATAAGATACCGCGCGTAACCACCCGCCGGACAAAAATAAAACAAACCATTCATCCCTTATCCCTCGAGCATGAATGACCTAGGTATAAACAACTTGCCAATTACGCTACCTATCCAAAAGTGCCAATCTCCGTCAAAGTTCCCAAGAGAATCCTCTCAATGGGCTGGCCTTTCAATAAAATTGACCCCAATAAGATCATCTTTGGTTTCGGATCATTTCCAGACAATCTTCAAAACTACTAGTTAAATCTATGTTTTGCAATGGGCTATCCTATCACCTCTCGAGATTCCTTTTTTAACTCCTATCTGGTAATTTCCAGGTTCATTCATTTATTAACCTTAATTCCTACTTTTATTAATTATCTACCATCCAATTTTATTTAGAAAACACAAGTGAGTTTTTGCCATAGACATTTGAGGGTTAATGTCTCTTCGGAAATGCAAATTTTTAAGTTCAATCCCGTTTTGTAGGATTCCAGGTTTCTGCAATACTTTGCCATCCATGGGACATCTCCATGGAAGCTTGTAGAGTTTTTGGTTTAAAACAACACAGAGGTCAATTCTGCGAAGTTATCCACTATTCCCCATCCCGTATTTGCAAATAAACTTGAAATTGACAACTTTAGAAATACTCTTCAATACAAAAAATTGAACTACGTCTATCGAGTTTAGACAGTACTCTTTTTCTTATGGTGCTAACTTTCCATTTTAGGAAGCTAGAAGGTCATCCTATAATTTATTAGTCTTCGAGCTTTCCATTAAATCTTAAAACTAAAATCCAGGTAGTCACTAAAGCTTACATCTAAGTGCAAAGTTACCATTAATTCTTAGTTTAAGAGTGCAAAAATACCTTTGAAACGTAACTTGATTATGCATAGATACTCTTAGCACTTAACCCTAATTGCGAGGTTTTCATTAAAGGTTAAACCTAAAATACAAGGTAGTCACTAAAGCTTACACCTAAGTGCAAAGTTACCATTAAAGCTTAGCTTAAGAGTGCAAATCTACCTTGGAAGCTTAGCTTAATGAAGCATAGATACTCTTAGCACTTAACCCTAATTGCGAAGTTTCCATTAAAGCTTAAACCTAAAAATGCAAGGTAGTCACTAAAGCTTACATCTAAGTGCAAAGCTACATTAAAGCTTAGCTTATGAGTACAAATCTACCTTTTAAGCTTAACTTAATGATGCATAGCTACCATTAATACTTAACCTAATTCCAAGGTTCACATTAAAGCTTAAACCTAAAACGATGCACAATAAACCTTCCTAGTATATTAAAACACATGGATTAATTAATCCTACTAGAAATGAAGATTACCTCCTCTAAACAAGAGGGAAGTGTGGTTGAAGTCCTCTTGAAGAGATGTGAGGCTCAAGGAAGAAGGAAAGGGATTTAGGATGAAGAGGAAGGAGAGAGGAGCTTCTTCACAAAACCTCAAGGGTTTGGCCTTCAAGAGACGGAGAGAACAAGAGCAAGGTTTAATGAAAACCTTGATTTACTTAAGCATAATCTTGAGCATGGCAAGTATGCAAGTAGCATAGCAACAATGTGTGTGTGTAAAATTGCAAAGGAGAGGGGGTGCTTATATAGGAAATGGCGAGTATTCTTTTCTCAATTCCTATTGGACCCCAATTCTCCTCTCAATTGCTATCGGACCCCTTTCTCTTCTCAAATGTTATTGGACCCCGATTCTCTTCTTAATTCCTATTGGACCCCAATTCTCTTCTCAAATGCTATTGGACCATAAACTTGTACAACACCATATACGATTTGAATCTCAAAAATTATTTAATGACTAGAGATGCTTTAACTCCATAAATATGACGATTGATTACATCCGCATAGAAATTACATAAAAAATGCCATCGATATCTTGAAGAATAATTATAATTTGTTCCAAAGAACCAACCAAAATTATGATCAAGGGTTTTGACAAAAAGGAGATATTGATTTGATTCCAAAAGGTCCACAATATTTGAATGCAAGCTTACGGAATTTCCCTAGCTTTAAGGAACTGTGTTTAGGTTTGACTCAGAGGAAAACTTTTTTTTCTTTGCTAAATCTTTTAGCAAAGCGGTGAAGATCAGCGTAGCTCTTCTGCCTATCACTAGCTCTCTTCACGTTGTCCTTAATGACTAGAAGTTGATGATTTATCTCTTACAAGGTAGACTTAGCGGGAGGAACATGAAGGATGGGTCCGCTAATAGAAGAGGGACTAAACATTCTTGACCATATAAGGCTTTAAGGGGTGACATTTCGAGGTTGCGATGGTGTAAAGAGTTATAAGCAAACTCAAATAGGAAAAGAAACTTGATCACTTCTGGGAATGTTGGTTGCAATATGCTCGAAGCATATCTTCAATGACTTGATTCACTCGCTCAGTTTGACCATCAATCTCCGGATGATATGCTGAGCTGAGATTCAGTTGGGTACCCAGAGATCAAAACATGGCTTGCCAAAGCTTAGAAGTAAATTTGGCATCCTGATCACTGATGATTCTTGCAGGGATTCCATGTAATCTTACTACCTCTTTGACAAATACTTGGGCTATGTCGATGGCCGTGGCTGTCTTCTTGACTGGAATTAGACGTGCCACCTTAGTGAGTTGTAGGTTGCTTACACCTTATTCTTTCTTCCACGTGCCTGCGGGTCGAGCTTTCATCCTTAGCTGACATTATTGTTAGGTGAGTTCTCATTGTGCTAACGTCCGTCCAGGCGTATCCGTCCAATTGGCGCCGCTGCCGGGGACGAAAACCTTAGGTAGGTGACTGAGACTAATCCTTGAGGATTGGGATTTTTGGCTTGCCAAGAGTCTCGTTTTACATTTAGATAGGATCAGAGGGTGGAGGACTCTGTAGGTCTTAGAGGGAGTCTAGGAAGTGTGTGTCTGGCCTAGATCCTTCGTCTTAGGTAGATTTAGGTAGACCAAGATATTTTTAGGTAGTAGTCGAGTTCTTGAGTAGGAATTGGAGTGGTAGAAGCGGTGAGAGGAAATCTCGAGAGTCCGTAGAGACCAGAAGACAACCAAAAACATTATCACCATTTCACATGATGCGTAGGAGTAGAGTAAGTAGGACATCATGATTCAGGATCTAGAGCACTTCATGCACGTATACATGCTTGGTAAATTCATCACAAGTTTGTAAAAGACGTAAAAGTGTGTTTGAAAGCCTAAGAGAAGCAAAAGTTATTGTGAGTGTTTTTGATAGAGCTACAGAGCAGAAGGAGCATTTCTGTCAAGAAAAAAATTAATTTTAAGCCAGCAGACATCCTACGCGTACAATGTCTACAAGCTAATCTAGTGGGAATTATGGGATTTTGAGTTAACTAGTGTGTTCAGAAGGTGGGGGTTTACCCTAATTTCAACTAGAAAGTGGAAATTTGACCATATCTTGACAGGATAAGGCTAGATAGACTGAAATTGCCAGATATCCTACCCAAATTGTGCCAAAGCATTATTTTGAGACCAAAACCATAAGATGGCTGCATGAGCATGTCTTGCATGATATATTGAGTGATGAGAGGGTTTCACCTCATTTGGGTGAGAAAATTGGGTTCAAAGCGGACTTTAGAACTTTTGATTGAAAAAGGCAAGACCAGCTAAAATTGGAGACTTTTGAAATCCAAACCAAAATCTAAGCATACACTGGGTTACTGACATCACGGGGAAGTTGTGGGTCAAGTCTGGGGTCAAACATGCCCAAAAACACATCCTACGCGTAGGATGTCTTCTGTGTGATTTTGGACTCCAAACCAAATTTTGAGCATACCAAAGTGATCAGCAACTCAAGGGAGCCTCTGTTTTGAATTTGAAGCCATTCTGATGAAAAAGACATCCTACGCGTACGATGTCTAAAGCAAGAAATTGAAGCTAGAACTGACTGTGAGCATAGCAAGGTGTTGTATAGCCTAAGGCAGCCTCCTGGTCAATTTTGGTCCAAATTGGCATTGATTAGATAATCAAGATCACCAACAGGCTGTCAGAACAGATTTCTAACTCATTGAGCAGCTTGTAGGTGTCCAAATCAAAAAGTAAAAACAGTTGTAGACTCAGTACATCAAGGGGAAACCATAGTGCAAAAATCCAGGAAAAACAAAAATCCAGGCAACACAAAGAAGGAGACATCCTACGTGTAGGATGTCTACAAGGGCCTACTGAAGAGACAAATTGACTGAGCTTAGACAGTGAGACTCCATTTGGCTTAAGGGTTCCAGAACTTCTTTCAGAAGTGAATTTGGACCTTGTTTGTCCATTTGATGGAGCAAAGACTGAATTCAGCTTTTTCGCGTGAATTGACCAACATCCGAGGAAAGTACACTTCGAGAATAGCAGACCTAATCCAGACATCAGCAGTGTATAAAATACAGTAGTAGTGGTTGAGAATAACTCTCCAGTTATACCAATCATTACTAAGATAACCTCTAGCAGTAAATGCTTTGATTCGATTGCCAAAATTAAACTCTTGTGTACAGGTATATTCAGCAGGAAAGCAAGAAGTTGTGCAGAGATTGATCCTTTGCCAGGTGAGTGGTTGATTTGTGATAAATTGCATTGATAAGTTTGATGATTTAAGATCAGGAAGATACATTGTTAGAGACCAGAAGGTGGCAGGTGACCAAGGTAGCTTAGTGTCTACCAAGGAGAGTGTAACTCAGGCACGGCTAGATCCACTATCACCAATTATTGAGGAAGGTAGTGATACTGACACTTCGTCAGAAAAATATTTCTTCATGATGGATAGTCAACAGCCAGGAGGTTTCACCTATGACGGACCAATGCCAGGAGGAAGCACCTCCCTAAATCCTTTGAATGATTCCAAGCTCACTGTGATCTTTTTAGAGGGAACAAACTGGAGGGGAGCCTATTCTATTCTGACTATCGAGGACGCAAGTGCATTTGTATCGAAAAGAGGGCGGCTCAGAGATTGGAGATAATCCAAGTCTATGATGATGGAGATAGATTCCAAGACAAAAGGTGGAACCACTATCTGATAGTTAGTAACCCTAAAGATTACAACAGATATGGAGATAACGTGGCAAAAGGGAAAATGGTTTTAGAATCTCAAGAACTGCCACCAAACATTGATCGACCCAGAGCTATTTTTATGTACGATAAGAAAACAACCATGGTTCCAACGTATAATGAGAACGTGGGAATCTACAAGCGTGAGAGTGAGGGTATAGTCGCTTACTTTCGCAACAAAGAACAATACGTAAATGAAATAAGCAAAAACAAGGTTCTTTACTTATTCTCTTATGAAACTACCATGGGGAAGGGTATAGTTTTTGTTGATAGATACGAGCGAGAATACCAACGTATTCTCCCAGAGGAGGTAGAAAGGGAAACAGGTCCAGGAGCATCAGCATATGCCCCTGAGGAAGTGCAAGAGCCACCTAACCCCAAGCAAGTCAACGAATATTTTTTCAGAAGATTATGACGCTACCTCACATTCCACCCGACCGAAAGCATTCAACAACCAAAACCAACCAGCAAACTAGCCATCATTGTAGGCATGGCTTTGACAGAGTGCAACATTGGAACAATACCGAAGACGAGATGGTCATCAGACCGCATGAGGGCTAAGGGATTTGCAAGAACCACCACTCTATTCAACGTATCAAGGAGAGAGTAAGCCAAAGACTCAAGGGTCAACAGAGCCTCGAGGGCCACCCGTAGAACGAGTTCGAAGAGATGAACCATCTCTAGCGAGAGCTGCTAGAACTTATGGCTTAGAAGCACCACTAGGAGAAGAACCAGCCTATTACAGAAGACCTGAGGAGGTATATCGATTAGGATGTGGAGATCCAATGATGAGGTTTGTAGACCATCGGAGAATTAGACCTTCTCAAGTGAAAAAATGGGTAAACAAGAAGTACACAAGAAGTAGAGACCCAAGAGATCATGTAGTAGCCTTTGTGCGTGTAATTAGAGCTGAAGAGGTGTTAGACTTCCCTACCCAATTTGAGGATGATGTTGCTACTTGGTTTTGACTCTGTAGAGCGTAGAGACTTTGAGTCTATGGAGGAAGTGTTTGACGAGTTTATCGAGGAATCTCACACAAATGGGGATAGCTCATAATACCGTCTCACAAATCCATAAATTCAAACAGAAAGATGGAGAATTTGTACGAAAGGCATCCCTAAGACTAAAAAAGATATGCTAAGTTCTATCCTGTGGAAGAACTGCCAACTTAGTCCAGACTTATGCTTATATTCATCCAAGGACTAAGGAATGCGGATCTCAGAAAGACTACATATGAAGAGAAGCACGACGTTGAATGAGTTGACCAAGGAGGCTCTTTACCTTGTGGACAATTGTGCATTCTACAAAGAGGGGGAGTTCAAGGACCTTGATGACGATTCATCTTCACAACAAAGTGGAAGCAAGTCTTCTAAGACAGCACTGAAGAAAGAAGTAGCGGGTAAACCAAGAGTGCTTGTAGATGAAGTGCTAAAAAAGATTAACTTGTACGCCCAAAACCCCAGGCTAAACAGCAAGTGCTATTGAACAAAAATGGACAAAGCATGGGACCGAGGAATGTTATTATAACAAGGGATATGTGAGGAGAGACCTTACGCTCCCCATGCTCAGGTATCTTCTCCTCAAGTTCCATCGATGCCTATTGTATCAAGCAGGCAACCTACCCGGACCTGTAGGTGTAGAAAGACCACAACGGTGTTGGGGAACCAACCACTCCTACCAGGATTACAACCAGTTGGTATAAGATATACACAAACCGTAACTGAATCACAGGATAAGTCTTTGGTGCTATGATGCATATTATGAAGATCCCAATGGATATGCCGCAAAAACTCTGTTATTATCCATAGGAAGAACCCTCGAACCAGAACCATGGAGCATGATAGGAAGTAATGACCACCAATAGCTGCACATGCAACAGGAGAAGGGAGATATAGCTTAGATGAACAAAAATTGTTTCTCATAGCCAACGGAGGCATGGACGGACAGAGGACATGCATACAACATAGAGGAGCTCAAGGAGCACCTCAACAACCCAAAGGACCCTACTACAAGTGTGGTGGAGACCATTGGCTAAGAGACTGTCCTCGTGATGAAATCATTAGAGTCAACGCGTTTGCACCGAGTGTGTGGAGTTACTCATTTGATTCCTGATAGCCCTAAAAACCGAGCAAGGAGCAAAAACCACCTTGAACATGCTAAAAATAGTACCTTCCAGTGGAGGGTTGGAAAATGAAACAATCATACCTATTCAGGCAGTAACACGAGCCAGGAAGGAACAAGAGCAAACAGCTCTATCCAAGAGTTGAAACATACAAAGGATAGATTAGAGAGGTTAGAGGATCTTAGCTAGCCTAAGCTCACGCACCACGGAAACCATAGCACCCAAGAAAATAGCAGAGCCCAAAAGTGCTGGATCAGGAGGATTTGTACTGTGGCAGACAAGGTAAATGAGCAATTTGATGCGCTTCTAAAAGCTTATGAAGCTAGATCAAAAAGAACCAAACCCAGGAGCAAGGTGGATGACTTATCCATAGTAGAAATAAAAAAACAAAGGTTGGAAATGTGTAAAAGGATGATTGAAACAACTCAATCATTAATGGAAGACCATTGGGTAAACCTGCAAATTGGCATGAGGCACGGGCTCCAACCCCTATCTAACCAACTTTAGAGGAACATGTAGAAGCAAAGGAAAGACTCACTAATGCCTATGATTCCAGAGGAGAGCTATCATAGTGTCAAATACCACAGATGAGGCAAGTGAGGGTTCCACCTAAAATATTAACAGAAATGGATAAGAACTGTAACGGTCTAGACGATCTGTGGAAGCAAATCCGTGATGCCAACGAGGCTAATAAGAGAGCAACCACATGAATAGCACGAGAAAAGAAAAAAGTGTAACCTTACCTCCTATTGAAGAATTTGAGGCAAGGTCACAAATGAACTTTGAGATACATTCACAAGGGGGAGACCAAGGATCAATTAGTTCGGGGCATAGCCAACCAGACTCGTGAGAACTTTACCCTCTTACCTAGGAGAGTATGAAGCCAAGTCGGAAGTGAGAGCAATCCCATCTCAAAGACTTTCTTCTAACAAAGTGATGGATTCGCAAGGATGATTGAGTTATTGTCCACCCCGGTGGGCATGCACAATCACAGTAGCAGAACTCCTAAGGTTATGGCCAAACATGTGGACCACGGTAGGTAAATGCCTAGAAAAATTTGGATTAAAATACCCACTAGGAGGCTACAGGAAGGGATCAGAAGAGTTGGGCAGACCTCAATTAAACACTAGGCCAGTACCATTAAACAAGGTTGGAGAGTATTGCAAGGGAGAAGATGGAAACACACGCTACCAGTAGAATTCCAAGGAGTAGTTTCCAAAGCCATTTTTGACAGTGGAGAGGGGAGTTTCTATCGCCACCAAGGAAATCTGGAAAAAAATGGGGAAAACCAACATTAAGGGCTACTAGAATGAAAATGCAATTGGCAGATGGGTTCATGGAGAAGCCTCTAGGACTCTTAGAAAAAGTGATTGTCACTTCGTGCGGGATCGAGTATGAGCATACATTTGCAATAGTTGATTTTGACAAAAAGAACAATTATGAGATCATCTTGGGAAGACCATTCATGCGACAATTGAAGATGGTCCAAGATTGGGGTTTGACTACATATATCTCAGACATGGCGATAAAACAACTAAACTACACCTGAAAGACCATAGTTACAAAGATGTGAACCAAACACCTGTGGAAAAGTTTGATATAGCTACAGTAGCACGATCAGAACTCCCAGCATGGTTAGGGAAACAAAAAGAGCTATGGATGTGCGGAGCTTCACATTGTGAAGCTTAAGAAGAGAGGAATGCGTCTTCTTAGAAAGAGAATTGAGGACAAGGAGTATATTCCGGAACCTTTCCTGAAGAATCCTTGGAACCTTTAGAATGGGAACACATACTAGCAACACTGGATGTTTGTACCATTACAGATAGTCCAACAACAAAATTTTGCGATAAAATGGCTATGATGTGCTATTCTACTACATGGTAAACATTATACCAGGGAGAAGATGAGACGATAGAACCACCAGGACAAGAAGAGTTTTATAACTCCTTTGAACATCTGGAAGAAAAATGATGATGTAGATAATGAGTGTTCAGACACCTCAAGTGAACGTGGAAGGGAACCGAGAATATCAAGTTTTATGATTTTGCTAATCAGCACCTAGACGCCAGGAACGCTATAGGAGGAAACGAGCAGGAAACAAAGTGAGAGGAGAACTTGATGCCAGGATAAAAAGTAAAACTCACTATTTGATGCTTGTCACAGCAGAGGATTGTGTAAAAGATCACATTCAGGAAGATTCTCAAAAGATCGAAGGGAAAGAAACACGAGAGGAATAAAACGAACGGAAAGCTAAAACAAAAACCAAAATCACAAAAATAAAAAAAAAAACAACAAAAGACCAAGAGTGGACCAAACTGGAGCGTAAACAGAAATACCAAAAAATGAAACGATCTTTACGTGAGATATGGACTACGGAAGAAGCTAGTGATGGTATAGGATTATAGAGAGTAGAGGAGTAGGTCTAACATAGCAGAGTTGCCAAGGGTTAGCTCCTTTCGGACTTCTTATGGCTCAATAATGGTAAAGCCGTAGGCAAGTCTAAAAAGACTCCATTATTAAGTCCAAAGCTCCCGAGCTGTGCACCATCCCCCACATAGTGGGCTCAACAAAACCGATAATAGATCCCAATTCCACTTATCCTATTATAATTAACAACATCAACCATTTATAGGCTATTTAGGGACCTCTCTCCTTAAGCAAGAAAAGAGAAACCAAATGCTCTGATACCAATGTAATGGAATTTGCCTATTCAATGTGAGAGTAGCGGAATTTAATGAGAGTACTTTCAAGAAATGATTTTGTGAGCATAGCGGGTTAACATAATTGAAGATAGCAACATAATCATAGCAATTAGTTAACTTGGCATAGACAATACTTTTGCAAGAGAGAGAGTTTAGAGAACATGACAATAGTTGAGGACCAGATTTATGTGGAGCCGGTCCCCCCTCCAATAGGCATTTGTATTATGATTTCTCCCATAAGAGTAAAGAGAGACTTGTTACAATACAATCCGCCATGAAGATGGAAGGCTTCATGCATCACAAACATAACATAAACTTGAAGAAATCTTTAACTATCCCAAGCCTCAGTCCCAAGACCTCAAACAACTTCGAAGGTGGAGAGAGCTAGCAGGGAATGAGGGTAGGGAAGAGGAAGAAGAAACATTTCGTAGGAGAAAGAATTCGTTCCTCACTTATCATACTCTTGTTGCTAGCATACATAATAGCATAGTAATGAAGAAGAAGGAGATGGCAAGCTTAAGCATTGAAGCATGGCTCTTGGTTGGATTTTCACTCCATAGCCAAGAGTGTTGGTGTAGGCTCTCAACCTCTACTTGCTTGGAGAAGGAGAGGGAGCTCTTGCACTTTGCATAGTACACAATGAGAGTTCTTGTGAGTGTGTGTGGGTGAGTATACCCCCTAAGTACCCCCCTAGCTTGCTTGGGTCGACCCCCCCTTGTAGCTCATGCTTGAAGCTCATTGGACCCTCCAGGCGTAGCCAATCACAAGTAGAACCCATTACAAGCAACAGGGATAGCCTTGGGAAAAGTGTCCCCCTTTCCCCTTTGAGAGAGAGGACTTGATAAATGCAAAAACAATTAGATAATTCAAGTAATTTATCATTGGACCCCTTTGAAGCCTAGCCAATAGGCTTCAAGCAACACATGAAGGTAACATGGGTAGGGACCTGACATGTGTCCTTGCTGCCTCTTCAAGCTAGGGCTTCCCTTGTGAGTGTGAGTGTGTGTTATCTCTCTAATCCCTAGGAAAAGGGGTCTCCCCCCCTCTTGTAGGGATGCTTTTGACTTTAGGAGCTCAAGAACCTTAGTCATCAAGCATGACAAAGCACTTGGACTAGGGGGTATTCCCACAAGAATCTCAGTCAAGCATGTCAAGGCACCTCAAGCACCTTAATCAAGCACCTCAAGCAGGACAAACACCTCAAGCACGACAAGCACCTCAAGCAAGACAAACACCTCGAGCTTGGGCCGGGTTCCCACCTCAAGCTTAGCCCTAGCTTACCTAAGGTCAAAGGACTTTTACACACATTATTGGAGGTCTTCAATGAAGCTAACCCTAAGGTCTTATGCTCCATTGGTTAGCGTTGCTCTTGATAGACCATCTCCCATTTGGGCCCCTTTACTATTGGCCCCGTGTTGAGATGGATCTATAAGCACATATCTATATCTTAACACTTGTTCCCGTTTATTCTCCCACATTAAGTGATCAATTTAATATGAGAAAATCGTTTGGGTTGGTTAGATATTATATTTTATGACACAAGATATGAAATTCTATTCAATTTCTCCTATTAAGCTAGCATGTGCCTTCTCCATGACATTTGATGGGATCTTGATTGTTTCTGCAATTCTTCCACCCCTTGGAGTCCATGACCATACAATTGTATCAACACACTCCCAACGCTTTGGGTCAGCAAGATTGCAGCACCAACTCTTTTTCCAACAATCCTCATACTGTTCTTGGATTGTGGGATTTCGTTTTCGATGTTTTGGTGCCCAATACTGAATCAGAACTTTCTTGTAGTTAGGAGATGATTTGTCTACATCAACGTTTGACTCTGCCACTCCTAGCCATATCGGATATTCAGGATCTGCGTGTCTCACAAGAACAAGGTCCCCTTTTCTTACATCAATTTGAGGCCTAAAGGCCTCTTGTGGCCTTGCACTTTGAGGACCAACAGAGTGATCATTCAATTCTTCATATCCTTGAAACTCATCTCTGTATTCCTCTATGTCTTGCATTCTATGACTCCCTACAGTCTTTGGCCAAAATGTTGTATATTCACCAATGTGTTTATTGGTTGGTTGTTCAAGCTCATTGATTATGTTTTGCCAATAAGTGATAACAGGCTCCATGTATTTTGTGGAGTCATGGTCCTTTCCCTTTAATAGAGAACATCTTTTCCAAAATTCAAGATATGACTTAATCCCTTGAATAACAAGCAGACTATCCCTCACATAGTCTGCTATAGGTACCACATCTGGACAACCTGTTGGTAATTTTTGTTTTCCCTGGTCATCTTTTTTCCACAACTCAATTACTGACTCCTTTGGCATCCAATCAGGTGATTTGGGATGAATTTTGTACTGCATTACTGGGACTTCACCTTGCATATAGAAACGAAATTGAAGTGCCTTAGAGTGTCCGACTAGAGCATCTTGTATGTCACACATGTACCCTTGCACAAAGGATTTAAAGTCGGGAACTTGTGTCATAAAAAATGGTGTTGGAGCTGAGCTTTCACATTTTTGAAAATGTTCCATCAGATGTGGAAAAGTGAATGTCATTCCTGTTCGAAATCTTTCTCAGAACCTACTAAACATTGCATCTATGTCCTCATGTGTATGACCCACCATTAAGAATCCCAAATGCACGGTTTTGAAAACTCCTTCTGCTACTAACAAGGATAAGTATGCAAACAAATATCGATTTTTATTCTCTCTTGCACAATTATCTAGCTGTAGCAAAAGATTCTCATACAATTTTTGAAATACAGGAGTGGATATGGTATCCACAACACATTGAGAGGAAGTTGATTGTATGTGTACAATCTCTTCCTTACATCCTTGGATGGCCAACGGTGGTGTCATTGTTGATGCATTCCTCTCACGCTCTTGCTTCATTTTGTTTTGGAGGTCTAGAGCTCTCCTTGAGTTCAATGCATTGAATAACGTTACATTGCTACGTGGCATACCGTCATGGCATAAATATCCTTGTCCATGGTTTTCTGTTCTTTCCAGATTCTGTAAGCATAATGCAAGGGAACCAATTGTAGCATTGGGATCTGAAGGCCATAGACCATTAAGTGAGAAGTGAACATACATTCCATGACCATGTCCATGTGTTATCATACCTGTTAATGATACTTGCAATTGATATGCATTCGCATAATCTTTTGAGTTCACACGCAACCTAGGTATTGGTGTCTTTTTTTAATCCATTTTATCATGTATAATGCATAAATACTTATCCTTTTGCAACTGGGAGAATTTACGCCAGGTGTAGTACACATTCCTACAACTTTGTTGTTGCAACATGTGAATTCGACGTTCATCCTTCAAATGTGCAATCATCTCGTCATCCTTTGTTGACTCTAGTTGTGACTTTATCCGACGACTACACAAAACACATTTGGAGAACTCACTTGTTTTTTACAATGTCACATTAGCAAACTCTGTATTCCAGATCCTATTGAATTTCGTGCTAGACATTGGCTTGAGACTCATACTGTCAAGTGTTTTATTGACATCATGTAAAATGTCTACTTGCTTGTATGTGTTTGGTATTGCAAGCAAAGTTTCCCTAGTACCATCTTCCATGGTTCTACTCTTATGTGGCATTCTCTCCGAGTTTTCATCAGCAAAAGAGCGCATCAATGCCCTTCCAATTTCTGTATGGTCTCTTCCTTTTCTCATGACACCATCATTACCATGCACTGAGCATCTAACCCCATTCTCAAAATGTTCACGGTAACGATAAAATGAAGTTTTTGGAATGCCATGAATTTCGTACCAAGCTCTACTGCAAACCTCACTGCCATTAAAAGAAAACACATAGCATGTCTTTGTAGTTGTTTTGTTCTTACGCCATGAAGTCAACATTGTATCATACACATAGTTTGTTCTATTTTGCAAATTCTGTCCCCAAAATTCATTGCGCATAGCCATTACCTTATCTCGATTGGCATATTGACAACACCTTTTGGAACAACAATCTATGGTTGAAACAAGGTGGACCGATGCTAGAGATGCTTGATTGTATCTCTCAGAAGCTTTCACTGACATTTTTCGCTTCCTATTCACAAAGCAATATTTCCACTTTTTTGAAATAGGGTGTACCAAATAAGCTGATTCAATGCATATGTCTTGTAACACATGCATAGCATGTAGATCCTCATAGCATAACAATTCTTTTCCATCCATAGTTGTCACTCTCTTGATAGGCCAACAAACTAGATTAATGCTGCATACACTAGCTTCTGCAGAAATAGTATCCTCATCTGCATAGGATGTTTCGATACCAATACCAATGTTATCTTCACCTAGCTCACCAAAGTTTACAAAGTCAAACGGACGCACGTACATGACAACCCCTTCGGCTACTACATGTGTTTTGCTTTCATCCCAAAGTTGAACCCTCTTATCCTTCCAAACCTCTCTGTAGCTCATTACATTACATTGTGCATCCAATGCTCCTTCTGCTTTGTCAGCCTCATGCATAGAAGCCCCTTTGTACTGCATCTCATTTATATGCTGCAACAACCCACTACTATATTTCACAATACTATGAAAAGCATCTCCCACTCTCAATGCATCCATTGTTGGAAAAGGGATGAGTGCTTTTTTTTCAAAACAAAAATCAACTGACACCGATACATTGCCTTCCCCAATAAGCATTCCAGAACAATATGCACTTGGATTTATTTCAAATACAGTCCCAATGGCAACCTTTTGTGTCGCTACAAACATGCACACTCTATCGCCATGATTGAAATTAGCCATTCCTGCAAGAAGATTGCAAGAATAATTGTTAAACAAACCGCTTGCAGAGTATATTGATTTACGTAGCATAAAGCATAACAAGTATGTATGTGGGTGTTTCATGAGAAGCACCCTGTGGCCTGAAGGTCATAGGGTTCCCTCTATGCTACTAAGAATCTCTTTTTGCTCTATGCTCTATCGTCTATGCTCTGTGATCTATATTGACTTCCTATGGCCCCTAGGCCACAAGGCGCCCTCATTGTTTCCAAAAAACCCTCATTGTTTTGCTATGGCCCCAGGGCCATATCTCTGTATGCCGGTATAAAGCATATTTGCTCTATATTAGCTCCCTAAGGCCTGAAGGCCATAGGGTTGTCCTCAAGATCACCTCACGGAGTTTCATGTCAAGTATATATACATCCTATGGCCTTAGGGACATAGGAAGTTTCATGTCAAGTATATATACATCCTATGGCACCCCATGACCCTAGGGCCATAAGATCTCCAAATGAAACATACGACAATGTATGGCCCTTGAGCTTATACATTGCAACCCCATGACCCTAGGGCCATAGGATCGGCATATGAAACATACGACAATGTATGGCCCTTGAGCTTATACATTGCAACCCCATGACCCTAGGGCTATAGGATTTCCAAATGGAACATAGGGAAACGTATGGCCCTTGAGCTTATACATTGACACCCTATGGCCCTAGGGCCACAAGACTTAAAAACATACAAAAAGACAACCTATGGCCCTAAGCCCAAGGGTGTGAGCATTGACACCTTATAGCTCTAGGGCCACAAGACTTCAAAACATACAAAAAGACAACCTATGGCCCTAAGCCCAAGGGTGTGAGCATTGACACCCTATGGCCCTAGGGCCACAAGACTTCAAAACATACAAAAAGACAACCTATGGCCACGATGTCAAAGGTGGGCAAGATATCAATGTAGCCCCATGGCCCTAGGGCCATAGGATCTCTATATGGAACATGTGGCACCCTATGGCCCTTGAGATTATACATTGCCACCCCATGACCCTAGGGCCATAAGATTTACAAATGGAACATAGGCAATGTATGGCCCTTGAGCTTATACATTTCCACCCTATGGCCCTAGGGCCACAAGATATCACAACATACAATAAAAGAACCTAAGGCCCCTAAGCTCAAGGGTGTGGGTTCAAGAGTGGCCAAGATATCAATGTAGCCCTAGGGCCATAGGATCTCTATATGGGACATGTGGCACCCCATGACCCTAGGGCCATAGGATTTCCAAATGGAACATAGGCAATGTGTGGCCCTTGAGCTTATACATTGCCACCCCATTACCCTAGGGCAGTAGAGTCTCCATATGGGACATGTGGCACCCTATGGCCTTGAGCTTACATATTTCCACCCCATGACCCTAGGGCCATAGGATCTCCAACTACAACGTAGGGAAACGTATGGCTCTTGAGCTTATACATTGTCGTGGACCTAGGGCCATAGGATCTCCAACTGGAACATAGGGCTATGTATTGGATCTTATTTATTGTCGTCCCTAAACCCTAGGGCCATAGGATTTCCAAATGGAATATAGGGAAACTTATGGCTCTTGAGCTTATACATTGCCACCCTATGGCCCTAGGTCCACAAGCTTTCACATTGCCACCGTAGGGCCACAAGGATCTCACAAGATAGAAGAAGAAAACCCTAGGACATAGGATTCTCAAATGGAATTGAGTGCACGCTTTGATCCTTGACCTCCAACATTGCCGTCCTATGGTGTGAGCCCAGGGGTGGTTGAGGTGTCTTCATAACAATTTTGGGCATTCAAGGGATATCCACAAGTGGCATAAATTTAAAAAAAAAAATTTAAAAAAAATTACGCTACGACAAACTTTGTCATAATGGGTTTTCAAATACACTTATTGATATCGGACAAAAAAATAGTGCACAATTTTTGGGATAATTTTTTTAAAATTTAGCTATTTTTTCTATGCAAATTTTGATTCTGAAGTCAAATTTTGTTTCATGGGTGTCGTTCCACTTGTACTACAAAGATATGGACATTGAAAAAAGCCTTGCACCAACTCCTTTTTTTTTTTAATAATAAAGCTCTTTCAATTTCGGAGCCGACGAGCTATGTCTCATTTTCGCACAAAGCTTAGAAATTCTAGTAATCTCGACTGCAAACCCGTGAGAACAACCCCTACATTCAAAATTCAAATTTTGAATTTCTAACCTAACTTAAGTAACCTTATCTCTCTGTTTCTCTCTCTACCACAATTTTTTCTGCACTATCGCTCTCTTTCTCTCTCTCGTTTCTTGCTCAAAACCTACACAGAAACCTGCACACACAGAGCTTGTCTTTCTCTGTCTCTCTCTCCCTCTCTCCCTACGCATACAATTCTACGCCATCGTTGCGACGCGCACACAGATCTACGCAAAGCCATCGCAACAACCTTCAACAGAAGGACTGTTGTCGCGACCTCCCAAACACATATCTGTTACCATCATCGTCGCGGCCTCAACACACCTAAGTTACTGCTTGCTACTGCTGCAGCTGGGTTTTCATCAAACACAATTTTACTCAGAGGTAACCTATAGAAACCCTAATCTTTTTTCTTAATTCGGTTTTAGCTGTTCTTAATCTAATTACGTTTTAGCTAAGTTGTGAATCACCTCTCTCTAGAACAATAAACAAAAATCATTAATTACATCTCTAAAACTGTAAAATTGTAGACTGTAGAACTATAAAACAGAAAAATCTCTAATTAGAGATCTAAAACTGTAATACAAAATAGTATAATTAGAGACCTAAAAATATAAAACAGAAGACACTAATTAGGGACCTAAATTTGTAAAACCAAAAACTTTTATTAGGGACCTAAATCTGTAAAACAGAAAAATCCTCATAAGTGACCTAATGCTGTAAAATTGTAAAACTCTAACTGCAAACATCTCTAATTACAACAAAAAATTATAAACCTACAAATGCAAAAGACCGCAACTACACAAAATGCTGAAGCTATGGATACCTGTAATTGGGGAGTTGGGCACACGTTGTAATAGGACGAGTTGTGGGGAGTTGGGCACACATTGTAAGAGGAAGAGTAGAGCACGCTGTTGTATGAGGATGGATTAGGGTTCAATTGCAGGAGGATGGAAAAAAAAAAGAGGCAAGAAGGTGGGAAAGAAAGTGTAATAGTTTCTTTAAATTCATTTGTAGTCACTAAAATACAACTAGACATTGAATCTTTAGAAGGGCAGACAAGGTGTGGCTACATAGGGTTTCACCTCATACTAAAGAGTAAGATATATGGCCCTAAGGCACCCTATGACCATAAGTCCATAGGGTGGTCTCACATCGTACTATAGGGTGACCAATGTCCCATCTGGCCATAGGGTGCCAATGTACAATCTCAAGGGTCATAGGGTTCCCTATGTTCCTATTGAAGATCCTATGGCCATAGGGCCATAGGATCTCCAAAACATATATCTGGCACTATGGCCATAGGATCACATGGTGCTCTATGTCCGATCTAGAGACCTTGTGGCCCAAGGTCCTTAGGGTGGCAATGTACAATCTCAAGGGCCATAGGATTCCCTATGTTCCTTTTGAAGATAGGGTGGCACTAGGACCATAGAATCTCCAAAAGCAACATAAAGAACCTAGGGCCATAGGATCAAAGGGTGACCTATTGGAGACCTTGTGGCCCAATGACCATAGTGTGGGAATGTACAATCTTGAGGGCCATAGGGTTCTCTATGTTCCTTTTGGAGATCTTATGGTCCTCGAGCCATAGGATGTCCAAAATGAACATATGGCCCTACGGACATAGGATCACAGGGTTCCCTATGTTCCTTTTGGAGATCCTATGGTCCTCGGGCCATAGGATCTCCAAAAGGAACATAGGGCCCTACGGACATAGGATCACAGGGTGCCCTATGTCCCATCAAGATACAATGTGGCCCAAGGGCCATAGGATGGCAATGTACAATCTCAAGGGCCATATGGTTCCCTCTATGCTACTTCTGAAGATCCTATGGCCCTAGCGCCATAAAATCTCCAAAAGGAACCTAAGGAACCTATGGCCATAGGATCAAAAGGTACCCTATGTTCCATCTTGAGACCTTGTGGCCCAAGGGCCATAGGGTGTATTTGTGCAATCTCAAGGGCCATAGGGTTCCGTATGTTTTTTTTGGAGATCCTATGGCCCTATATCCATAGGATCACAGGGTGCCCTACGTCCCATCTAGAGACCTTGTGGCCCAAGGGCCATAGGGTGACAACCTACAATCTGAAGGATCATAGAATTCCCTATGTTCCCTAGGGTCACAAGGTGCCCTACATTCCATCTAAAGACCCTATGGCCCAAGTGCCATAGGGTGGCAATGTACAATCACAAGGGCCATATGATTCCCTATGTTCCTTTTGGACATCCTATGGCCCTAGAGCCCTAGGTGCATGGGGCTGCCATGGTACCCGTTAATATGCACCATGGTGTACCCTATGTACGTAGGCCACCCTCGGGCCCTTGGATGCCCTCTTTCCCATCTAAAGACCTTGTGGTCCAAGGGCCATAGGGTGACAATATACAATCACAAGGGCCATAGGATTCCCTATGTTCCCTAGGGTCACAAGGTGCCCTACTTTCCATCTGAAACAATGAGGGCACCTTGTGGCCTTCGGGCCATAGGATCTCTATGTAGAGCATAGAGCAAAGAGCATAGAGATCTTCTTACTACCATAGAGGGAACCCTATGGCCTTCAGGCCACAGGGTGTCAATATAGAGATAACAGAGATTCTTACTAGCAAAGAGGGGACCCTATGGCCTTCAGACCACAAGGTCTCCTCAATATAGAGAAAATAGGGTTTTTTACTGGCATAGAGAGTATCCTATGGACCTGGGTCCATAGGTTGCCAAACAATTGTCATGAATGGTTTCTTTAAGATGTGTAGAGCATAGAGAGGTTCTTACAAGAATACAGGGGACTCTATGGATTGAAGGCCACAGGCTCCCAATATGGAGGATCGATTCTTACTAGCATAGAGAGACCAAATAGTGCTTTATACATGGGGCCTTTAGGTGTCAAAACAATGAGGGTTTTTTCAAAACAATGAGGGCGCCTTGTGTCCTTGGGGCCATAGGATGTCAATTTAGAGCATAGAGCATAGAGAGCTTCTTACTACCATAGAGGGAACCCTTGGCCTTCAAGCCACAGGGTCTCAATATAGAGAAAACAAAGGTTCTAGCATAGAGGGGACCCTATGGACTTCAGCCCACAAGGTCTTATCAATATAGAGCAATAGTTTTTTTTACTGGCATATAGAGCACCCTATGGCCCTGGGTCCATAGGTTGCCAAAAAAACCCTCATGAAGGGTCTCTTTAAAACATACAAGGCACCTTGTGCCCTTAGGGTCATAAGATGTGTAGAGCATAGAGAGGTTCTTACTAGCATACATGAACCCTATGGCTTGAACGCCATAGGGTCCCAATATAGAGCATAGATTGGTTCTTGCTAGCATAGAGAGACCAAATAGTGTTTTATACTTGGGAGCATAATGTGCCAAAACAATGAGGGTTTTTACAAAACTATGAGGGCACCTTGTGGTCTTGGGGCCATAGGATGTCAATATAGAGCATAGAGCATAGAGAGCTTCTTACTATCATAGAGGGAACCCTATGGCCTGAAGGCCATAGGGTGCCAACATAGAGAAAACAGAGGTTCTTACTAGCATAGAGGGGACCCTATGGCCTTCAGCCCACAAGGTCTCCTCAATGGCATAGAGAGAATCCTATGGCCTTGGGTCCATGGGTTGCCAAAAAACCCTCATGAAGGGTTTCTTCAAAACATATAGGATGTGTATAACATAGAGAGTTACTTACTAGCATAGGGGGGACCCTATGGCCATAGGGTGTCAATATAGAGCATAGATCGGTTCTTACTAACATAGAGAGACCAAATAGTGCTTTATACATGGGGCCATAGGATGTCAATATAGAGCATAGAGCATAGAGCATACAGAGCTTCTTACTAGAATACAAGGAACCCTATGGACTTCAGACTGCAGGGTGTCAATGTAGAGAAAACAGAGGTTCTCACTAGCGTAGAGGGGAACCTATGGCCTGCATCCCACAAAGTCTCTAGGATATAGAGCAAATAGTGTTTTTACTAGCATAGAGAGCACCCTATGGCCCTAGGTCCATAGGTTGCCAAAAAACCATCATGAAGGGTTTCTTCAAAACATAGAGGGCACCTTGTGCCCTTGGGGTCATAGTATGTGTAGAGCATAGAGAGGTTCTTACTAACATACAGGGGACCCTATGGCCTGAATATAGAGAATATAGAGAATAGATCGGTTCTTACTAGCACAGAGCGGACCCTATGGTCTTCATGCCAAAGGGTGCCAATATAGAACAAATATCAGTTCTTACTAGCATAGAGAGACCACATAGTGCTTTATACCTGGGGCCATAGGGTACCAAAAAAATGAGGGTTGTTCAATGGCATAGAGAGCACCCTATGGCCCTGGGTCCATAGGTTGCCAAAAAACCCTCCTGAAGGGTTTCTTCAAAACATAGAGGGCAACTTGTGGCCTTGGGGTCATCGGATGTGTAGAGAATAGAGAGGTTCTTACTAGCATACAGGGGACCCTATGGCCTTCAGGCCATAGGGTGCCAATATACATCATAGATCGGTTCTTACTAGCAAAGATCGGACCCTATGGCCTTCAGGCCAAAGGGTGCCAATATAGAGCATGGAGAGACTCTTACTAGAATATAGGGGACCATATGGATTTCAAGTCACATGGTGCCAATATAGAGCAAATAGTGTTTTTACTAGTGAGAGGCGGAAGTGAAAAATAGACCCGGTGGCCTCTACACCAAGACTATGCACAATGGCCTCATCATGGGGGATACACAATAGGGGCACCACCTAGCAAGATATGCGGCTAGGACGCATACATATACACAATGAAGCATGCCATGGAAAACAATTTCAAGATCCACGCCCAAATGTGGAATGGGGTGGTCGGAGAATAAGGTGAGAGGAGTGGTGAATGAGTGAGAATGGACTTGCTACTGGTGCATTTTAGTAGGGAAGAGAATGAGGTAGGGGAAACTTGCGAGTATGCTCACTTATCATACAAGAGGTGGAAAATCCGCACACCTCAAGATGGAAGTAGCAAGATGATAGGAATATGAGAGGGAGAGAGAGAGCGTGTGTGTATGGTGACAAATCCGCACACCTTTACATAAGTAGAAAAAAAAGGCAAGGAACAAGCATATACCATACTCACAATGAGATGTATCCAAAGCAACACAAAGTATGGCACCAAGATGGAGTGTGTTGATTGCTTGCAAAAGATGAATACAATAGGTACCGTATGGCAGGAAAATGAGAAGGGGACAAGATCGTAGGAGGCATAATGGAGAGATGGGAGTTGATGGCGAGGAATATCATGAGTGTGTCCACCCTTCTTCTTCTTGAAATTGTGCCTTCAACCCTTAATTACAAGTGGTGTGGAGGTGTGGTGCTCATCTTTTGTGCATGGTGATGATGATGATGATGGTTTTGTGATTATGTGATTAGGGTTCATGCTACAAGCATGTAGCATAAGAGTGTGTATGGATAGGCGTGTGTGTGTGTGTGTGTGTGTATGTGTGTGTGTATGTGTGTGTGTATGGTTCAAGTGAGATCTCATGGCCTCCTTATATAGGGAAGGAGGGGAGGATTTAGCAATATTTCTATTTGAGGTGAGTGTCCCACTTTGGTGACTAGGAAAATGGGGTGCATGTGACTGTGGCTCCCATCTTGTCTCCTCATTATTTAAAATACCAGAGTCAATAGAGAGAGAAGATGAGAGAATGTGGGTAGGATGTAGAGGATAGGATATATTTACAATAGTCTAGCTTGGCTAGACATAAGCTTATTAGGGAGAGAAGAGAGAGGTAAGAAATTTACAAGAAAAATTGTCAAAGGTGGATAGTTGTTGATGAGGATGGATCCTCCAAAAATGGTGATAGAATCACTCTAGACTTTCCAAGACCTCATTAAAAGATCCTTGTCTCTTGTAATCATGCTTGAAGACTTGTAGAACCATAGCCATTCTAGAGGGAAGAAAATTGGGGATGGCATGTGTCACCATTACACGAGAAAACTGGGGTCCACTACAAAAATCATATCTCCGTTTTCATAACTCCAAGAATTATGAAAAAAAATTGAGCTAAAAGTTGAGATCACGAGCTACATCTTTCATGTCGAACGCTCCTTCAGATTCAGGGTTCTTATCTACTTAAAAAATTCAGCCAAATAATGTATTATGTGTGGCTACAAAAGTCTTTTGGTGGGCCCCTTTGAGTGGACTTCTCTCTTGCCTTCAAGTGTAAGCTCCTTCATGTGTATGAAAACATGACCTAGAGTTTTGAAAAGATTGGCAATCATTTAGATGGAGGTATTATTGAAATTTGAAAGTGGGGTTGAGGTTTGAAAATGAAAACTAGTGAATAAAATATTTGGTGGGGTGGAATAATATACATACATGAAAAATATATTAGAAAATACTAAAATATATAATGTAATTTAGAATATATATATTTAATATTTAAGGTCAAAAGAGAGATCAACAAAGAAAGCTTACTTATTTATGCTACATCGTGATTGATTAGCATAAGTCTTATTTATTTAATAAAGGCTAAAACGTTTGTGAAAAAGGGAAGAAAAAATCAAAAGTAACTTATATAATAGGAAATATTTTTGGTAAAAGAAAGAAAAAAAATATGGGGGGTTCCCATGCATGGAAAAGCTTGCCTCACTAGCATAAAGAACATCCTGACCTAGGGGGATTGGTTGTCAAAAATCCATCAAGGGTTCCTATGGCCTTCAGCCCACAAGGTCTTATCAATATAGGGAGAATAGTATTTTTCATTGGCATACAGAGCACCCTTGGGGCCCTTGACCTAGGAACATCCTGACCTAGGGGGATTGGTTGTCAAAAATCCATCAAGGGTTCCTATGGCCTTCAGTCCACAAGGTCTTATCAATATAGGGAGAATAGTATTTTTCATTGGCATATAGAGCACCCTTGGGGCCCTTGAGGCCAACCCGATGGCCTTCAGGCCTTAGGGAGCTAATATAGAGCATGGTGCTTTATATCGGCATAGAGAGCTATGGCCCTAGGGCCATAGCAAAACAATGAGGTTTTTTTGGAAACGATGAGGGCACCTTGTTGTCTTGGGGCCATAGGAAGTCAATATAGATCATAGATCATAGACGATAGAGCATAGAGCAGAAAGAGATTCTTAGTAGCATAGAGGGAACCCTATGACCTTCAGGCCACAGGGTTCCATTATAGAGTAAACATAGGTTCTTACTAGCATAGAGGGGACCGTATGGACTTCATCCACAAGGTCTCCTCAATATAGAGAAAATAGTGGTTTTTACTTGCATGGAGAGAACCATATGGCCCTAGGGTCATAGGTTACCAGAAAAACCTCATGAAGTGTTTCTTTAAAACATTGTGGCCACAAGGGGCCATAGGATGCCAATGTAGAGCATAGAGAGGTTCTTACTAGCATGCAGGGGACCCTATGGCCTTGTGGCCACAGATTGCCATATGGTGTTGGTGTAGAGGCTCTAATGGGGTATTTAGGCCATTCAAGGAATACTTCTTTGAGGGTCCTCTAATGTCATAAGGGAACATGTGATCACACTACCATAGAGTGGCCTAGGTACACTTGTAGAACCATTTTGTTGGCACCCTTTGGACCTAGGACCACATGGTTTAACATAGAGGTGACTCTATGGCCCTAGGTCCATATGGATGTAATAATATCCATCTTGTCTAAATATATGGCATTCTTTTTACAAAAAATGTCTCAGAAGAGAAAGTCAAAGTCAGTTGATGCAACCGGCTCAACACCAAGTTCTTGGTATCTAGATTTTCACTCACCAAATGGTGGAAGTGATGAGAAAGTCCACTTGTTCTTTCAAGATAAAGAGAAATTGCCCTTCAAGGACTGTGGTATTGTCAAGGAGATAAAGAAAGATTGTTCAGATCTTGAAATGTCTCCATGCCTTGGAGTAAAACTACTCAATGTTGACTCCTCCTTGTTGAAGCCTGTGGCCTTTGCTCAAAAATTGGTGAAGGTTGATTATAAAGGAGTGACAATGACAAAAGCAGGGTGGGGAGCTTCAAGACGACACTCCAAGTGAGAACTTTATAGACTTATATATTGAGGGCTTTAAGAAAGTCAATTAATATTTAGGTAAATTGAGCAGCACAAAGAAGAATAAGAAGCGAAAGAATGAAGACACGGGTACAGCAAATCAATCTAAGACGCTCAAGGAGAGTCAGACTCCCTCACTTGGAGAAAATAGTGGAAATGTTGCCGAAGAAAATCTTTCAGTTATACCCTTATAGACTCAAGAAGTAGAAGATTCTAGTGGACTTGCAACCCTAACAGTTGGAACCCCCTCAGTGGTAGTGGTTGTGGACTCAGCATCCTTAGCTGTGTTGGACTCTATTATACAGCTCAAAGAAAAAGATCTTGATAAAGAAGTTGCCAAAACTTCAAAGAGTGGGCTAGATGGATACGTCGGAATTGACCACTATTTTAAATTTGGTGTACAATTTACCCAATTGAGCAATGCAACCTTGCACCAGAAGGCTATATATACAGACCATTATCAGATGTATATGTGAAACATCTCTTGAAGCAATTTGCAGGGCACTCTAGGCCAGTCTCCAGTGCAGCAGACTTGATGCCGTATAACCCAATTACAAAAATGCCTTTACAAACAGCTGAAGTGCATGGAGACAATCTATCAACATACCACTACTGGATTCTAGCTGGTCAGCATTCCATCATAGCAACTAGAGCTTTTTTGCATAACAACAGCACTAAGTATGCTTTGAGAAAAGAGTTCTACAAGTTTAGAACTGCAAGGATAGTGGTAGACGCTCCGAAAGAGGTTGCTGTTCAAATTTCCAGAATGGAGAACATGGAGAGAATAACAGCAATGAAACACCAGCCTTATGTGGAGGTCTTGAAGCATGGCCGTAGTCAATGGCTTGCATATTCTAAACAAACAAAACCCAAGGCAGGTGTTCATGTCGGTCATCCAAGTCGAGCAGGTTGGGATGTAAGTTCCACTTCCCTATGCTTGTTTTTGTTACAAATATGTCTTGAAATAAAGTTAATTTTCTTTTCTTTATTTTGAAGGCCTTTGTAAATGTGGCGAACATCGTGTTCAACCATAAATCATTTTCCAACAAAGAAGCACACATGGTCATGTACGATGATGAAATATATGATCAGTGGATACACATCTTGGAGAAGCATCAGACATCAACTTCTCGTGGGAGACAACCAAGCATAACAACCTTTAGATGCCTAGCTGGTTTAGAAGATAATGAAGTCAAGCTACTACAACAAGAGCTGGCAGATGAGAAGATTTGCTTAGTGAAGCAACCACGTCAACAAGCGGGCATGCTCGACCTCACTGCACGTGCAACGGTCTTAAAGAAGACCAAGGTTTTTGAGCCTCAAATGTTGATGGCATTTAAAGAGATAGATCCATCAGCAATAGCAGTTACTTCATGGGATAAATGTAAGTCTCATTATAGCATTACAGATGAGATTTTCAAATCTCTCTTCAAGAGTTGTACGCAATGGCTAAATCTCCTACTACAAAAAGGAAAGGAGAAAGAGCCAATTCCTGAGATCACTAGGGGATATGTGCAGTGGATCATTGCACAAAAGAATGGCACTTCTATTTTGAAATTCATTTTACCATGGACAATCAAGTGTGTTGGAAAGAATTTGGAAGGCATTGAGTTTCTCTGCAGTGAGAATAGCTCTAAAATTTGTGTTGGTGTTTGCATCATAGACACAACACACAAAATTATTACATCTAGTGGTTGGAGTGCTTCCCAATTTGGTAAAGTAATTGATGGAGGATTTGGGGTAGCACATCAACCATCAGAGTTTTTAATTGCCGGCTTAGTCAAGTATCAGCATGCTGCTTCCCTAGAGAAGGCAATTTCTGAAAAAGCTAAATGGTATGAAATGCACGTTCTACCTTTGAGCTCCTTAATAGGATAAGAGACCATCCAAACATGTGCTCTTCGTGAAGTAGTTTTTAGGGTTTGGGCATTCTTCAGTCAAGGAGAGCAGTACACCAACTACTCTAGTGTTAAAGAGTCATTGTTGGAGCTAGTGCATACTCTCTCCATCAATGACGACGAGTATGATACTATGACCACGGACAAATCCTTTTTTGTACGTCGTGAAATCAAATGCATCTGTCTCAAAGAAGATGATCAAGTGATAGACATCTTCTCGTTAGGCTATGGGACTAAAGAGGCACTACAACAACAGAGAAAGGTGATATCAGTTGCATGTAGTAGTGATCAAATCACGCAATTGGAATCTCTTTGCCATTCCATAGTGGAAGAATACCTTGATCTTAGAAGGTGGGCAGGTGTGGATAACAGAGAGAAAGTCAATGCAAGGGATTCAGAGGAAGAAGAAAGTGAAGAACCATTGGATGCAAGTGTTGAGGCCATTCTAGAAAGTCTACAGGAAACAGGTTAAGCTAGCCACCCATGATATTACATTACTGATATTTAGATTATTATTGTTCTCATTTTATTTTATTTGTCCCATCTCAAATCTGCCCATGATGTCAAAAACATTGATGTTTGGCTCATTATTGTTCTCAATTTATTTTCTTTGAAAAAATGTGAACTTGTGAGTTTGAGTTTTTTCACAATAAATGAATTAGACTTAAGTGTATGATATTATATGGACATGTTTTGGTAAATAGAATTCTACATTTATATATGGTCATAAGATATATATTAGGTAATACTTTAAAGTTAATTGATCATATGAGGTTTGGGAAGAATACACTATGACTTGAGGATCATAGAGTTCTTTGTAGACATGACACCCTATGGCCCTAGGGCCATAGAATCCCCCAAAAGAAAATGGGATATCCAACAACCTTACAGATGTAGGGTGATTACACCGAGTTTCTAAAAGGGCACATAAGCATCATAGAGTTCTTTGTAGACATGACACCCTATAGCCCTAGGGCCATAGAATCCCCCAAAAGAAAATGGGATATCCAACAACCTTACAGATGTAGGGTAGACTTGAGGATCATAGAGTTCTTTGTAGACATGACACCCTAATATGGCCCTAGGGCCATAGAATCCCCCAAAAGAAAATGGGATATCCAAAAACCTTACAGATGTAGGGTGATTACACCGAGTTTCTAAAAGGGCACATAAGCATCTGGGTTACTCTATAGCCTTAGGCCCATAGGGTGTCAACATAGAATCCCCCAAAAGCATTTGGATAACCTACAATCTTACGGATATAGGGTGATTACATAGAGTCTTTAAAAGGGCACATAAGCATTTGGGCTAGTCTACAGCCTTAAGACCATAGGGTGTCAACACAGCTATCCTACAATCTTATGTATATAGAGAGATTACATAAAGTCTCTAAACGGGCACATGAGTATTTGGGCTATTCTAGAAGGAAACATAAGTTATCCAAAAGCATTTGGGATACCCTAAGGCCTTAGGGCCATAGGGTGGTGACATGGAATCTCCACACGGGCACTTAAATCACCCCATGGATGCAAATCACCTAGCTCTTATGGACACATCTTATAAAACATCACATGACACCCTATGGCCTTTAGACCATAGGTTGGTTATTCTAAGTCACCTAAAGACTCTTTAAGTGTTTCAAGAACACTTTCGTTGGCCTTATATCTTGTGTCCATATACATTAAGGACATATATTTCTTACCTTGTGATTAAGGTTTAATATTCTATTGAGAATGAAATAAGCTAGAAAAAACTAAAAAGTATTTAGTCCTCAAAATTCCAGAATGAGAGTTTGAACAATTGATGTATGATCATGTTTTGTTGGGTGTAAGTTCTTCTATTGTGAATTGATGGTGTAAGCGTTTGAAATAATTATCTTTGCATTGCAACTAACTAGATTAAACATATATTCAACATTTGTTGTAAATGCCAATTATTTGCTTAAATAGTAAACATCAAGTATAAATGGTTATTGAAGCATTTGTCCTTTGGATTATGTGAAGATCTAGTTCTTTGATTGTAACAAGATTTTATTCAAAGATATAAAGTGCGAGTATTTTGTTCCAAACTATGATTTTGTTTCTCTTCTAGATGATGCAGAGAATTGGAATTTATATCTTGAATTTTTTTCAATAGAGAGAAGCTAGGACTAGTAGAATTTTTTAGCTTGTCATGTAGCAATCGGAACATTGTATCAAGGTTTATTGCAAAGAAATGATTGTATAATGTATAACCATTGTTTAAGTTTGTAAATTGGAAGTAGAAGGCAATGCAAGTTCCAAAACATGTGCAATGCCATAAGGAGAATCCAGCACAAATACTTTTGGCCCTCAGGAATGTAGCAATCGGAACATTGTATCAAGGTTTATTGCAAAGAAATGATTGTATAATGTATAACCATTGTTTACGTTTGTAAATTGGAAGTAGAAGGCAATGCAAGTTCCAAAACATGTGCAATGCCATAAGGAGAATACATCACAAATACTTTTACCCCTCAGGATTTGTAGATCAAAGTGCATGGTGAGCCGGACCTTCCATCAACCAACAGATCAATGCATTTGTGAATTAAAGTACTTGAAATTTTGATTTAAATGTTTGAATGTTATGATGATATTTGAAGGCAAAGACCCCTTCAACTATGTGGTAAAGCAACAAATGTATGATGTATGATAATGATTCAATTTTATATATCGTGTTGCATATTTATCGCATTTTTTAGCTTACACATTTTGCTAGCATAGAGGACACCCTATGGCCCTAGGACCATAGGATGCCATCATATCCCATGTACAATTTCTCTTTTACCATAGAGGACATCTTATGGATCTAGGGTCATAAGACGCCAACATAGTGCATAAATGGCTTCTTATAAGCATACACATAAACACAGTGCATAGAGGGAATTTTACTAGCATAAAGATCGCCCTATGGCCTTGGGACCTAGGGTGCCAACATAGAGCATAGAGGGATTTTTATAGCACCTTGTTGCCCTTGGGATGCCATAGTGCCATAAAATGGTTTTTGTATATATAGTAGAAAATTCTCACACACATGATACCTTGGTCACCATCTAGCCCTTGGACCATATGATAGTAGCATGGAGGACACCCTATAGCCCTAGGGCTTCCTTCTATCCCTAGGGCCATACACTGCCAACATATAGTATACATGGTTTCTTCATAGAGCAAACCTTTTAGTCCTACACTATAGAGTGGAAACCTAGACCATATAATGTATCCTACTAGCATAGAAGGCACCCTATGACCCTGAGGCCAAAGAGTACCAATTTAGGGCATAAAGGGTCTCTTCCTAAATTGAAGGGCACCTTGTGGCCCTAGGGATCACCCTATGGCCCCAGGGCCATAGGGTGTCAACATAGTCAAATGGGGTGTAAACTTAGAGCATAGAGGGTTTCTTACTATCATGGAGAACACCATGTGTCCTTGGTGCCATAGGGTGCAAACATATAGCATGGAGGGTTTCTTGCTAGCATAGAGAGCACCCTATGGTCTTGGGGCCATATGATTCCAACAAAGAGCATAAACGGTTTTTTGATAGCATAGAGGATAGCTTATTTCCCTGGGGCCATATGATACAAAAATAAAAGAGTCTTAAGAAGGGAACCTAGGCCACTAAATCACCATGGGGCCATAAGGTGGTCTTTGTGGGGAATGCTCCTAAAGGGTTCCTTGGCTATCCTATGGCCTTTGGGCCATAGGCTACCGACATAGAGTTTAGATGGTTTCTTACTAACGTAGAGCTCACCTTGTGGCCTACAGTCTTTAGATTCTAATATAGAGTTTCAATGGTTTTATACTAGGCGTAAGGGGCACCCTATGGCCTTGGGGCCATAGAGTGTCAATGTAGAGCGCAGAGGTTTCCTTTCTAGCATAGAGGGAACCATGTGGCCTAGGAGCCATTTGATGCACCCTATGGCCCGAGGGCTGTAAGTTACCAATGTAGACAAGGTTTCTTAATAGCATTATAAAGGGTACCTTGTGGTCCTCAAATCTCCATAGGGTGCCAACATAGAGTGTAGAGGGTTTTTCTTACTAGCATAGAGGACATCCTATGGCCTTGGGGCCATAGGGTTTCAATATTGAGCATAGAGTATTTCTTACTAGCATAGAGGCTACCTTGTAGCCCTAGGTCCATAGGGTGCAAACATAGAGAATAGAGGATTTATTACTATCATACAAGGTACCTTGTGGCCCTAGGTCCATAGGGTGTAAAAATAGAGCATAGAGGATTTGTTACTAGCACAGAGGGCACCCTTTGGCCCAAAGGCCATAGAGTGACAACATGTAGCATAAAGGGTTTCTTACTAGCATAAGAGGAAGACCTTGTGGCCCTCGGGTCATAGGGTGCCAACATAAAGCATATATGGTTTCTTACTAGTGCTCATAGAGGGCATCTTGTGGCCCTATGACAACCCATGGCCTTAGGGCCATAGGGTGACACATAAATAAAGTACCATATGGATTTGAAACCATATATCTATTTATATGTTGAGACCTCCCAACAATCCTAACGCTATGGCCTTGAGGCCATAAACAGACATATTTTGGATTATCTTAAAGTCATAGAGATATCTACAAAGAGAACTGTATGGCCTGAAGGCCATAAGAAACTTAGTTAAGGAAATCATCCAATGCAAGAAGATCATGGCAATAGAAAATGAGACTTCTGCTCTAGAGCTTAAAGGCATAAATGTTTCTCCAAGTATACTTCTAGGCGCCACCATCATGGACAAAGAACTAATTTAGCTAGATAAAGATCAGGAATCTCTAGACAATAAGGAGCGTAAAATTAAATTCATTGTAGATGTGTTGTTAGTTAGTAAATTTGCTAATTGCGATTAGTTTTTTCTAAGAGTGTGAAAAAAAAGAGCTATCAAAATGTAGATACTTTGGAATCCAAAATTAGGTGCTCTTTAAACTTGCAGTCCTTCAACAAGATATTGTGGCTGACAAAGTTTTACTGGAGATTGTTGGTATAGAGGATGCTAATGCCATTGACCCTACTAAGAAAGATTCTATCAATCTCCATGTCAAGCAAAGAAATTCTGACGAAGATGACAAGAATCTAGAAGTCTTTGAAGGTCAACTGCTACAATGACCGGAGATAAATTTAAAGAGAATCCAATGGAAGAAGATAGTGAAAGTTCCAGAACATGTGCAAGGGAAGAAGAAGAATCTAATGAAAATAATCTAGTAGCCCAAGAGTTGGGAATTGGATTGCATGACACCACAATGGAAGTAGAAGAATTTTTTTTCTTTTTTTTTCTGAAAAGCTCTTTCAATTTCGGAGTATTAACTTACACATTTTTCTAGCATAGAGGACACCCTATGGCCCTAGGACCATAGGATGCCATCATATCCCATGTACAATTTCTCTTTTACCATAGAGGACATCTTATGGATCTAGGGTCATAAGATGCCAACATAGTGCATAAATGGCTTTTTATAAGTATACACGTAAACATAGTGCATAGAGGGAATTTTACTAGCATAAAGATCTCCCTATGGCCTTGGGGCCATAGGGTGCCAACATAAAGCATAGAGGGCTTCTTATTAGCACCTTGTTACCCTTCGGACACACATGATACCTTGGTCACTATGTGGCCCTTGGACCATATGATAGTAGCATAGAGGACACCCTATAGCCCTAGGGTTTCCTTCTATCCCTAGGGCCATACACTGCCAACATATAGTATACATGGTTTCTTCATAGAACAAACCTTTTAGCCCTACGCAATTGAGTGGAAACCTAGACCATATAATGTATCCTACTAGCATAGAAGGCACCCTATGACCCTAAGGCCAAAGAGTACCAATTTAGGGCATAAAGGGTCTCTTCCTAGGTTGAAGGGCACCTTGTGGCTCTAGGGAGCACCCTATGGCCCCAGGGCCATAGGGTGTCAACATAGTCAAATGGGGTGTAAACTTAGAGCATAGAGGGTTTCTTACTATAATGGAGGACACCCTGTGTCCTTGGTGCCATAGGGTGCAAACATATAGCATGGAGGGTTTCTTGCTAGCATAGAGAGCACCCTTATGGGCTCCCTATGGACTTGGGGCCATATGATTCCAACAAAGAGCATAAACGGGTTTTTGATAGCATAGAGGATAGCTTATTTCCCTGGGGCCATATGATACAAAAATAAAAGAGTCTTAAGAAGGGCACCTAGGCCACTAAATCACCATGGGGCCATAAGGTGGTCTTTGTGGGGAATGCTCCAAATAGGTTCCTTGGCTATCCTATGGCCTTTGGCTACCAACATAGAGTTTTGATGGTTTCTTACTAACATAAAGCTCACCTTGTGGCCTACGGTCTTTAGATGCTAATATAGAGTTTCAATGGTTTCATACTAGGCATAAGGGGCACCCTATGGCGTTGGGGCCATAGAGTGTCAATGTAGAGCGTAGAGGTTTCCTTTCTATCATAGAGGTCACCATGTGGCCTAAGAGCCATTTGATGCACCCTATGGCCCGAGGGCTATAGGTTTCCAATGTAGACCATAGAGGCTTTCTTTCTAGCATAGAGGGAACCTTGTGACCTAGGGGCTATTTGGTGCTCCCCTAGAGCATACAAGGTTTCTTAGTAGCATTATAAAGGGTACCTTGTGGCCCTCAAGTCTCCATAGGGTTCCAACATAGAGCGTAGAGGGTTGTTCTTACTAGCATAGAGGACATCCTATGGCCTTGGGGCCATAGGGTTTCAATATTGACCATAGATGATTTCTTACTAGCATAGAGGCTACCCCGTGGCCCTAGGTCCATAGGGTGAAAACATAGATAATAGATGATTTCATACTATCATAGAGGGTACCTTGTGGCCCTAGGTCCATAGGGTGAGAACATAGAGCATAGAGTTTTTGTTGCTAGCACATAGGGCACCCTATGGCCCAAAAGCCATAGAGTGATAACATTTAGCATAAGGGGTTTCTTACTAGCGTAAAAGGCAGACCTTGTGGCCCTCGGGTCATAGGGTGCCAACATAAAGCATATATGGTTTCTTACTAGTGCTCATAGAGGGCATCTTGTGGCCCTATGACAACCCATGTCCTTAGGGCCATAGGGTGACACATAAATAAAGTACCATATGGATTTGAAGCCATATATCTATTTATATGTTGAGACCTCCCAATATTCATAGAGATATCTACAAAGAGAACCGTATGGCCATAAGAAACTTAGTCAAGGAAATCATCCAATGCAAGAAGATCATGGCAATAGAAAATGAGACTTCTGCTCTAGAGCTTAAAGGCATAAATGTTTCTCCAAGTATACTTCTAGGCGCCACCATCATGGACAAAGAACTAATGTAGCTAGATAAAGATTGGGAATCTCTAGACAATAAGGAGCATAAAAATAAATTCATTGTAGATGTATTGTGAGTTAGTAAATTTACTATTTGCGATTAGTTTTTTCTAAGAGTGTGACAAAAAAGAGTTATTAAAATGTAGATGCTTTGGAATCTAAAATTAGGTGTTCTTTAAACTTGTAGTCCTTCAACAAGATATTGCGGCTGACAAAGTTTTACTCGAGATTGTTGGTATAGAGGATTCTAATGCCATTGACCCTACTGAGAAAGATTCTATCAATCTCCATGTCAACCAAAGAGTTTCTAACGAAGATAACAAGAATCTACAAGTCTTTGAAGGTCAACTGCTACAACGACTGGAGATAAATTTAAAGAGTAATCCAATGGAAGAAGACAGTGAAAGTTCCAGAACATGTGCAAGCGAAGAAGAAGAATCCAATGAAAATATTCTAGTAGCCCAAGAGTTGGGAATTGGATTGCATGACACCACAATGGAAGTTCGAGAACATGTGCAACGCCAAAAGGAGAACCCAACACAAATATTTTAGCACCCCAGGATTTGGAAATCCAAGTTCATGGTGAGTCAGACCTTCCATCCACCAACAAACCAATGCTGACTATAATAGTGAGCTTGTGTGGATTTTTCCTAAGGAGATACTGGCAAAAGTCCAAGAAAATGAAGAGCTTAAAGTTTGGACATGAGCATATTGTTCTTCGTCCAGGATGCATTGAGTTTTTAACCCTAGAATGGTAACCTAACAGGACATAAAAGTGTCCTTTCAGGGTTTTGGGAAAAAATTCAAAAACCATAGTAGATCCACTCATTTTGAAAAATCCTTTCATGAGCTTATAGTTCAATAAGTACTACATATGGAAAAAATGAGAAACTTGTAATTTTTCTCATCCCTTGGTCACTACAAGCCTCCAAAGTTGATGGACCAGTGCATTTTGCCCAAAACAGCAATTTCTTACGGTTGATTGCATATAAATAAGAGTGGAGATTTTTGTAGGACATGAGATAAAATGCCTCGTTAACTTCAATGGGTTGGTGACCAAAACATATGGTTGCTTTTACCTCACTAATTTCTTTTTGGGCAAAGACAATAGGTACAAAAAAGTTGCATTTTTTCCATTCTACGGACCTATCATCAAAGTTTCTATAGTCACGCTCAATACAAATACTATATACATGTTTTCTTAGTTCCCTTTGGGCCTTTGGATTCAAAAGGAGACATGGAGCATGTCAAAAGGATAATGGATCTCTTACAATTGGAACCTTGGGGGCAATGATAAAGTGCTAAATACAGCAAACATGAAAAAACTGGATTTAGCATTATGACCTCTAGAAACTCATAGAAACTACTCAATATCTAGCCAAGTTTGTAGTCTATGATTAGATATGGTCACTACCTACAAAATACACACAATTGGCCTAAGAAACTAGAAATATTGAGAAAGTTATACTTGCTACTCTAAAATGTATCGTATTCTTCATCAATCAAAAAAATCAACCATCATCATATACTATGCTATATAGCATATTAGGTCCCCCAAAACTTAAGGAAGATTAGCTTTATGTTATACATTACACTTACACAATCGAAATTGAATTTTGATATCAAGAAATCCACCAAAAAAATCATAAAAGTGCTAATTTTGCCCAAAAAACAGGATTATGCAATTCTTGTAAATTGGTCATAACTTTTAATTTTAACACTTAGCTCTCCCTACAAGCATCAAAACATGTTGAGAACTATGAAGGCCTAACCTCTAGCCATCTAAACCTCACAAACATGAAGTTTAGAGTGGTATAGTTGCCAAAAATTGAAAAAAAGCCAAAAACAGGACCCGTTTTTTCACACTGTTTAGGTTCAAAAATGTTGTGCAAGAGTAAGGTTAGTGGTGAGATCGATACTCAAAACATAATGCTAAGTTTTTTTAAGCTCATAAGGCAACTTTGTGGATATATAGCATCTAGAAATTCATTTTCATACTCTTCAAATAATTCAAGCAAAATGGTCACTTAACATGACACAAAAGTGTCCAAGGACATAAAAGTGTCCTGTTACCATTCTAGTGGTAAAGGCTCTATTTAGCAATTTGAATGTAGGGATATGGTCAGTTGCTAATGACATGCATATTGTGGACATCATCAAGATTTTAGAAAAGGAAGCCAAAGAAAAATTTCCATTCTTTATGATCTGGGGGCAAAGCCAATGTCAACCATGCGTAGAATCAAGGATCACTCGCTTAGATAATCCAGGAGTAGAAGCACTTTTCAAACCGCTGGCTATTGAAAGGTACAGAAGCAATCATGCTTGCCCAAAAATTGGGATACAAGGAGCCTGTGATCAAAGTACATGAAGCCAGGAATTATATAAAGCATCTAAAAATTCAGTATGATCTCAAATAGCCCTATATCAAGAAATGATGGAGCAATGTTTTGTAACATTTTGTCATTTACAAAGATCTTTATGTACTCAGAGACTTTGTTAGAGTGCTTAGGGTTTCAAGATATATGAAGATGTAAATGATTAATAGTTTTTTAAATTGTCTTTCAATACTATAAGTAACTTCTGAGTTTCATGTGCCAAATGCTCTTTTTTTTAAAGCTTTTATAGATTTTTTGCTTTGAAATTTGAGTTCATTGTGCCATCAAAGACAATCTACATGCTCATAAGGTCAAATCTCACCCTATATGTCCTTGGGGGAATTTCACTTTATGGTCTCAACACCCTATGAATTTAAGGCCATAGGGTCATAGTTTGGCATGTGTTCTTGCATAGTACTTACTAAGTGTAACCACAAATTAGAACCCTATGTCCCTAAGGTCTTCAACACACTTAAGATCTCTATATTAACTTTTTTTTTTAATCATTTCAGGGCTTCTAAGAAAAAATGTTTTGCTATTAGATTATCACAAAATAGAGGAGCTCCCTTTCATATTACATCAAATATCACATTCAAACCAAGAGCAATGGTTTCATTATCTACCAACATCTTTCAAACAGGACAAAAGAACGCTTATCTTGGATTTAGAGGGTGTGCTTCTTGCAACATTTGAGCTTCAATCAAGGCCAACTTGAACGAAGTACATGTGCATTGTAGAAGATAACAATGAGGTTTATGCGGTGCGTCCAGATGCAGAGTATTTCTTAAGATTTTGCTTTGAGTTCTTTGAGGTTTGGGTTTGGAGCTGCCATCGTTTACAAAAAGTTCAACACATAATCAAGACCTGTTTTCCTACACAAAGTCACAAATTCAAGATGATTATGGATAACCGATGCTGCCAAAATTCAAATTTCAGGATCGGTTACAAAAGAGCCTATCACAAAAATCTTTCGACCATATGGAAGCTATTTGATTATTTAGATGGGGGCAACACTATAATATTTGATGATAGTCCATATCGAGTGATGTGGAATATGCAAGGAACTTATATGATTTTTCCAAAGTTTTGGAACCAACCTACTCTATTTCTTCAAAGTTTTTTAAAAGATGAAATTGTTCCATGGTTATTGTTGAGATGTCGAGCTCTACACCTTGAGCTGGCATCCACTACGGGTCTTGGCCTCTTACGGAATTTACTCACTGGCACGTTAGGTGACCGACACAGAGGATCTCTGCCAGTCATTCTACAGCTGGGACTACACTTATAGTGTCAGCCTAGTACGCTTCTAGCGAGTTCACACTTAGTGACCGCATGTAAATATGTGCTACTTTTCAGCTTTAGCACTTAGTCATTTTGTACTCTCTTTTCTGTGAAGAAGAAGAAGAAGCTTTCCATCTCTGTGTGCTTTGTGCTTGTCTTGTGTAGCTCTCTTGCATCCTCATTATTTACATGGTATCAGAGCCTGGTGCGGGCAAGAGAGGCTAAGAGAGCAAGAGCATCACAATCCCTTCGTTCGCAATCCACGACCAGATGCCGTACAAGTACAAGTTTCGCATAAGTTTCTGAACAGGTCTCCAAAGTGCAGTATACAGAGATTTACTCTACAAGTATAGTGGTTGTATGTACGCTTGAATGTGGACACTCGTTGAGTGTAGAAAGCGTTACAGGTACCACGATAGCAGGTTCAGCAGATTTGTAGGTTTTTGCAGATTGCAGCTATTTTGTCTTAGTGCTTCAAGATGTCTAACGGTTTCAGTCAGATTGTAACTGATAAGCTTGAGAAAAATAACTACCCTGCATGGAAGTTCAGAATAACAAATTTCCTAAAAGGAAAAGGTTATTGGGACTATGTAGAAGGAGACAATGAAAAGGAACCAGAGATTCCCGAGGCAAATGCTACAGCAAAACAAAGGAAAGCTTTGAGGGACTGGCAACAAGGCGAGAGCAAAGTGATGTATTGGCTTTCTATGAGCATCACAGATGGCATGATGGGCTATCTACAGGATGCTGAAACCCCCGCCATTGCATGGAGAACATTAGGCAGAGTGTTCGAGGTGAACACCAAGTCCAGGAAGCTTCAACTAAAGTCGGAGCTAGATCAGGTTAAGAGGAACAACCTCTCAACCAATGATTATGCCTTGAAGATCAAGAGTATCATTGAGGCTCTTGGATCTATTAAAGTATCGGTGGAAGACGATGACATTGTCCTTGCATGCTTGGATGGTCTAGGAGATGAGTACATGCATTTTAGGTCTTCCATGAATACAAGAGACGACATCCCCGTGTTCCAAGATTTGATTTCTATGCTTATTCTTGAGGAGAATAACCTTGACACATCTTCTTCTCATGGCAGAAAGAATTCTGAACAGGCCTTCTATTCTAACTCCAACAGAGGTAGAGGTAGAGGTCGTGGTCGAGGCCCAAGGGGTTGAAGGGGCCAATTTCTGGAAGGTCAATCAAATCAAAACAATACAGGTGGCAGGGGAAACCAGTCTCAAGGCAGGGGGAGTCAAAGAGGTCGTGGTGCAGGATCAAGCAGGCAGCAACATACTCTAGATAGCAGAGAATGTTGGACTTGTGGTGAAAGAGGTCACATGTCACGTGACTGTCCAAAGGGAAAAGCAAGTGGAAAGAGAGAACGAGGCAACTATGCATCTACTAGCAGAGATGCAGATGACAGCAAAAATGAGCGCATGTTTGTTATGCGGCATGTAAAGAACACAATGACTGCAGAGAATTCCACCCAAGATGATGTTTGGTATGTGGATTCAGGTGCCTCTAATCACATGACGTCTCGTGGAGAGTGGTTTAGAGATATGCGCAAACCAGATGTGTCAGGCTATGTGCAGACAGGAGATGACACAGCTCACCCCATTGCTCATGTAGGGGACATACCTCTAAATACGAAGAGTGGGAAATCAAAGTACTTAGCAGATGTACTTCATGTCACAAAAAAGAATCTTATTTCTGTTGGACAAATGGTTGAGCAGGGTTTGCAGGTTTGCTTCAATCCAAATGGCTGTTATGTAAAAGATTTCCAGAATGGCTGTAAGCTGATCACAGAGGGCAAATGTGTGGGCAGAATGTTTACGCTGTATGTAGACATGCCTGAGGTAAAAGCTGCATTATTTGCACAGGGCACAGGTGTTGTGGCTGATGTTGACATTTGGCACAAACGCATTGGCCATGTCAATGAGCAAAGATTGCGTAGCATGCAATCAAAACAGATTGTAAAAGGTTTGCCCAAATTCAAGGTGGATGGTATGCATAAAGTGTGTGGAGCATGCCAGTTTGGAAAACAATCAAAGGGCTCATTTCCACATGAGCGCAATGTATGTAAAAAGCCACTTGAGGTGGTGCACACAGATGTTTGGGGTCCAGCCGATACTGCAAGTATACATGGTTGCAGGCATTATGTCTCTTTCATTGATGACCATACAAGGAAAGTATGGGTCTACTTCATGCGTAACAAAAGTGAAGTGTTTGGTCACTTTCAAGACTTCAAAGTCATGATTGAGAAGGAGACATATATGCAAATCAAGACATTGAGGTCAGATGGAGAGGGAGAGTACTTCTCCAATGATTTTTCAGATTTTCTGCAAATGCATGGTATACGTAGGCAGTTTACATGCAGATATACTCCACAATAGAATGGGGTCGCAGAAAGGAAAAACAGGCACATTGCAGAGGTTGCACGTGCATTGATGAATGAGAAGAACATGCCTCATCGTTTCTGGGCTGAAGCCGTAAATACAATTGTGTACATTATGAACAGGACACCTACAGCTGCGGTGCATAATGTAACACCTGAGGAAAAGTTTACAGGTACAAAGCCTGATTTGGCACACTTGAAAGTGTTTGGCTGCATAGCTTACGTGCATGTACCAGATGAGTTGCGTAGGAAATTGGATCCTAAAGCAGAGAAATGTATTCTTGTGGGATGTTCCCTTGAACAAAAGGGGTACAGGTGCTACAATCCTACTACACGAGAATTACGAGTGAGCAGAGATGTAGTCTTTGATGAGATGAGCAACTGCTACAGTAATGCACATGGCACTATTGGGGCTGATGTAAAAGATGATGTGGTTGTACAAAATGTGAGGCCACAGTCACAGGTTTTGAGTGGACCACAAGAGTCCTTTTCTCATGGCTCTGTTGAGAAACCATGGAATGGTAGACTACGTACGCAGGTTACTCCACCAACAGGTACAGGGAATGTATCACGAAAAGGAAAGGAAAAGGTTGATGAACCTCACTTTATGGTTGATGCATCATCAGGGTTTTCACATGTAGACACGGATTCAGATGGTTCTGAACAAAGTCTTAATGAGGAATTTGGAATTCCGGCTGTCAGGACGCCTGGTGTAAGGAAAGTACAAGAAGATGCTAGAGGGCAAAGGAGTGACCCAGGACTGTGCAGATCTAATAGAGTCAGAAATCCAGTTCAGAAATTCACTTATGATGGGTATCTAGCGCATCACCAAGCCTACATGGCTAAGGTGATACAAGATGTGGAGCCCACATGTTTTGAGGATGCAGTTGGAAATGTGCATTGGGATGATGCAATGAATGAAGAGATGGCTGCATTGGAAGCAAACGACACATGGGAGTTGGTGCCATTGCCAAGTGGCAAGAAATCTATTGGCTGTAAATGGGTGTATAAAACCAAGCATAAGGTTGATGGTAACATTGAGCGTCACAAGGCAAAGCTGGTCGCAAAGGGTTATGCACAGGCGTATGGCATAGACTATGAGGAGACCTTTGCTCCAGTGGCAAAGATGACGACTGTGAGAGCTATCATAGAAGTGGCTGCATCTAGAGGATGGATTATGCATCAAATGGATGTAAAGAACGCCTTCTTGAATGGTGAGTTGCAAGAGGAAGTGTATATGGATCAGCCACCTAGTTATGTCAATCCAGGTTACCCAGATTATGTATGCAGACTTCTCAAAGCTTTGTATGGTTTGAAGCAGGGCTCTAAAGCATGGTATGACAAGATTGCCAAGTATCTTGTCAGTATTGGTTTTAGGAGAGCTCATGATGATCATTCACTCTATGTATGTGAGAGTGTGAGGATTGTGGTCATTATGATATATGTAGATGACCTTATTATTGTTGGTGACAATGCTATGGAGATTGACCGTGTGAAGGGTCTTCTCAAACAAGAGTTTGAAATGAAAGATTTAGGCGAGTTGCGCTACTTTCTTGGCATTCAGGTGATCAGAACTCCAGAGGGTGTATGGCTATCACAAAGACAGTATGCTTTGGACATGTTGTCAAAGTATGGTATGGCTGATTGTAAGCCAATTTCTATTCCCTTGGATGTGAATGCAAAGCTGAGTGTAGAGAAGGGTGATGTTGTTGAGGATGTCAACATGTACAGGAAGATTGTGGGTAGTCTAATCTACTTGACTATCACGAGGCCAAACTTGAGCTACACAGTAGGCTTAGAGAGTCCGTTCATGCAGCTTCCAAGGAAGCCACATTTGGATGGAGTATGACGCACACTTAGGTATGTGCAAGGTACTCTTGACTACACATTGTTCTATGCAGCAGATGCACCATTAGCATTGTATGGGTATACAGATGCAGATTGGGCAGGTAGCATTCTTGATAGGAGATCTACGAGTGGCTTCATGTTCTCTTTTGGGAGTGTTGCTGTTACTTGGATCAGCAAAAAGAAACCTACGGTTGCTTTATCGAGCACATAGGCCGAGTACAGAGGTGCAGCAGTTGCGGCGTGCGAGGTAGCTTGGCTACACACATTACTTGAGGACTTGGGAGTGCAGGTGGACCAGCAGATTTTCATCCATTGTGACAACCTCAGCAGCATGCAGTTGGCTAGGAACCCAGTGTTCCATGCCAGGACCAAATACATAGAGGTCCATTACCACTACATTCGAGAGCGAGTGTTGGCGGGCGACATCGACTTGGTCTACGTCAGCACAGAGGAGCAGATAGCGGATATCTTTACCAAGGCCCTCGGAGCTGAGAAGCTTCAACGTTTTCGGACTATGCTTGGACTCTGCGACATGCAGAGCTTGAGGGGGAGTGTTGAGATGTCGAGCTCTACACCTTGAGCTGGCATCCACTACGGGTCTTGGCCGCTTACGGCATTTACTCACTGGCACGTTAGGTGACCGACACGGAGGATCTCTACGAGTGATTCTACAGCTGGACTACACTTATAGTGCCAGCCTAGTACGCTTCTAGCGAGTTCACACTTAGTGACCGCATGTACATATGTGCTACTTTTCAGCTTTAGCACTTAGTCATTTTGTCCTCTCTTTTCTGTGAAGAAGAAGAAGAACCTTTCCATCTTTGTGTGCTTTGTGCTTGTCTTGTGTAGCTCTCTGGCATCCTCATTCTTTACAGTTATGTGGATGGTTGTATGCTAAAGACAAGAGAGACTATACCATAAGAAATTTTGTAATGTTCCATCCTGATCCTCAGACTCACTATGTAATGCAATGTTATATGTCTCAAAGGACTCAAAATCTCAAGAGAAGGAGGCCATTTTAAGTGTACTAGTTAAGTATTCTAAATAGCATCTACCAAGTATTTGGCAATGTGTACTTTTTAAAATTTAAACTTGATGGAATGTTGTGGGATATCTTGAAACATCTTTAAGCCGTTTTTTTAATGAAGTGCATCCTATTGTCAGGAGACTTCTCTCATTCAAGTTCTTTGGTTTCATTGTTTGATGCTTCTATGGTATTGTTAACTTTTTCTTCTTATTAATTGTCTTTATTAAGTGATCCAAACAATCAAAATTTCTTGACATTTGGTAGTGTTACAAAACGGTGTTTTTTGAACACCCTCAATCTTGGAGATATCATACTCTTTCTAGTTAGTATTTTATTGTATATACGATGAAGACCATCATTTTTATGAAACTGTCAAGTTGGTGGTAATCTCTATGTTTATACTTTATACTATTTTGACATAATCAATGTATACAATGTGTATTATTCACATCAAATGGTGTTTTTAAACACCTCCTTTTTTTGAGACACCATCTCTAAAACCTTTGAGTGAAGTTTTAAAGCATGTACTTGATGTAAAAAATCTTCATCTTAACATTGATTCTTTGGCACAAACTTATATTAGGAGTTTTTATATTGTAGTTTTATGTTAAGAAATAATTTCAAAGTTAGAATTATGATAGTTTATCTAAGTAAGTGTCTCATCTAACTTTGTATAGTTAAATAAAATACCAAATGGAATTATAGGTGCAATAGATGACATCTTATGGTCTTAGGGCCATAGGATACTCTATAGTATTGTTTATATTTTTTAATTGTTTGTGAACATAGATCATAGAGGGTTTTTCTCACTACCATAGAGGATATCCTATGGCTTTGGGGCCACATGGTCTCAATATTGAGCGTAGAGGATTTCTTACTAGCATAGAGGGTACCTTGTGGCCCTAGGTCCATAGGGTGAAAACACAGAGTATAGAGGATTTATTACTAGCACAGAGGGCACCCTATGGTGTAAGGCCATATGGTGACAACATATAGAATAAAGGGTTTCTAACTAGCATACGAGGCACACCTTGTGCGCTTGGGGACATAGTGTGCCAACATAGAGCATAGAAGGGTTTCTTATTGGCATAAACAACATCTTGTGGCCCTAAGACAACCTACATCCTTAGGGACATAGGGTGGCACATAAATAAAGTCCCATATGGCTTTGAAGGATTGGACCTCTTTGTACGTTGGGACCAGCTAACAATCCTAACCCTATGGCCTTGAGGTCATAAAGAGACATATTAAAGTCATAGACATGTCTACAAAGAGCACCATATGGCCTTAAGGCCATAGGTGCAATAGATGGCATCTCATGGTCTTATAGCCATAGGATACTATATAGTATTTTTTTGACTTTTTAAGTGTGAAATATTAGTTTGAATGTTGTTTAAATTATCTTGTATTTAAAACTTGATAGCATGCTACAAAACCATGACCAAGTATTTTGTTATACATGGATTAAGGTCACCAAATTATGACAAGAGTGTTTAAATAGTATTTGCCTTTACATATTATCTTTTTTAATTGTTGTAATCAATCTATATGCTGCTTTAAAATCATATCAATTGGTTTTTTTGACACCTCATTTTTTGAGAAGCTACTTCTAGAAGCATTTGTTGAATTTTGAAAAGCACTGATGTCATACAAATCCTCTTTCCAAAAACTATATTGGAGGTTTATTCTTAAATTTTATAGTAGAGAAATTAAAATAGACTCATACAATCATGATAATTTATCTAAATTAAAGGAAACTAGAGCTTAGAAATCATTAAATAACACAATCCTAGCATACACATTTAGAATTTGGGAAACAGGATTTTCCCAAATTATCTAAAATGGTGTTATGAGCTCGTGAGTGCTCTGGAAGAGCTAAATTATAAGCCACTTGACCTATACGTTTGAGAATGGTAAACGGTCCACGATAGCGTGGTGAAAGTTTAGCAACTTTTCCCATCTTCAGACTTTCTGAATGCTCCGGAACTTTGAGGAAAACCTTGTCTCCTTCTTCGAAAGTAGCAAGACGTTGATGCTCATCTACGTACTTCTTATATCGATCTTGAGCTTGCTTAACATTCTCTTGAGCAACTCGAAGCCTGTCAAAATGGTCTTGTAGAAAATCCTTCACTTATTGTATCTTGTCCTTTGTCAACCGCACCGTAACGGGTGATCTAGGTTGAAATCCATACAAAAGCGTAAATGGACTAAACGCTATAGTCACATGCTTTGAACTATTATAAGAAAACTCCAATATAGGTAAGTAGTCTTTCCAATTGGTTTGCTTCTTGCTAACGTACGCTCGTACCATATCCTCTAGCACTTGATTAACTCTTTTTGTTTGACCATCCGTTTTTGGATGATCAGCCATACTTAGATTAAGTTTACTTTCCAATTTTTGGAACACAGCTCTCCAGAAGTGATCATCAAACTTTCGATCTGTGTCACTAATGATACTAGCTGGAAGACCGTAGAGTTTATATATGTGCTCTACACTAGTTGTGCTAATTCCGGTGTCTTAACCGTAGTGTTAGTGGGAATGAATCGACCCATCTTTGTGAGATGGTCTACAATTACCCAAATGGCATCATGGCCACGATTTGTAGTAGGTAGTCCTACTACGAAATCCATAGAGATACTCTCCCACTTACCTTGTGGAATCTCTAAAGGATGTAAAAGGACACCTACCTTGAGGCGCTCTGCCTTATTAACTTGGCACTGCTCGCATTTTAGGATGTACTCTTGAACATCATGATGTAAGACCAGTCAATAAAATTGCCTTCTAACTAAGGCATACGTCTTACGGATACGTGGATGACTAGCACTTGGACTATCGTGACACTCAAATAAGATTTGGCACCTAGTGTTTGAGTCCTTTGGCACACATACTCTACCTTTGTGGAGTAAGTAGCCATCATCAATGGAAAAATTCTTCCATCGCTTAAGCTTTTCCCGAGTAGGGGTGGAGCTCTGTGTGTTGGAGTTTCTATCTGCGCGTGCAGAGACAGGTTGATATGGCTGTTCAAAGACATGTGAGTGTGAGGGATCGCTTTTTAAAACTGCACTCCACACTTTATCTTATGATTGATCTTGTGCACACTTGCCATGTAATGACTTCAAAAATCCACTCTTTATTTCCGTGAAAGCAATTGAATTAATCTGACGCACCCGACTTAGTGCATCCGCTAATACATTATATTTCCCCTTGCGATATTGTACCTTACAATCATAATCTTGAAGGATTTTTGCCCATCTAGCTTTACGGCCCTTTAAGTTTGTTTGAGTAGTAAACCATTTAATACTCTCATGGTCAAAAACTACTTCAAACTCAGCACCATATAAATAGTGTCGCCACTTTCATAAAGCGTGAATTATGGCATAGAGCTCTCTCTCATAGACATAAAATTTTTGTTGAGCTCTATCTAACTTTTTACTTTCAAAGGCTATAGGTCTTCCCTCCTGGAGAAGTACCGCACGAATGGCTTTATCACTAGCATCAGTCTCTACCACAAACAGCTTAAGTGGGTCGACAATTGGTAGGATGGGAGTAGTGGCTATAGCTACCTTGAGCTATTCAGAACTGTGTTTTTAGGCTTCTTCCCAAGAAAATTTCTTACGTTTTTCTTTAAGTTGATCCATCATAGGAACATTGATTTTGGCATAGTCACCGATATATTGTCAATAAAATTCATCCATGCCTAAAATTATTTGAAGCTCCTCAACCATGTTGGGATGTGACCATCGAAGAATGACAGCGACCTTGTCAGTGTACATCTTGATGCCAGAATAAGAGATTACATGAACGAGGTAATGTATCTCTATTTTAAATAAATCGCGCTTTCTTTGCTTAGCATACATTGCATGAGCACGTAGCTGTTCAAACACTAATCGTAAATGTCCTATGTGTTGATCTTCAGTCTTACTGTAAATGAGAATGTCATCAAGGAAAACCACAATAAATTTTCCAAGATAGGGATGTAAGACACTATCCATGAGTGTCATCAATGTAGCTGGAACATTGGTTAGACCAAAAGGCATAGCCAAAAATTCAAAACTCCCAAACCGTGTTTGAAAGGCAGTTTTGGAGATATCTTGCAGTAGGATACATACTTGGTGGTATCCTAAATGAAGATCTATCTTTGTATAGTATCTTGCCCCATGGAGTTGATCAAACAACTCATCCACTCGAGGTAGAGGATACTTGTTCTTGATGGTTATCGCATTTAATCCGCGATAATCTACTCACATGCACATAGTACCATATTTCTTTTTTACAAATATAATTGGTGATGCCCAATGGGAAGTGCTAGGTCTAATGAAACCACGAGCAAGGTAGTCAGCCAACTAACTCTCAACCTCCTTGGCTTCTTTAGCACTCATACAAAAAGGTGGTTTACTCACCGGTTTAGTGCCTGGCAAGACATCTATGCCATGCTGCACATTACTTGTAGGGGGTAAACCCGATGGTAAATCACTTGAGAACACATCACTATACTCCATGAGTAAGTGAGTCAGCGTGTGCCGTGCAAAAGGAGAAAGTAAAGTAGAGTTATGCTGGGATGGAGAATCTTGTAATTTCGGTAATGTTTGTTTTACAACAGTTGCACGTTTCTCTATAGAATTAAAATTGAGAGCACTTTGTTCGCTCGATTTGTTAACACTTTGTTTATCAGTAGAATTCATTGCACTTTGCATATAAGTAGAATTCATTGCACTTTACATACTGTTATCAGAATTCATTGCACTTTGCTCTTGAGAATTCACAAGACTTGGAGACAAGCAGTAACACAAAAAGACTTCATCTATTAAATTTACTTTTTACAAAATAGAAAGCTCGGTTGTATATATAAGAGGTGCAGATGGTATATTTTTCTCACCAAGTAAAAAAGCACATGTTTATCATTGGCCATAAAGGATAAGGATTTGTGTTCATAACTAGTGTGAAATGTGTTTCCTAAACCATGCAGCCACTCGCGTCCTAAAACTACATCAGCAGGGTCCATGTTCATAACTTGGAAGTCAAGGGTTATCGTATGATCTTCAACAATAAGCTCAATCCCTTGAACTACCGTGTCCCATACTTCTTTATCATTTCAAGACATCTGCTCCACCACATACTTGTGAGAGCAAGGAGTTTGTGTAAGCTTCAACTTCATGACTAGCTTATAGTTCAAGAAGTTATGAGTTGCACCATCATCCACTAAAATACAAACACGTTGTCCGTTAATAGTGCCATGCATGTGAATCAAATCATAAGGGCCAAAGTTGGGCTGCCACATTGAAGAAGGCACACAACACTTGTTCTTTTCTTCCATATGAAGAACCTCTACAACACAATATATAGGAGATGAATCTAATGTGAGGCGTTGCACCGTGTACATGGAATTTTCTTTGCCTTGCAAAAGAGGACAATCTTTCTTGTTATGTTTTTCCGAAAGACATCTAAAACACAAATTGTGTTTCTTTGCACGCTCAAAATCAGCAGTGCTAAGAGACCCACGCGGAGTATCTCGTGATTTCTTATGGTTCTTAGCCTCTTGTGGGTGTGGAGAGGTAGATTGTCTCTTATTCCTCTTGAAACGTGTAGGAGATCTACCTCGCCATTGGCTCTTAGCCACATTGCTCTTAGCAAAAGTATTCTTAGAGTAGGGAACATTTCCTTTCCTCTCTTGGTCATCATCATATCTTTGTGCATGACTAATGGCTTCTTCCAAAGTTTTTGGATGTTAAGTCTTGACACGAAGACGATAATCTTTGTCAAGACCCCTATTAAAACCCCGTATCTTTTGGAATTCATCTACACATTCTAGTTTTAATATGATTTCCCAATACTTCAAAAGGTACTGTGTAAGAGAGAGGCCAAACATGCAGCATGCATCCCATGATAACCAATTCTTATCTTCTTCATTGGAGTCCAAAAACTCTTTGGAGAAAGAAGCTTGAAACGTAGCCCAAGACGGAGGACGAGCATCTATTGGAAATGTCATCTACCACTTATAGGCCTTTCCTTTAAGAGATAGACTTGTTTCCACACGCGTCTTTATATCCGGGGTGTGTCTCAATCTATGAGTATCACTCCATTTGTGTAAGAACGTATTGACCGCATCCTTGTTGCGATCACGCTCTTCCCCATGAAACTCAGGAATGGTGATATTGTTAAGTAATGCATTGCTACCTTTTGCATCTTCTCGAGCACTTGTCTCTTGGACTGCTTAAGTCGTGCGAGCTTGGTTCCCTTGAACCGTGCCACTTGTGTCTCCTTGAATCATCTGCGAATTCATAAATTTCACAATTAACTCCATAAAAATGGTTACATTTGCATTGAGTGCAGAGAAGTTGCTTTCAAGTACGCTTTGGCGATGTTACAAAGTCTTGAAAGAAGCCATATCTACAAGCCCATGATCTCCTAGATCATCATCATCATGCATATTAGTGTCAGCAGTACCCGTTGTGCCCTGATTTTGATCTACATGCTCAAAATCAAACATGTGTGTAGGTGGGATATCCTCACTGTTCATGGTAAACACACACTAATTCAAAGAGAGAAAAAAAACGACAACTTGTACCTTGAGAAATTTAAGTCTTTGTGTTTTGTATGCTCCGCAATTTGTGTTGCATGCGAACCTCGCCTTGCAAGAATTTGAGCGCTTCACTTTCATTCGTTGTAAGAAAACCTTTGATGACTCTTCACAAAGCCTCGTCGTTTTTGTGAAGGCTTTTCTTCACTTTGAAGCTACCTCCTTAAGGAAAAAAGATTTTTTTGAGGAAAACTTACTTTCCTCCAAGAAGTGAAAAGGAAGGGTGAGACTACTTCCTTGAAGTTTCAAGCTTTCTCTTTCCTTCTAGTTTTCCTTTCAACACAAGTAGACTATCTTTCCTTGTTATACACAACAAGGGCCAATAGCTTGAGGGTAAAGTGTTGGCCTCTTACCTTAATGGGGTGGGTTCAACCCTCCTTCATGCAAGGGTTAAACTGACCTTCCTACGCGTGCAGCCAATAGCGCCAACGAAAGCCTTCGGAGCCTCGGTGCCGTCGAGCTACCGATCGAGTTTGCCTTTGTCGCCCACATTAAGTCGCCCGTTGTGGGGCGTCCGTGGTCGGTTGTCACTGTCTGTCCATGCATCTGTCCACGCACTGCTCGCATAGAAAATTGTGCCTGTCTTCTTTTCGCTCCACAGCGGAGACGTCGCTGTTTGCGAAACATGGGAGAGAAGCAGGGCATCGCATGCACGTGCAAGCCGCTTTTAGTCTCCTCTCAAAAATATCTTGGATACTAGTGAAAGGGCAGTGGTAATGCGTGTGCTAGTCTCCACCCAACCGTGCTATCTTATAGCCTCCCCCTAGCGTACACACTGTTCGGTAGGGCTGGTGGCCTTGCTCATAGGACCCATGTTCTTACACTCCTCCTCTGTCCGTCAGTGGTAGTTCTTCCCCTCCTTTAGTGTGTAAGTGTTTCTCTAGGTGCTATAGATCTTTTGCACATTTCAGGACCTTCGTGGGCTCATGTTGTGCATTGATGCATAGTGAGGCTTTCCGGGGTGGTCAACAAGAAGAGCGGCCTCTAAACACCCTTTGAGGCTCTCGTGATGCTCAATTGGGGCTGGGGCAAGCACAATCAAAGACAACAACAATCCACAGCCAGAAACCAAACAAGAAAAGGGGCACCACCCAGTTGTAGATCCCAACTGGGACGCACGTGATATATCCTTGTACTCAAACACACAAAGGGAGGGGAATGCAAGATAGCCACACACACCAAACACAAAAATTCACCATATGTAGACCAGAGAGAGGTAAAGAGAACAAATTAGCTTGAGAAACTCAGTCTTAGCCTTAAAGACTAGATGCACACAAAGCTTGGTGAGAAACAGAGAGACAACACCAAAACTTGACCTTGTTGCCAATACACAAATTTTCTTAGGGTAACGGGAGCCCTCTCACCGAGCATCCTCTTACAATTGACTTTTTAGGAAAACAATTCAACAAGCCCTCAAACCACCAAGCATGAAATGACACAATAGATTTCAAGGACAATATATCTTCAACCACCTGATCAGCCAACTTATCAAGTCAATTTGGAGAGAAGAGTCATACTTGTTGCATACAATTTCACCCAAAACTATAAATCTTATTTATGCACAAGAATAAGCTACAAGTGTGATGAAGAGTATGATATCACTCCACTCCTCTAGATGGCATCACTAACTTCAAGATTCTCCATGCACCTATGTGTAGTGATGGAATAGAGCACTCACAATGCACACACTCTACACAACTAGGCTTGAAGGTGGTGTGTTATGTGTGGAGAATGGTGTGGTGTAGTGTGATCATATGATGATTTACAAGGGAGAGAAGGGCTCTATTTATAGTTTAAAACTTACAAAACTTGAACTTTATAGTTTAGGTCTTTACAAATGGCTTGTCCGGCCAAAAGCTCCTAAACTTCTAACTGGCTCTCAAAAATACAATTGCTCCCAGAAAAATAATCATAAATTCTTTTACAAGTTCTCGGCTTAGAGATGCTCTCTTACAAAAGAATTTTACAAGGGTTTCCCACAAAAATGTGACTCCTTCTCTGGAAACCGCAACTTCGTCGCTTCGTTTGCCAAATACTCCCCCCTTCCTTATCCTTGCACGCCCTCGTGCATGTTCAGAGCTTTGGTCATTGATGGGGCTCCAAGGAAGCAAGTGTTGTTGAAAAGCTCCATGTTTGAAGGACAGCTTCCAGGGCTTCTTGATGCTGTCTGAAAAGGTTTTCACTCAGTGTGTGCTGGTATGCTACATACTGTGCCTTGAGGTCCTTCACCATAGGATGAAAGATCCTTGAGTCGATTTCAAAGAAACCTGTGACGAAGGCCTCTTCAAACGTATGCAAGTAATTTGAAGGCTCCGACATGAGTCTGGAGTACATTGCCATCAGGATATGTCATAGTGGTGAATCTTGCAAATTCTTGCAGATCCCTCTATGCCCTTCCAGGAACAGATTCCACGGATGATCATCGTCTTCAGTGTCTTTGAACACATGGATGCAGGTGACAATCATCCGGGATATCTTTACCAGCATTTGACAGGCCACGTCGGGGACATCCCGCAGCAATGTGATTGTCAAATTCAGAGTGTTGACTACATAGGCTACTGTAGGAGGACTTTGCACTGTCAGGACTGGGTAGTTTAACTTTTGCTGGCTTGAGCCTTTCCATGTGGCAAACTCCTTGCATGTGCGTCTTCTAGGGACTGGGCAGAAAGTAGGATCTACTTGAATGTGCTGAGAAGCGTTGTGGTAATTGGTTAGATCATGTGGCCGCCTATCCAACCACTTCTGCCTCCACTTTGGGTGGTCGTCGACGAGTACTTGTGCTTCTTCAGCTGTCAGTGGAACACCTTCGTAACCCCCATGTTTGTTTCATGGCAGGGTCGGCCGCATCTTCTCCTTCCATAGGATTGCATTGTGGTATATCAAGGGAAAGGTAGGTACTCATGACCAAACCCCTCCACCTGCTCTTCTAGCTATAAGAATGCCAGGGCTGCTGACTCCATTATCTTCTTTTCGTATATCATGTAATCTTTTGCTGGTCCCTTTGGCATATCCTTGATGCTTTCAGTGAACTCATCTTTAATATCTAGGCCTGCCTCAGTCGATCCCTGTCCCTGTTCCCCTTCATGTGAAGTTTTAGGCAAATCAGGCATTTCTTGTCCTAACAGCAGTTGCGGTTGCACTTGGGCTTCCACTGTTTTGATTTGCGGTTGAGAAGTCAATGCTTTTTTTTCTTTCAACAATATGTCGCTGATCTGTTTCTGAGTCTCTAACTCGGCCCTTGCTTGTGCGAGTTGCTGCTCCAGCTCTTTTACCTTTTGCTCATTGGCCGCCGTCTGGGCCATCATTCCCAATAAGAGCACCTGCCTCTAAAGTCTTTCTTGCTCTAGCTCCCCTTTCAGTGCTGCTAGGGTGTTCATTGATGTGGCATTTTCTGATGTGGAGACCAATTCTCCAGCAAGTTCCTGGTTTGCCATCAAGGTTGTCAGAGTACTTTTGACAGTGAGGTATGAATTGTTAACTCTCTGAAACCTTGTGCTTTCGTAAGCAAGCTGCTCCGTCGCTTCCTGTACCTTTGCTGTCAATTCTTGGAATTCTTTTTCCTTGGTGGTCAACTCCGTCCTGACATCCACTAGATCTCTGTTCAGAGACTGAGCCTATTGTCGCTCAATGTCTCTTTTGTTCGTTGTGAGCTCCAATTGTGCCCGTAGCCTCTCTAACTCCTCTTGCCTAGATGTTTGCTTTTGTTGAGCCTCCTGTACCATCGTTTCCTTTTCTTCTAGCACCACGTGCTGGCATCAAAACTGTCTTTCTAATTCCTATAAGGTTTTTCTGTAGTCAAAATCAACAATAGCCTGATAGGCTTCTTGGTATTCTATTGCTTCCGTAGGAAGCATAGACTCTTTTTGTGAGGATGAAGGAGGAGAAGGTGGTGGTTTTGGGTTGATGGAGAAGGAGGAGGAGGAGGAGGAGATTTCGACGAGGGAGGAGGTGGTGATTTAGGCGAGGGAGGAGGTGGTGATTTCTTCACTTCTTGTTCACGCCTCTTTTTTTATGCATCTTCCCTTGGCTGCGAAGTAGATGTGTTAGCTTTTCTTTTCTTTAAAATCTTTATGATTCTTTGGCGAGTCAAATCCGTCACCCTTCGTGCTTCCACATTCCTCTCTCTTTGAGCTTTCTTTAGCTGCTTTGCTTGGTTTGTATCATCAGCCGCTTCTTTCTCCTTTGTTCCTTCCGTGGACTGAGAAGATACGTCCACCTCTGTAGCCTTTTGTTCCACGGCTATCCTTTGTTTTTCAGCTTGTAATCGAGCTGCCTCTTCTATTCTTGCATGTATTTCTCTCTCAAATCTTCCTTTTTCTATTTGTTGTGTTGCAGCAGCTCTTGCTTTTCTGTCAACCCGCAACTTGGTCCTTCTTTCCTCAACTCTTTGTTGGGCCTCTGCATATGTTTTTTGAAGGTCGGACTACGGCACTGTACTTCTTTCTCTCTTTATTTTCTCAAGTGGTGTGCTGGTGTCTTCATCCTCGCTTTCTTCAAATTCAGATGGTCCTTTGTCTTTAGACCCTTGAGAGTTTCCCTCGTCTTCAGTCTCCGTCGCTTCTTCATCACTCGAGCTTTTGTTGGATGCCTTGGCGGAGGGCGATGATCTTGTGCTAGGGGTCGTCCTTACTGAATAAGCAATCAGCTTTGCTTTCTGAATCAGGGCCGTTTGAGAACTAGCTGCTGGCAGATCTTCAATCATTCCCAAAGCTGGGCATGCTATTCTTGTTAGCATTGGCCCTGCACTCATGTAGATTTTGTTCTTTGCCGAGCCTTTCAAATTTGCTTCGACCAAGTTCTCCAAGATGTAAGAACCATAATCGCAGTGGATGGTTCTGTTTTCAGTTGTTGCTAGAGCCATGACCACTGCGATGTGCAGGATCGGCTCGGTGTAGCGAGGAGTCTTTTGTACCCTGAAATGTTGAGAGATTAATCTCATTGGTAACTCCAGCTCACCGTATATCATATCACTGTATTTGTACTTGTTTCCTTTTCCTTTGATAAATGCCTTCTCGTTATCCAGTGACTTGGTCTTTGCCAGCAAGTCGTGTTGCCCTGGAAGGAAATGCAAAGCTTCGTTGATGCAATCTGAAAAAGTGCTCCAAATGCATAGCCCGCATGGCTTCTGTGACCTCCGGCCTGCGGTGGAGATTCCATATTTCTCGTGGCATGATAGTCGTCTTGACCATATCACCATCAGCATCCCTAAACTTCGCGATGAAAATGTGAGCAGGGATCTGAGCTAGTATTTCATCCGAGATGTGAGATTTTTCATTTGTAGAGACCTCATCCACTTCATATGGTGCTGATGTCCATTGCCTTGCTTGCTTTTGGCGAGGCATTTCGTGTCATTAGAATCACAAGTTGTCAGGATTTTTCTTTCGCAACCCGTAGCATTTAGACTTTTAGTAAAAACCAGTTCAAAAGTTAAAATTGATCATAACTTGAACAAATCTCATCCATTCTTGTCCATATTTCACCAGTGGGACTAGGAAGACTAGAGCTATGAATGATTGAAATCTAGGACAAATATGGGCTTGAGGACACCGATCGCGATCGTAGTATAGAGGCCAAAATGATATCTGATCACATGAGTGGTTTGCTGATAGCTAGAGGGTCATTTTGGTCCCCTCTGTCTTTTATTTGAACCACTTTTGAGTTTATAAGTCCCAATTTTGGGTTACAAGGGAGTTTTGGACTAGACTTTGATTTTTCATGGGTTTTTGATGTCCAATTGGCTTGAAACTTGATGGGTGACTTGAACAAGATGTGTACAAGAGATCTGTTAGGTTTTGGTAAAAATTTGATGCTGAGGTACACCAATCGCGATCATAGTACCTAGGCTTTTTTGGGTGAAAACTCGATAGCTTTGGTCCCCTATGCCTGCCTAGCCCATCTATGATTTATTTTCAAGTTTGGACTTAAAATGAACAAATTAGAGCAATTTTTCATTGTTTGACCTTATTTTACTAAGTCTAACCATATTGGGTTTTTCTGATGAATTCTGGTTGGGGCGTGGGGTTAGGTGATGTTAGTTTTTGAGGTTTTACTGCTTCCATGATGTGTTGCCACCATCAACCTACTCCGCTGTCTGATTCTGACTTGATCCGGCACTTTTTACCTCGTCTTTGGAGATTTTCCAGCCTTGTGCATTTTTCAGGCATTCCTTGGATACCAATGGGATATTTGGGTATCTCTAAGTCATCTTTTAGTCTTTGGCATGAGTTCGGCCAAATTCTTTCCTTGTGTGATCACTCGAGACTGAAATGGTCATCTTTGTCCTTGTAGGAGATTCAGAGCTCCATTCCGGGTTTTCTACTACTGTGCTGACTCTAGTGTGACAGGTATGTCTTTCAAACCATCCGTCATAATTTTTAATAAAATTTTGGTAGTTATAGGTCAAATTTTCCTGATTCGGGTGTGTTTGATAAATTTGGCCCATTCCATGAGCAAAATTTGTGCATTTTCCATGAAAATTCAAGATAGTGTATCCCTCACTGAGTTCTAAGCATGGGCCAAGCCAAAAATTGTAGAACTTGCATCTGGGGGCACTGATAACGACCTTACCATAAGTACCAAATTCATTTTTGACACCTGCAGGTTGTTGGCGAAGCTGAGGGGATGCCTTTTGCAATTTCTATGTCAAGTTTGGTCAGTGGGGTACACCGATTGCGATCGTTGTATCACCACCAAACCAAGTCGCATTGTATGCTTGAAAAAAGTTTTGTTTTGATGCCTCTAAGGGCCCTTGACCTATTTGACTCAATGCGACTTTGATTTGATCCATTCGCCCGTTTGTGCAATGATTCGCGCTTGCATGCATAAAAGACTTGATCTTTACTTTTGATAAGGAACATACCTGTGAAATCTGGTATGAAATGCTGGCTTCGATCGTCCATACGGGGTAGAAATGTGGTAGTTTGCCTTAGGTCAAGAAGCTCTCTTCTTCTCTCTCGAAATGTGAAAATGAACAACGAGCTAGAATTTGGCCTACCTGACCTATCTCTTTCCGAGGTTTTTGTGACATAGGGCTGATTTTCCTTACCTTTGATCCTGATATAATCTGCATACCATATGTGGGTCAAACCGTTCCTCATTTTTGCGTCGTATGACCATTTGATGCGATTCTGGCGAAATGTGGTCATGATCATTAAGGCTGAAAATCGACATCTTCAAATTAGATTCATATATTCCATGCCTGATAACCCTATCATGATACTTCGGCTTTTGCTTCCAGAACTTGATTCCGACACTCTGGGCGATATTTTTTAATTTTTGGAAGATTATTAACGAAAATCAAACAAAATAAATTGAAAATACTTATTAACCGGGCAAAAATTAGCCAAAAATTATTATACTCACCCCTAAGCATATATTTTCGCATCCCAATGCTTTGGATTTTGTCATTTCGACTAATTATTATGTTGATTGAATGATAAAAACGCTAAAAATGTCAGATTTTGATCAAATTTGTTCAAAATTGAACTCTAAAAAATGAAAAAAAAAACAACAAACACACGCATTATGTACATATATACATGTTGGACCCATCAATGGTCCTGACTGCTGCTAGATTCAGCAGTTACTCCCCCCTTCCTAGACTGAGTCGTCCCGGATGAAAGTTGTGTGCATGTGCATGGGTTTTGAAATCTGTGTCTATGCACGGTCGTGTAATGTGGCCCTATCCTCATGTTTGAGACAATGCATCTGGTAACAAAGTGCTGTGCAAGATGCGGGGATTGAATGTAATTTTGAGTGGCTTTTGATGGCAAGGCTAGTTGTTTATGGAACAACAGAGCTTGCCGTTTAATTGCTCTCTCCTTGATTGTTGGTGTTTTGATGGCAACTATTTTTGGAACCCATTTGTATTCAGTGTTTTTTATAGTTACAGATTTTAATGTAGGTTCCTGAATTTTCTTAGCTTTCCATTGCCATTTTGTTAGTTCAGGCTTCCTGTGTTGACATTTTGGTCTCCCTTTGATCTTGGTCGCCGAATTGTTGGTTGTCTCCAGCTTTGGTTGCCATTTCCTCTCTAGATTATCTCCTGAAGGTCTTTGATATGGTGTTGCTGTCGTCGGGAGTTGTGCATTGGGCAGCCATATCCGTCTCTGTTTGTTCTACACGATGGTTTTCTTTATCCATACTTTCCGAACAGCCATTTTTGGTATTTCTGGCTGATGAGCTGATTACTTTTTGTCGATGGGGATAATCGGCCAAGAATGATCAATTTTGGCGAATGGAGTCATGTACGTGTTGGAGTTGTGTGTATATCTCAACGCATGTTCTGACCATTCGGTAACTGCATTGTACCTTCTCATCCATGGAACTCCCAAACATATTGATTCTCTAATTCCTCTATCTTTCATTACGAGAAACTTATGAGAACAACTATTTCCATCAATATTGATTGGTAAGTTTACTATCCCCAATGTTGGCATTGTTGCCCCGTTTGCGGCTTGTAAATCTCATGTGGATTGTACTAGAGGTTTGTCGGTAAGCATCTTGTAAGTGGAGAAGTTGACTACATTGACTCTTGCCGCTGTGTCGATCAATACTCGTTGATATCTGCCATTCGGAAGTCTGACATTGATGCGAATATCAATTCCCATTTCCCATTGCTCGTCACTGTGAATTATAGAAAGAGGAATTTGAGCATTATCTGTTGGTTGAGGAAGTCTTTGTTGTTGTAACTTCTGTTTCTGCTTTAAAATCTTGATTCTGGTCTCCTCCTGTGCTTGAGCTTTTGTCTCATTTGCTTTGTTCTTGCGTTCCTTCGCAGCATGGACTTTTGCAAGCATCTCTGAGGTTAGTGGTAGGTTGTACTTCTTTAATCTGCAGCCACTAATCCAATTAGGCATCTCCTCTCCGTCTAATGTTGCAAGCTTAATGGCATCGCTAGATGATATGTCATGAATCACATAGGGTCCATTGCCTCGCTTTTTGAGTTTCCGGGAATGTTGTTTCAGGGTATACATTAAGACGTAATCCCCCGTAGCATATTCCTTGCGGATAATATGTTGGTCAAAGAATGACTTCATGTTTCTTTTTTACGCGTAGATTGATGCAACATCTCTCAATCTAGTTTCATCCAGTTTTTCTAGGTTATCTATTTGATTGGATAATTCATGGCCCATCCATTCTAATTCTTTAGCTACCCGGAGTGTGGGGATAAGAAATTCAAGTGGCAAAATCGCTTGAATTCCATAAACAATGTTGAATGGAGTCATTTTGATTGAGGTTTTGTATGCTACTCTATATGCCCATAAAGTTGAATGCAGCTTCTGATCCCAGTCGGCTCTCGATTCACTAAAATTTTTTGTGAGAATTGTCACCAAAATCTTGTTCGTACTTTTTGCTTGGCCGTTAGCTTATGGGTTATAGGGAGATGACTTCCTGTGAATTACCATGAATTCATCCAATAGGAATTCGATCAATTCATTGACAAAATGAGTCCCTCTATCGCTCACTATCTCTATTGGTAAGCCATACCTGGTGAAAATGTACTCATACAAAAACTGTGCTGTCGTTTTTGCATCATTTTTGGTTGTGTCTTTCGCTTCAATCCACTTTTTTAGATAATTTGTTGCCACAATAATGTATTGAGCATGCGTTTTATATCCCGAGGGTGCAATTGTTGTTTTCTCCAGGTTGTGCAAGTATGCATCCTATAGCATAGGCTGATGCATCTACGTGGATTTGGAATATCTTTTCCCAATCCAGAGCCTTCAAAATTGGAGCGGATATCAACTTTGCTTCAAAGTTTGAAAAGATTTCTCGCACTCATCTGTCCACTCAAATTTAGTTATCAACGCGTACAGTGGTTTTGCAATTATAGCGTATGAGCAGATAAATTTGTGATAATATCCATAATGGCCCATAAATGCATGTACCTCCTTTACCTTTATTGGTCATGGTAGATCAACAATTACGTTGATCTTCTCCATGTCTGTCGAAATACCATTTTTGGACACTATATGTCCCAATGTTTTTCCTTGTCTTACCATGACGACACATTTCTGTGGATTCAGGCAAATCTGATACAGTCTGCATTTTTTCAACACTTTGGTCAAGTGCTCTATGTGCTCCAATCTTACGAGAGAGTGAACGCACAAGGCATCCATGTAAATTTTTAAGAACTGTCTTAGATATTCTTTAAAACCATGACCCATCATCCTCTGAAATGTGGCTGGTGCATTCGCTAAGCCAAAAGCCATTACGCTGAACAAAATGCCCCATTCAGTTGCAAAATCCATCTTGTGCTGATCCTCTCGCTTTATTGCGAGTTGGTTGTAGCCTAAAAAGCCATCTAAGAAACTATATGCTTCTTTTCCTGCCACTCTTTCTATTAGATGATCAGTAATGGGGAGGGGATAGTTGTCCCAAATTGTAGCAGCGTTTACTTTCTTGAGGTTGATGCACACTCTCAAATTTCCATTTTTCTTTGGGACCACCACAATTGGTGAAAACCAGTCAGTGTGCTCAATTTCCTAAATAAACTCTGCCTCTTTCAGCTTATCTATCTCCTCCTTTATCTTCCTTGCAAACGTCTCATTGTAAGTATAAGGACGTTGTCTGCTTGGTTTGGCGTCATTCTTAAGGGGTATTGTGTGTCGATAGATACTTGGATCCACCCCCTTAAGATCTTTGTATGACCATGCAAACACATATACTGTTTAAGAGTAGCTATCAAAAGCTCTTCCTCTTCTTCAGTAAGATCCGTGGCAATATATGCAGGTTTTGGATCTTCTCCTGGCTCCGCTAGGTCTATTGGTTTTGCTTTTTCAGGACCTTCGTATGATATACCAGGTTCCTTCAATTCCCTCATCGGTTGTTGCACTATAATTTTTCTATCTTGAATGGTATACTTCTTATAATGGGATGGCACGTCCATCTTGTCAGAATTTGTGTCCTCCTCTATTTCCATTTCCGTTGTCCATATGTCTTTGAGGGTCTGTTTGAGCTTATTGTACGCTATTTTCCTCTCTGTTTTGGTCATTCTAGACCCTGTTTTCCCATCCTTATGTGTCTCAATTGTTTTCTTTTTGCGCTTGTTCTTTTTGTTGTTTTTCCATGGTTTAGTTTTGATAAACCTGCCAATGACCTTGTCTTTGACACAATCATCAGCTTTTACAAGCCTTGGATATCCCGTATTGTCCTTGATAAGAGGCATGGGTTTATGCTTAATCTCTCTTGATTTCCTTGTTCTCTTTGATCTAGCTATACCGCTCTTGCCGACTAGGTTTTTGGTTAGGAAACTTGTAAAGCCTGTCCGGTCTCGACTTATACTTTCTATTTGTCTCTGATCCACTTGATCTTTCATCATCAGCATCTATGATTTGGATTTCATCACCCAGTAATGGAAGGTCACCGCTTAGTGAATCTATGAATTCCTCCTCTGTTCGATTCCTATCGTCCACTACAGATATCTCATCAACTATTATTTTACACTCAGTCTCACATAGTGGTTGTTCTTGTTCTTCGCTCTCTGATCTTGACTCAAGGATGACGCTATCCATTTGCAACGTTACTAGGTCGTATCCCTCATCGTCACAAAATTTTGTATGCGTGCATTCGTTAGCGTATATGTCCAAGGTTGACAATATTTGAGTCCACCCAAATGGCTCAAATAAATGTTCAGGGAAATGTTTTGGGAGATAAGCCTTGTCTTCTACGGACCTTTCCAACACACATTCTTCTTTGATTAAGTCTTCACAATCAGATGCTCCACACATCTAGACATGTGCTTTTGTTTGTAACCACGCAGGTATTTCTTTTCCAATCACGGTGGTTGAACCAAATTCTTGCACTAGTGTTTTTGCAACGTCTCTATAGCTGTGATCCTTCATGTTGATCTTCATTATTAGCTCCTCATGCCTGAGGTAAATTTGGTCGTACCCCCAATCTTGTATCATTTTGAGTTGACTCGTAAAAGGTCGCCCCAAAATAATGTCAAAGTTGTTCGTTTTTCCGAAATCTACCACAACAAAGGTGTGCTCATAGTTAATTCCACACAAAGTTACAACTATTTGGTCCAAGATTCCCAATGGTCTCTCTACATACCCATATGCGAGTTGCACTTTCATTCTCGTATTTCTGGAGCTGGACGGCCCCATTTTCCCATATTTGCTTTGTAGCAATTGCAACTCCCGCTCCACTATCTACGATAGCTATCGTCTTTATATCCTGATATTCGACACGTAAGGTTGTATTACCTTCCTCACCTTCACAGTAATCTCCGACCTTGTTTATGGGCACAGGTTGACCTTCCCAATTGTTTTCTTCTACGGTAGGGTTTGTCTGAAGAGGAATCTTTATTCCTTTGTTTTCCAAATGTTTCCCCATGTCTTCCTATAAGTTGGTCTGACTCTCAAGAGTTCTGACAGTGTGATTGTGCATGTTACATGTGTCGACAACATCTCTTGAAGACTTTTTGAGTTAGTCATTTGTGGAATAGCTCTCATCTGGGATGGAACTAATATTATCTCTGATTGTGCCTCCCATTCACCTATAGATGAATGCAGGGTTTTCAGGGATTGAGCTTTGCTTTCAATCGAAACCTCCATTCCTGCATCCCCATACAGCGATTCTATATCTCTTGGATAAAATTCGTTGTCCATGTTAACCTCGGGAATTGGTGCAGACTGTAACGTCCCGCTCTAGTTCTTTCTATTTCTAATGGTTTCCCATAAGTGTTGTGGCCATGGTTCTTCCACTTCTGGAATTGGCATCATAGTCATTGACTTAGCATCCTCAGTGGTGTTCGGCACCACTCGGTGATGCAATGACAATATAGTTTCAGGCCTGGTTCCGTTTACTTGTTCTGATTCATCGATCTTCAATTTTTCTTGATCTTTGTGAATTAGTACTTCTTGTTCTGGGGTTCTAATCACATTAGGTTCCATCAATGCCTGGGCTGTTTCAACGAGGTGTTTACACATTTCCAAACGCTTCGTTTCCACTTTTGGTTGAGGATAAGTCACCCATCTCTGCTCTAAGGTTTGGTTTGTTTTTAGCCTTGCTTCGTACGCTTATAATAGAGCATCTAAAGGCTCTAGCACTTTCTCAACCAAGACTGATCCCCCGAGAATGCTTTCCTCGGCTTGTTGTTGTCCACAGTAGTTTTACTATCTCTCTCTTGTTTTAGTTGCTCTTTCATTTCATGTAATTCATTTCGCATGGCAGTTTGGGTTCTTATCGTTCTTGTTTTCATTTTGTCTTGTTTCACCTTCCAGGATTTCTGTTGTGTTCTCACAGATAAACTCTCGTTTTCTGTGGGTATTGGCAACTCGACCTTTTCTTCCAATGGCTTGTTTTTCTCTAAGTCCTTGGCTTGGGCTCTGGTTGCCGCATTGATCTGGATCATGGGTTTGGTTTCTGATCCACTGCTTGCACTTGGTAACACCTCCACAATATTTATAGTTGCTTTTTCCTTGTTGCCCGTATTCCTTGGGCAATGTGGCAGTATGTGATTCACACCACACCCATCCCAAAACCCAAAAAATTTCACTCTTTCACCCATGAAAGGACAACTACGCTCCCAATGATCTGAACTTACACATTTATAGCACAGTCCAATTGGTGGTTGATTTTGAGGAGGTGCTCCCATAGGTTGTCCCGCCCTATTAGGGTATCCTCTTGGTTTATAGTTCTGGTTCACAATGATCATTAGTGTTCTTTCATCCACCAAATATTGATCCCTCGACGGTTGTGCTACATACGTTAGTGGTGCCATACCCTCGTTATTTACCCACGTTTGATAGTCTTCATCTACGTACATCTGTGGGTCAGGCTTAGTTACGTAAGGCTCATTCGGTTCCTCGTAATAAGAAATTTGAGGTGTATTATTTATTCCTGGTGATGCTTCATAAGGTTGATCATATCTAATCATGGCCCTATTTTCCTGTGGTAATGGAGGTTGTTGACCCAGCACAGGTTGAGGTCTGTCTACTTCTGCTACCATATTCACATTTGGTCCAACTTGATATCTTGGAGGAGGTGGCTGGGGTGGTCCTGTTAGAGATCCATACGGCCATTCCCTCACATAGTTTTTGTTGTAAAAACACTCATCCGTGCCGTGGTTCGTCCATTTTTGCTCTATGGTGCATCATTTCAGTACTCGTCCATTCGTAGCTGGTGCTTTCGACTCTTGTGTGCACCACGGCGTCGGGTGATCCCCCCCACATATGTCACATTTTTTAGTCTAAGACTGTCTCATCACCGGATTTGATCTCGTATGTTTCTGCATTCTCTTCGTTACTTCCTCTATCATTTGGTCAGCTGTCGGTATCAAAGAAGCCTGAGCATCTTTCTTGGTAGAGGGTTCACTCTTACTAGATGAAGAGCCATTGGTTACTGAATTAGTATCCTATGAAACTTCCCCATATGCTTTGCAGTTATTGACAAGATATAATGCTTCCCTTGTAATCTGTTCAAATGTGCTACAAGCTCTCAAGTGAAGGTCCTTTTTTAAGGTTTCGTTTCTAAGTCCTTCAATGAAGAGCACAGACAATCTCTCGTCCTACGATAATTCTCTCACTGGGCACCTCTCAATGTATTGCTTAAATCTCAAGGATGCCTCCTTCACTTTTTCGTTCTCCTTTTGTTTAAATGCATATATCTGTGATACAATATTATGCTCTATACCCCGTTTTGAGAATTCTTCCGCGAAATCCCGCAATACATGTTCAATATTCGGACAAGTTTCAGGGTTCAAAGGTTGAAACCATGTTAAGGCCGTCCCTTCCAAGGTCAGCCCACATCCCTCATATTGAGTATGGAAATCAGTGATCTCCTCTACTCTTAAGACTTGCTTGAAGAGCGAAACATGGGCATATGGATCCTCTGATCCTCTATACTTCTTTGGCATGCACTTCGCTACCTGGAATGGCCTCATCTGTCTTTGGTTTGCAACCAATCTCATTGCTTCCACGTCTCGACTTAATCGTTCTCGTACATCATGGATATCGTGGGTTGCTCTTGGTGGCTCCCTTGCCTCGAATCTACTACTAGGAGACAAACGTGATGGTGTTGCTGCAAATGTCAGACCTATTGTGGTATGTGTAGAGATAGGAACCGCACTACCCCAATTTGTAGCCATTGATTCTCTGGAACGTAATGTTCCCATGGGGCTTGGCATAGAATACTGAGGTCAACTGAAAGAATCAGCTACATGAGTCCTCTCTCCACCTGTTGCCATCGGGTCTGGCACGACAGTTGTCGGTGCTGGTCTCACTGGGCTTGGAGTGACATAATAATGGCTGGAAAATGGGCAATCCTTTGTTCGATGCACCATGCATGTCTATATACATATGTGCAATCCCTTGCTCCAAAAACCTCATGACAGCGTCTGTTGCGTTGCAACCACAGGTAAGAGCTCTATGGATTGACGTAAGCATTTCACGATATTTCGTATCTTTTGACGTCACCGACCCGCGGTCTAATTTTATCATAAGTAGGAATTTACACTTCAAAATCAAAAACTAAGTATAGGCGGGGTATTTTGGCATCATTGCTAAGCATTTAGATGCATTTTGGGTCGAAAACAACTAGGTCAAAAACTCACAGTTGTTAATAATCGTGATTTTTTGCACTTGATCTGAAATGAGATTTGAAACCATAAGCATGTATGCTTAGGTATTATAAACATATCCTAGAAGTTTTGTTACATTTGGATGTCGTTTGATGCTCTATCGGATGTGATTTGTTTGTCGATGAGTGATTAGCTTTTGGTGATTTTAGTCATTTGAGTGTAGCTTGAGTTAGATGCGAGTTCTTTGTTGTTTTCCAAGAGATTGACAACCTCTTGTAGCCTCTATGCACTAGTTGAGTCAGCTTCGTCCCATGGATTGACAATTTATTCGTGGTTCTCTCTATATTTGCAATAAGATAGGAGTGTGGTTAGACATCTGTCCCACACTATGGTTCAGTATTGTAAAAGTATGCTTTCTGAGCGCTTTTCACAATATTTTTAGCTTTTCGTGCTTTTCGGCGTTTCCAAAAAGAAATGTGCTTTTTAGGATGGCCTAAACATAAAAATACTAATTTTAGTCTCCCTCATATTTCAAAATGATCACCCGAAGCAAAAAAGGGACCAAACTAGATTTTTACGAGAATTATTTTATTAAAAAGCAGTATCGTAAGTACGTCAGGACAGTATGGGAAAGTTATAATTACGTCGGGACATCACGGTGCGGCATAGTTTAGGCAAGGTTCTATTAGTTGGCCGGATATTGTTCAATTAATCAATTTTACTGTAAAAATTGAATGGTAAGTGGGAGAGTTGACCACCAAAAGCAAAGACTTGTTTTTAGCAAAGTTCCCAAAATCTTGCAGCTATTCTTGGCTCAAAAACAAGCACTAGATTTTGGCTTGGGATCACTCCGGTCTTGTACAGTGCCTATAAGTTCACCTCAGTGCTCAATTTTCAATGACGTCTGTTGCATCTACTACCACAAGGCAATACTTACCTATTATACGGAGTGGTGTAAGCTCTTCATCACCATCTCATTAAGCTCTTCTCTCTTGTATAAGAGCATTGAAAGAGAACTACAAGACACCAAAATCTTTGCAAAATCCCTTTGAAACACCACAAGCCCAATCGGAGTAGACCCTTGGGAATTTACTAGCCGTCGCCCACCCAAGAGACTATGTCACATAGGAGCAAAACCTTGTCAAAGCACGGATTTACAGCACACGCCGACCAATTCATATGAATACAAGAGCCTCTCCTTTCACAATCAAGCATCAAAAATCCACAACTTCAACATCCATTCCACAATTCATACATACATGCCCTCCAAATCTGTCTGCACACAATTTGCCACTAGGCTGCCATAGCCATAACCCTGCAGAGAACTAGTCATAACCTGAAGAGTACAACTCCAATTGGGGCACTTTAAATCTTGGAAAAAAGATTGAAAAATGACTGGAGAGAAAGATGAACATGACCAAAATTGATTCCATATGCCGCCATGAGCAAAATTGACGCGAACAGAAAGCTGTACCAGCACGACTACACGTAGAGAAGGCTAGTCGGGGCAAAAAACTGCATCCAAAAGCACCAAGGAGACACAATGAGCTAAAACCTGCAAATTTAAGATGTTTGGCTTAACGTTTTTAAGTTTGTACATGAGTTTTAGTTATATACAAGGCTCACTTTAAAAACTCACTCACGGGCACTTACAGCAGCCCGACAGCTGTCACTAGACTAGTGACTTGCAGTGTATGTACATGTGCTTGCTAAACCAAGTTAAAAATCTCACAAAAATAGACCCCATACACCTTTTTGATACCGGGTGTCATGTCCATATGTACAAATTTACAAAAAGTAGGGTGTCAAAAATGCACCCAACAACGGGAAGAAGAAGAAGAAGAAGGTTATCTCTCTCTCTCTCTCTCTCTCTCTCTCTCTCTCTCTCTCTCTCTCTCCTTGCTTATTATGTTCTCTCTCGTTTCACTGTGTACGCGCTCTCCGAAAGCTCTCCTGGTGAATACCTCTACGTAGCTCTCATCACTGCTCTCTTGTGGAAAAACAAGAAGCCTTTGAACGATCCCTTATCGATTCTAAAGCACGATGAGAAACTCTAAACTCCATAGCCATTATCATCTCTTTCTGTATGTCGTTTTTCTGAGTAGTCACCCTCTCGGTGATTGTTTTTTCATAGAGAGGGTGATTGTTTTTTCACATACAAGTGTATGTATGGATTTTTCGAGTACGTATGAAGTTGCCCCATGATTATTTCATCATGTTTAACATGTTGATTTATGCAAATGATGTGTTTATGATTACGTGCGTGCATAAAAAGCACTTTTCGTTTCACGTCATAAAAGTGATAGGAACATTGTTTTGGTCATAACTCACAAACTATTATGAATCAACCCAACGCTTTCATTCAAAGATAAAACACATCATTTACAACATTTTCTCTCTTTGGTGTCATGTGAAAATCACGCACGAGCGAAGAGATATGGTCAAAAAATAGCTTGCTGCCCATTGCATAGTCAAAATTTTGGACCCCAGGCTCCTTGGAGAACCACTATATAGATTCATCGGATGCGCATGCCCACTTACCCAATTCAAAATATTGAATAAAATTGATGATAAATGTATTTAGGCCTCCATTATCACTCTAAATATGCGAGTTATTAATCATTCTATAACCGGTTTTACAAACACATGTAGGGGTGCTAAAAAGGGGGAGTACCATATGACGTCGTGAGTTAACCAAGCCTCTTATGTATGATTTATGGTTTATTTTGGTGAGTTGATTTCAGTTATTATATGTGCATAAACTCATGTGAGAGTATATGGTTAGTCAATCCGAACCGCACATGCAGATATGAATATGGTGTCTTTCTTTCTATGTTATCATTTGCTGTATCAGTATCATATGGGTAAAGTGATGTGATAGTGTTAATCTATATTATGGAGTTGAGTTTAATTCATTGGTTTGAGGTCAAAAACATTCATTTCCATGTTATGTATGCTCTCGAAAATGACAAAAAGTTGTTTTTCTGCATACGTTGGTGCAGCCAAAGTTGGTCCGCGCTATAAAGTGTGCTATGTAGTGCAAAGGGTGCTAACAAGGGCATGGTAGAGGGCTAAAGCCAGTGTGGAAGACCTCAGCAGGACAGTGGCAACGAAAATGCATACTTAAAGTGTTTTTTTAGGCAAGGGCGCCTTCAAAGTGGGCTGATTGGGACGGCAGGTCAAAGTGTTCGATATGCGTGAAATGTGCCCCGAAATGTGGTGTTCAAGATGCTCTAGAAGCTCGTCCAAACAGCTCACCAAACAGAGCTTCGGTGTGAAAGATATGTCAGCCCGAAGTTAGAAGGCTTCGCAGATCCTGACAGGTAGGGCAGGTACAGACAGGTAGACAGAATCGTGATCAATGGATATACATGAAGTGTTTGAGCTGTGAAGCATGCTGGTTTTTCCGGTTCGCCGTTCGGAGCTCAAACAGGAAAGTTACAGCTAGTTGAAAGTTTTCCGGGGGACGGGTGTGTGCAAGGTTGTCCGCATCAAAAGGCGTGCGACCAGGTGTTTTTCTTGTCTCGACTAGGTTTGGCAAGGTAGCATACATTGTGGGGAGCCAGCCAAAGTTTACGGCTTGCTCACCAGAGTCATGGGCATCGTGATACGCACAGTTCCAGTAGCAACCATGATGAAAAGAGATCGGATGTTTTTTTTCCATTTTCGGACATGTTTTTCATGGTTAGCGTGGCATCGAGTGGTGGAAAAGGGTTGGAATTTGGAATCAGCACGATGAAATTCTCATGTGGCGTGATTGAAAGAAATTCATCTGACGAATTTGAGCACGTGTAGCACCGACGGCATGTGAATCGCATGCTTGAGGTTTTTTTGTTTTGTAAAGGTAAAAAAGCAAAGTGTGGCTGGACTAAAAGGGAAAGGAAGAAGAAAAAGTGAAGGGCAAGGCTAAATTAAAGAAGGGAAGATGGAGTAAAAAAGACGCCACTGCAAAGGAGGAATTTTTTTTCTTTTGGAGTGGAAAAAAAGGGAGAGAGAAGGATCGTTTTCGAGTAGGGGGTTTTTGCTCAAGGTTTTGGCTTCTTGCTTGGGAGGAAGAGTAGAAGGGGCGGAAAACGAAAACGCCTGGCACTCTCGAGGATGGAAGCAAGCATATAAGGCAAATCGTTGTGAAGCAGCTCGGAAGGTTGAGCGACCTGCGGAGAAGGAAAGGTAGGAGGGTTTTTTTTGTGCGCTCCGCAACTGAAGCAGGCTTGAAGGGTGAATCGTTGTGAAAGAGCTCAGAAGAGCAAACGCCTTGCAGTAAAGGGAGTCAGCGAGGGCTACCAAGAGAAGGAGCTGCTATGTGAGCGAAGCCAATGAGGGATTTTTTGGCGAAGTGTGTATCGACGGAGTCGAGCTCCGAGGGATGTGTGTGCCCCTCTGTATGAAGCAGCGGTGGCCATGGTGCAGTATAGAGCATGGTTCTTGGATCTTGTACAGGGTGTTTTTTTTCATTCAAGGAAAGTTGTCATTGCCATTTTCTGGCGTCGTCTCTCCCCCCTTCCCCCCTTTCTTTTTTGCTCGTCCACAGGGTGTGTGGTGCCGGTGTGTGAGCGTGTGCGTCACCCGGGTCCCCAGTGTGTGTGAGAGAGAAAGAGAGAGAGATGTGTCGAGATGTGGAAGGGCTGGAAGCGGGCAAAATCGGTGTGATCGCTGTTTGGTGATTGTGCAAAGCATGTGTGCGTTGGGCGAAGTGCAGGGAAGGCCCTGCTAGTGTAAATTGTCTTTTGTGAAGGTGTTTTCGAGAGGATAGGGGTGATGTGAATACCCTGAGTTATATAGGGGCAGTTGTTTGTGTGTCGGGTGTGTTCCCCATTCTCCCTCTCTATCTTCTGGTGCCCCCACTGAGGAGCACACTGATTGCTCCCAGTTAAGTGAAGAGAAGCCGTTTTTGGTGTTGGTCGACATGGCGTCTCGAAGCTATGGACCAATTTTTATAGGTGAAAAAAATACTGATGAGTGGGTTGCAGACTTTGAGTTGTATATGCTGTCGCTGCGCATGCTGAACGAGAACAGCAAGATGCAGACATTTCCTTTGGTGATGCGCGGGAAGGCAAAGATATGGTACGAAGCTCTGGAAGGTGAGCCGAGACATGCTTGGCCGGCTCTGCTGGCACATTTTCTACATGACTTCCGCAAAGAGGTGTCCCCGATCGAGAGGAATGCCAAGCTGAAGGCACTCAAACAGGATGTAAGTGAAGAGTTTAGTTTGTTTTTGGATCGTTTTGAAGTGTGTTGGGCAGAGTTAGCGGGTGCCATGCAATTGGCCAATGGCGACTACTTCAAGCTCGATAAATTCATGGCATACCTGCATCCTAAAGTGAGGGAGAAAGTGGATTTTGAGAGCCCAGAAAACTATAATGGTACAGTGGCCATTGCAAAAGCAAAAAGCAAGAAAATAAAAAAGAAGATTGAACAAGGCGTGTCGGGTTATGAAGCAGTGGTCCAACCTCAGGGTGGTCCGCGGGATGTTGTTCATGATGAAAACCAGGCAAATCGAGGTGTAGACATTGTGCCACAAAATTGGGTGCGAACCGTGCAGGTTTTTTCTGAGCAAATGCAAGAATTGCAGCTAAGCATGATGGATAGAGGTCCAACCCAGAGGAGCAAGGGAGAGGGCAAGGCCACTGCCTGGCCGATGTTACAATTGCGGTGAAGAAGGACACTATGTGCCAAATTGCCCTCATCTGCTGAGAGAGAGAGGCGGTATTTATCCACTGTTTGGCAGAGGTAGAGGCCAAGCACAACTCAATGGCCCGAGGGAGCAGGTAGTCGAGAATCAGGCGCCGCCAGCTCCTCAGGATGGTGGTGAATATCATCGGAGTGGATAAGCAGGATGTTGAAGTTTTGGCCAACAAGAGAGCAAGGATGGAAAGAGAGAGAGAAACTGAGCGGGAGATGAGAGCCCGAAAAGGTAAGAAGAAAGTGTATGAAGGCAAGGAGCAATCGGAAACTAGCAAGAAGAGGAGGCATCGCAAAATCAAGCAAGCAGACTTTCAGCTAGGGCGCGGTGTCGTGCTGTGACACGTACATAGTGGGAACGCATCCTACAAGAGTTATCTTGTAAATTTTTAGATACATAATTATCTTTCCTATAATGCACATATGCATATTTAAGTATAACAATAAGCCTTCTATCTCATCCTATTATTTTTCTCAAGGGTAACCTATTCTCACTTTACCATCAGAAAATACTATGGGAAAACCATCAATAGCTCCGCCTCTTTAACTTGGGGCAAAAAGCATTGATTCTTTATTTCTACTATCTCATTATCATCTCACACCCTAGCTAGATCCTATATCTAGGGTAAAATCCAATATATATATATATTCTATGTATTTTTCATATTTTTCTCATATTTCTTTTTAAATAGCTCCTAGGAGGGAATCAAATCCTAGTGGGACACTAGGTGGCATGATTTCAAAGTACACTTATTTTAATGCATTATTGCAAGCACGATTACAAAGCTTTTTCAAGGAGCAATGTCATGCTTTCATATGGCATGAGGTGTCCTTTGGAATCAAATGAAAGTCTAAGCTAAGGGGACCACAGGACGACTTTTGCTGCGAAAAATGGACCCTATTTTGATGAATTTTTTACACAAGGTTTCAATCCAAATTGGAAAATGATTTTAAAATGAAAATTGTAGCTAGTGAGCTGAAGTTTCTGCCCATTTTTATTATTTTATTTTTGGAGCCACGGTTGAGGAGATATGATCAAAATACTGGACCCCAGTTTGCCCACATCATGCATGGACAGCTCATTTCCAACTTTTCCAATTCCTGTTCACACTGGCTCCTCTCTTCCTGTGTAAACCCTTGGGGGTTCCCTTCACCTATAAAAAGGGACCTCTTCTTCCTTGAAAAGGAACTCAAGAATTCAAGCCATTGATGAGAGGAATTCATGAGGGAGGGAGTAGTAATGCCAAATTGTCTTAGTCATTAACATAAGCCTAAGTCTACACTTTCTCCTAGAAGAAGACTAGCCATTCTTGCAACAAGCTAACTTTGGAAGATCAACTCTATTCAAAGAAGGTCTTGCACTTGGTGTATCAATCAAAGTGGAATTATCCACTCTTGTTCTCTCTCCATCAATAATGGTGCCGAAGGGTTTGTCAAGTAAGATGTGTTCTACATTGATGTTTTCTTGATTTCTTGTTGTTTTCTTTTTCATCTCTAATCCAACATATATATGAATATATATATATATATATATATGTGTGTGTGTATCTAATCTTATCTCCTTAATCAAACCTATCTCTCTCATTCTTAGTAATTCATCCTCTCTCCAAATTCTAAGTTCTCTTTGCAGGTAAATCTCTCCCCGCAGTATCCTTATTGCCTACGGGCAAGAATAGGGCTTGGGAGGGAAACTTCTCATCTATTCACTTCTCTCATATCTACATTTCTCACATACTATCCTAGATGAATAATCCACATGATCATAATTTCTATCGCTTTCACTCTGTACGATCTATTAGAATTAACGTATGGATTTGCCGTAAAATACACTTTCAACAACGTATAGTGTTTCTCTTTGGCCCAGAAAGGCTCAATGAAATACTTCTATCACCGGATCCCATTATACTACCTCTCATAGACTATAAATTTTCTTTTAACGTAAGCGTAGTTATCTTGCTATGAACCAAGAGGTTTTGTACACACAATTAATCCCAATCACTAGACAAAATATATATATTATGGTAAGCACAAAACTACAATTCCAAAGAACAATTCGTAACCCATTCGGTAAGCCAAGATTGAATGCCATTAACTCATCCATTAACCCTTTCATATTACCCATGATAAGATATGACCATAGCCTTGAAGTTTTCATCTTTGTGTTAATTTGACATTCTCTTTTGTGTTCTTTGTTTGTGCGTGTGAGTGCAAGAGAGAATGGGTGGGGCTTCTTTGATTGCACTTCTTTCCAAACCCTAGTCTTCATGGAATCTATGGTTTAACCCCTTCATATAGTTTTTTGGAGTTCTCTCACAAACTCTCACAGCCATAAGCCCGGTGCTTTCCCGACAGGACCGCAAATTTCTCGACAGAGGCTACCCCGAATATGACTTGGTAAGCGATGTTCAAAATCAAAAGGCTAACATAACCTTTGGTCAGTTGTTGGCTTTAAATCCCAAGCTACGAAGACAGTGGTCTACAAGTGTCAACACGAGGCTTCCAAAGGCCAAGGGGAATGTGCATGCAATACAAAATATGGCGTTAAGAGTGGGTAGCCCGACGGATGTCCTTCTTCTAGTGGATGCGGTCATTGAAAAGAGGATGCAGGTTCAGGCCTATATAGACGGTGGAGCACAAGTTTGCGTCATGACGGAAGCTGCAATGAAGGAAACAGGGGTCAAAGCAGTAGCTAAATCCAATGTACGCATGAGGATGGCTAACCATACCAAAGCCAGGTGTTTGGGCGTGGCTCAAGACGTAAGAGTGAAAGTGATGGGCATTGAGTGCCTAATCGATTTCTTTGTAATGAAAGCGGGTGATAATGCTTATCCAATCATCTTGGGTAGGCCATGGCTACTTGCAATAGGGGCTAAGCAGGATTGGGGGAGCAGGGTGTTCACCTTGCCTGACAAGGAGAGAGGGAGACATGTGGTGCTTGATTTGAAGACCAAAGAGAGCAGCTTTCACCCTGTGGTAGAAAAAGACAAAGATGATACGACAAGCTATGAGTATGAGACCGAGACAGGATATGGTGAGGGCTACACAGATACTGAGGAAGAGGAAAGCGAGGATGATATGCTAAAGATAGATGCCGACTTGTTTGGGGTCACTGTTGAAGGCTCCCATGTAAAAGGAGAGGTGCAATCATAGGTTGGTGGCATAGGTGTGGAGGAGGTAACTGCTATGCTAAGCAAATATTTGACCAAGAAAGAGAGAGAAGGCTATGTTGAGTTGTGTGCCTCTTTTCCGGATTTATTTGCAATGAAGTACAAGGATTTACGAGGAGCAAAGGGTGCAGGGTGCAAACCAAAGGCGCAGAAGCTAAGGCTGTTAGGGGAGATTCAGAAAGAGGCTCTTTGGCAGGAGATTAACCAATTGTTAGATGCAGGTATCATATACCCCATGAAGGAGTCGGAGTGGGTTTCTCCAGTGGTTATCACCCCTAAGAAGAATGGAAAATGGCGGGTGTGCGTCGATTACAAGCCATTAAATGCGGCAACCAAGAGAAACCACTTCCCTCTACCGTTCCAGGATGAAATCTTAAATCAAGTGGCGGGTCATGAGAGGTACTCTATTATGGATGGATTTTCAGGGTACTTTTAGATATCGATTGCGCTTGAAGCCAGCTGAAGACGACATTTATCTCTCCATGGGGATGCTTTGCCTATCGCAGGATGCCGTTTGGTTTAGTGAATGCCTATGCCACCTTCCAAGACTGGATGAATAGGGTGTTGGGTCCCTACTTGGGTAGGTTAATTAGGGTGTTCATGGATGATATTGGGTGTTACAGCTCAAGGGTGGATCATCTGTCAAAGCTCCAACTGTGTTTTCAAAGGCTGGACGAAGAAGGAGGTCAGTTAAACCCTAAGAAGTGTAAGTTGGCGCAACCTCAAGCGCAGTTGCTAGGTCATGTGGTGTCGCAAAATGGAATTGAGGTAGATCCTCCCTCTAGTGCGCAAGGCTTGGCGTCCTTTGTACATAAGCTAAAGTACTTGTCGCGTTTCTTTTGGATGCTGTCACAGTATGTGTATCCTCTCCAAAAGAGGGCTCAACAGGTGCATGGTTTTGAATGGGATGAAGATGCTCAAGAAGCTTTTGACAGTGTGAAAGAAATTTTGTGTCAGCTGCCAGCTGTGTGCCCTCCAAGCCAAGAGCATGATTTCTATGTGTCAATGACGGTAGGTACCGTGGCTATTGGGGCGGTGTTACTGCAGAAGGTAGGAAGGAGCTATAAGCCCATCTACTTTAAAAGCAGGATGATAAGTCCTGGAGAAGTGTCTTACACTGAAGCGGAGCAGTGGGTCATGGCTTTGGTTTTTGCTTGTAGAAATTTCAAAGTGCACCTCATTGTGCGTAAGTTTTATGTGTTGACGACTAACAATCTGTTTCCTGAAGTGGTATTACACTTAAAACCAGGAAAGCAGATCATGAAGTGGGTGATAGAGTTGCAGGAATTCGAGTTTGAGTTCAAAATTGACAACACAAGTAGGTCCCATTTGGCAAAGCAGTGGATTTGCCAATTTATCCAAGAGTAGTACGAGATGAATCCAAAGAGGAGCCTAACCTGATTGGATCTTTTACCATGTGGTTTGATGGTGCATATAGGAGGGTGATAAAGAAAGCCGGTGGAGGTGTGGCGATACATGATCCACACGGCAAGGTAATCTTCTCAAAAGCCTATGATTTGGAGGATGTTCATACCAACAATGAAGTAGAATATCTCGCCCTCCATATAGGTTTGAAACAAGGCGTCGAGTTCGGCATTTCCAGGTTGGTGGTCAAAGGTGATGCGTTATTGGTCATCAAGAAACTGCTAGGCCAATGGCAGGTAAAACGAGATTCCTTAAAGCATTGGTTCTTTGCCATCAAGAAGTTGTTGAAGTTCTTTAGAGAAATCCAGTTCAAGCATGTGAAGAAAGAGCACAACCAAGAGGCAGACCAACTAGCAAGCAGTAAGGTGCAGGTACATATTGCATGTATATATGTGGCCCCGGCCACATACACAAGTAGGGAGTCATTGAAGGAGGTGGAATATTTCTTAGATATAGGGTAGTGTCCCCAAGGTTTGTCCAAACTGCAAAGGAGGAGGATAGTTCAGAAAGCATGCAAATTTACACTAGTAGGTGAAGACCTAATGACTTACGGCAGAGACGGGGTGCTAAGGAGAGTGCTCTATAAAGAAGAGATTAACTTGGTGCTGGAGCAATGTCATGAGGAGAGCGGACACTAGGGGAAAGGTCAAGTGTTGTTTCAAGTGTTGAGAGCGGGTTTTTGGTAGCCTTCAGTAGTGAAGGATGTGCACTATTGGTGCGAGACCTGCCATGAATGTCAGACTATAGGAGAGAGGCGTTTGACAGCTGAGTCACCGGGAGCGATTATTGCTCAAAATGCTTTCAAAAAATGGGGTTTGGATGCCATTGGTCCTCTCCCTAAGTCTACAAGTGGTAAGAAGTATGTCGTGGTTGCCATCGACTACCTCACCAGGTGGGTCGAGGCCAAAGCTGTAAAGGAGGTAAATGCACAGGTTGTGGCCCACTTTGTTTTCGATAACATTTGTTGCCATTTCGGAGTGCCGTGGGTACTCATTTCTGATAGAGGGCAAGGATTCAGAAGCAAGCTTATGCAGGCATTGGTGGAAAAACTAAAGATTCAACATCGGTTTTCCTCGCCTTATCATCCCCAATGCAATGGTTTGGTGGAGAGTGCTAACGGACAGATCATCAAAATGCTCACGAAGTATGTGTATAAGCAGGAGACAGAATGGGAGATCAATCTAGAAAAGTGTCTATGGGCCTACAGGACATCCTACAAAGTGGCGACCAACTTAACTCCATTTGAGTTGGTTTATGGTAAGGAGGTAGTGCTGCCAGTGCATGCACAGTTGGGTGCTTTAAAAGGTATGTGGCGCATCAATGCCACTCCCCAAGCTCTCTTACAAGATAGGATTGTCGGCCTTGAGGCATTGCAGATGGATAGAGAGGCAACATCAGACTACTATGTGAAGCAGCGAGAAAGGAGAATGGCCAAATTCAATGAAAGTCTGCCAGAAAAAAAGATAGAAGAAGGGGATCTAGTAATGAAGTATGAGAGCTACTTGGACTTCACCTTCCAGAAGAAGTTCAAAAAGAAATGGACGGGTCCTTTCAAAGTGCAAAAGGCCTTTCGAAATGGGACCTATCAGCTGGTGAGAGCCAATGGTAAGCTTCTCAAGCACAAGGTAAATGGTGTACGGCTCAAGCTGTACGTTGATAGGGGAGTGGTGCCCGATGTACATCAAATGGTGACCAGGGGGTTGGGCAACCCACTAGAAAAGACTCAAGAGTAACAGAGATATAATTTTGTACATATTGTACATATGGTTGTTTGTTTTCCAGCATGCTTGAGTGTTGCAAGTTTCAAGTTCAATAAAGCTACTTTTGGTTGAACATGAATCTTCAACAGGGGGGTGGGCAATGATGGTGCAGCCAAAGTTGGTCCACGCTTAAAAGTGTGCTATGAAGTGCAAAGGGTGCTAACAAGGGCATGGTAGAGGGCTAAAGCCAGTGTGGGAGACCTCAGCAGGACAGTGGCAACGAAAATGCATGCTTAAAGTGTTTTTTAAGGCCAGGGGGCCTTCAAAGTGGGCTGATTGGGACGGCAAGTCAAAGTGTTCGAGATGCATGAAATGTGCCCCGAAATGTGGTGTTCAAGATGCTCTAGAAGCTCGTCCAAACAGCTCGCCAAACGGAGCTTCGGTGTGAAAGATATGTCAGTCCGAAGTTAGAAGGCTTCGCAGATCCCGACGGGTAGGGCAGGTACAAACAGGTAGACAGAATCTTGATCAATGGATATACGTGAAGTGTTTGAGTTGTGAAGCATGCCGGTTTTTTTGGTTTGCCATTCGGAGCTCAAACAGGAAAGTTACAGCTAGTTGAAAGTTTTCCGGGGGGCCGGTGTGTGTAAGGTTGTCCGCATCAAAAGGCGTGCGGCCAGGTGTTTTTCTTGCCTCAACTAGGTTTGGCAAGGTAGCATACATTGTGGGGAGCCAGCCAAAGTTTACGGCTTGCTGACGAGAGTCATGGACATCGCGATACGCACAGTTCCAGTAGGCAAGCAACCATGATGAAAAGAGATCGGATGTTTTTTGTCCATTTTCGGACATGTTTTTCACGGCTAGCGTGGCATCGAGTGGTGGAAAAGGGTTGGAATTCGGAATCAGCACGATGAAATTCTCATGTGACGTGACTGAAAAAAATTCATTTGACGAATTTGAGCACACGTAGCACCGACGGCATGTGAATCACATGCTTGAGGTTTTTTTGTTTTGTAAAGGTAAAAAAGCAAAGTGTGGCTGGACTAAAAGGGAAAGGAAGATAAAGTGAAGGGAAAGGCTAAATTAAAGAAGGGAAGGTGGAGTAAAAAAAAAAGAAGGCCCAAGGTGCAGTGCGTCACAGGAATTTTTTTCTTTTGGAGTGGAAAAAAAGGGAGAGAGAAGGATCGTTTTCGAGCGGGGGGTTTTTGCTCAAGATTTGGCCTTCTTGCTTGGGAGGAAGAGGAGAAGGGGCGGAAAACGAAAACGCCTTGCCCGCCCGAGGATGGAAGCAAGCATAGAAGGCAAATCGCCGTGAAGCAGCTCGGAAGGTCGAGCGACCTGCGGAGAAGGAAAGGTAGGAGGGTTTTTTCTGTGCGCTCCACAACTGAAGCTGGCTTGAAGGGCGAATCGCCGTGAAAGAGCTCAGAAGAGCAAACGCCTTGCAGTAAAGGGAGTCAACGAGGGCTACCAAGAGAAGGAGCTGCTATGTGAGCGAAGCCAATGAGGGATTTTTTGGCGAAGTGTGTATTGACGGAGTCAAGCTCCGAGGGATGTGTGTATCATGATTATGGTGATGGAATGATATCATATAATGTATGGAACCTCATGGATAGATGTGGATGCATCATGTACATGGGTATGATTGCTTTCCACCTTTCTATGTCAAAACTAGCTCTATGTGCTATAGAGGTGAAGTGCACATATGATGCATCAACTTTGCACGGTTGGATGTTGTCAAAATTGGAATTTTATATCATGTTTAGTTTCTGGTCGGACTTATTTTATGCATGAAAAGCTCATGGCCTAAGAGTCATGTGCGTGGACTTCGATTGACTGCAGGGGATATGTCAAACTCCAGGTGTGGGAGTTGGTTCAGTGGCTAAGGGTTGAGATTCCCTCATGGATTATGGTTGTGATTTTATGGTGGAAGCTAGTGTGGCTCTTGGTTTTCATTCCTGGATAAGGTTATGCTACCAAAATTTTTGCAGCCATGTTATGTTCTAAAATGGTTATGCAGGATTGGTTGTGCCTCACCCGAGTTGGGTGGAGTGGTCACCCATGGGATGTGATTGGATTATGGTTATGTCTTTGGGATTAGATCATGAAGTGATAATTTTTGGCAAACATGTAAGGGTAGAGACTCTGTACAGTTTAAATGCTTGGAAAAGATTGTTTGTGCATATGGAAAGTACTATTATAATGGACTCACGTGTTATGTTTCTCATGCGTCGCTACAAGACTAGGATCACCGACATCACTTAGCCATAGACAAAAGGATCCCTGACCTGGGTTTGTTGGATCAGAGATGTTGCTTAGGTCTTCTTCTTTTTTCTAGGCTCATCTACATGGTTAGTGCGTCGGGGGTTGAATGACCTACATGGCTAACACGTCGAGAACTTTTCCTTGGCTTTGCCTAAACACCCGGTGTTGGGCATCGAAGAGGCATTGTGCCTGAAGTGGTATGGTTGGTGTTGATACCCCTACCACCTACTGGTACTTTGGGATCCTTTCAGATCTCGGGTTCATGGAGGGAGGCGAAGCAGCCTCAGTTTATGTATGGCTCAGATAAGTTGGAGGTGTTCTGGCTCTCTCGCGGCAAAGTGAAATTCTCTCTATCCATAGTAGAGCAGAAGTGGATGGGTGGACCGGTCGATCTCCACATAGGGTTCGGTGCTTTGCTAGTTATTTTGCCACAAACTTTGATGTTATGGTATATCTAGATTTTGTCATTGCATTAATATATGGTTGCCTGTTTCATTTAGATGGGACACTTATGTTAATTATAGACATTGATCTACCCCTTGTATCTTTTTGTATTAAAAACACATATTTGTAAGGCCCCCATTATGAGAAGAAGTCATCGTGCATGAAAAAAAAACACTCGTCTTAAACCAAAATTTTCATGGCCAGGCTTTGCCGGAATATTATGACCGGACGGCGATTGGAAAGTGGTCAAAACACAACCCATCATTTGGCCGGTTGGCCGGTGGTCAAAAGTCAATGGCTAGTGGCCGCTGGCCGAATTCAATGGCTGATGGCCGATTTGAAAGGTGGAATTGTCTTCTCAAGGGTGTCCACACATGGGCAGATTGGAGAGTCCAATTTGGACGTCTACACAAGGGCGACTACACACGGCTACCTCTCATAAGAGAGGGCAACCCTTTTGGCCTATAAAAGGAGACCTCTTCTACACATTAAAAAGGGGGTTGTGAAGCATTGTGTTGCATTGGGAAGGTGATGTGACGTGGTGAGAGTGAAGCAAGGTGGGAGCTCCAAAACGGTATAATACCTTTGTAATCTACTTCTTGTTTTGAAGTACTAAAGCCATTGAGTGGTTGCTTTCTTTTGGACGTAGCCCACACTGGGTGAACCACTATATTGTGTGTATACTCTCTCTTTCTACTCTATAATCTCTCATGTGTAAAAATTATCTCTTTCCATTAAGTAAACTACTCAATTATCCCGCATTGCATTTATACGCCCGTACCAAAAACATTACACGTATAGAACGTCATTATACGCCGAAATCTCGTCTAATCATTGTATAGCCGTTTTATTTTCTTTCTGATAAAAAATATTTTATATAAGAACCATCGCCGATTTCGATCGAAAGCAGTGCCAGAGCTTGAGGAAGATTTTGGGACAGGTAGAGCTTGAGGTAAAATTTTCAACTTGTCCTCTTCTTTTCTAACTTGTTTTTGTGTGTTGTGCCAGACTCGTGTGGTGCAATTGTTTTAATCTCACCACACAGTTGGCTTGCAGGTTGTTATAGGTCACTTCGTGGTGTGTAGCCATCCGGCTCACTCTAGAAGTGTGTAGAAACTAATCACTTTTCTACGGTGTTGTGCATGACATGGCTCACTGCGAAGAAGGGTTTTAGGACAGACTTAGATTCTCACTTATGTGGTGCAATTGTCTATCTCTCACCAAAGGACTAAGTTCAGGGTTTAGTGGTTGACTCGTGGAGTGCATTAGGCATGATTCTACACCTCTCATTCCAGAGTGACCTATAGGTTGCTCAATTTTAGATTAGCTCAAATTATTGTTTGTTTCACGGAGACACACAAGAGTTCTATTTGTCAAACAGAGAGTGGAGAGATGCATGGTTTATGCCCTCTTCATCTTTGTGTGATGCACCGATTACTCTTGTGTTTCAAACTCCAAAGACACGTCATTGTTCATCACTAGATGACTTGGTGTTGTCTTGGATGTATATACATACGATATTTGGCCTGCATCTGAGATTGTTAAGTTGTTCGCTGAAGTTTGTGTTGTGAGTTCCACACACTTCATCAGGGATTGAATTAAGCCACATCATGGTTCTTACTACATAGAAATATGAGGGATATGTTTGTCTACCTAAGAGTGGAGGGATGCATACCTATGCCCTCTTCATCTTAACATGACACACCTTGTACTTGCTGATTTGTAGATATGCCACTCATTAGTAGATGACTTGGTGTTGTCTTGGATGTAAATATGTACGATGTTTGACCACAATCTAAGATTTTTAAATTATCCACTGATGGTTGTGATGTGCGTTCCACACACTTCATCAGGGATTAGATTGATTAAACTATCAATCAACACTACAACAACGTCCACGACTTGTGTTGAGCGTACCTCCCACAATCTGATTTGTTCACATTCACACACTGATTGTTTATGTGTATTATGTAACGCACATAATAGGTCCAGTTTTTGTGATGAGCGTACCTCACACTCCTGGCATGTTCACCTCTCTCCATGTCTCTTTTTGTGTATTCCCCTCTCTATTGTACAATGTATTGCAGTCATAATATATCGTTGTTTGCTATGATTTAACTCAAATTGTGTATGGAATTTGAATTAACAAACATGACACGAATTTGATAGGTTCCCCTCTTCTCTGACAACATTTATGTTATAAAGTTATATCTTGTAGATATGGTGGATATTAAGCTAGTGAAACATCAACAAATATTCACCTTCAAAGTGATAGCACATCACTTTCATCACAATTCATAGCTTGAGCTTCATCGTTGCCGAAACCTCTCTACTTCAGAAGAGTATTACCAGCTCACAGAGGCCTTAGTGAAGTCTGTCTTTGAGGAGCTTTAGCACGCATTTACACCCACTGCTTTTAACATATCTCTAATGAAATTAGGTTTATTATTGAACATGGTCAAGTAGTTTATTAGACAGATTGCAAAGATTTTATACGATCTAAAAAATCCTAAAATCATTACTTTGCCAGACATAGCTACTCGCATACAACTTGTACAATAGTTGTATATTGACTTCAAGAGCAAGGGAAAGCTATAAAGAGTAGCAAAGCACATGAGAGTGAAAGTCATCTCTTTCGATGCTACTACAGAGCCAGAAACTACGGTTAGAATAGAGTCTATTGCTAGTGACACTCTCACTCTTGATCAGTCTCAGCTCCCCCTATATTACATCTTTTTCCAAAAATTGCAATCTTCAACATAGAGGCTCCACAACTGGGAGAAGGGAGATGGGAACACATGAAGCGTGTAGGTGTCACACAACCTGCATTTAAAGAGCCACTCTATGTGGAGAAAAACTTCAAAGTCCACTTGCATGGACCCACAATGGATTAGTAGGTCAAGGACAAAGCTGTGACTTTGGACTTCGCTCATTGCAACATTATTTAACCACTTGACATCGTCCCCCACATAGAGCGTCCAATGCTCATTTCACATTTTTGGAATGGTGGCCATGTAGAGCAGTGGATAAGAGAGTGCACTACAGATGGTAGTGAGCCTACTATTCCCGATTATGTAACCACAAGTAGGTATTACACACTTTGAAAAGGACATAAGGAGTCAAATCTTGAGAGATTGTGGACCTCGTTGCATAACCATATCATTTATAATGAATTTAAATATCACTAAACTGATTGAACATTAGCGCCAAACTGCACTTTGCATACAACTTTGCATAGGCACGATATGACATACAAAATTTGGTGATCGCATGGAAAATTCTATTTCTACTAGTGGACACATCTCCCTCTCCCGCCATCGTTGTGGCTTCTCTTACTTCTCATCTCTCTCTCTCTCTCTTTCTCTCTCTCTCTCTCTCTCTCTCTGTCTCTCTCTCTCTCTCTCTCTCTCTTGTGCTCAATAGGCCAGTGAAGGGTAGGCTTGTTGCTTGTCAGGAGCTCCTGGAGGAATGTGACAGGGTCAAGTGGATTCTACGTAGGGTGAGGGGAATTAGGTGATATGTATCACAATATCTCTCCATCAAGGGCACGCCAGGCACCATAGAATAGGTCAATAGAACGGAGGGGTAGGTAGAGGCAGGAGGTGCAGCCTACAGAGATAGACCAGACACACGATATTGAATTTTTTAAATTACTGGGAGTTTAGGAAGGGAGGGGGAATCTTCCTCATTATTGAATTTTTTTAAAATTGAGCCAGTAGTAGCCATTAGTATTAAACTTCAAAGTAACATTTTGTAGATAATAAACTCTCTTCTTCAGACCGTGAAGTATCGAGGAAGTATCTACATGCACACGACTATCTCCATAATGATCTTCACTCTTGCAACATGATGCTTCACTTTGGATAGGAGGGGGTCTCTGCAGGCATTGTGGATTGCGGGTCATGTACAAAGACCCCCATAACGGCATGCTTTCCTCATCTCCAGAACTTGCAAATAGAAACTAGAAAGCAGAGCGAGAGATATTTTCCATGGGCTACCCCAAAATGCATATATACTAATCCCCCTCCCTAATAAATCCATGGATATCTACTCCATGAGTCATACTTGTAAACGACACTTGAAGTGCATGGAAGTACCACAAGAGCAAAATGAAAGGGATTTTTTGGACAATGTACTTACCCACCTTGAGAGTGGAAAGCGAAAAAATCCCTTAGCCCGACCGAACGCTTATGATCTTTCCCTATGTCTAAACCATGCCCATAGAGTGGGCTATGACATTGTAATGAATTTTGGTATACGACCAAACTGATGATTGAAGTGATGAATTATTTATTATCCTCTTTAGTTGCATTTGTAAACTTTTCAATGACATGGTGATAAATATTATGTCTCTTTATTGCTGCAAGATTAAGTTATCATGTCTATTTCTATTGGTGCCACATTTGGTGGGAATCTATACATGGATTGTCCTTGTATAGATATTATGTCTCTTTATTACTGCAAGATTAAGTTATCATGTCTATTTCTATTGGTGCCACATTTGGTGGGAATCTATACTTGGATTGTTCTTGTGGCCTCATTGGCGCATACAAGATATATTTATCATATTTGTGCTTGTAGTAGCACTTTTTTGTCTCATGATTTGTCCATTTTCCTTCAATGGTGCCCCCTCTCAATTGTGTTTGTTTTCCCATAGGTTGTCCCTGTCCAAAGCCTCTCATAGGCATCATATTGCTCAAGCATTTAATCACATCCTCTATAGCATTGGCAGGAGTTGCAACAGCTGGTCCTACTTGTGCTTGCACAGTGATGTGTATCTCTAGCACTTGTAACATTTAATGGTCTAGTAACTTGTGTGTAGCGGAAAATAGCATGAACATAGTGAGAATTTCATTAGAATAGACTCATAATGATAATAACAAGAGTGCTTGGGTGGACAGACCAACAAAAATCCTAACACCTAGTTACATAGCATGAACAATACTTCAAAAGAGAGAGAAATTAAGTAATTGAAAACAGTTGAGGACCGAATTTGCATGGAGCCGGTCCCCCCTCCAAAAGCCTTTGCATTATGGTTTCTCCCATCAAGAAAGACATTTTACAATACAATTCTTTGTGTCCCTTCAATACTAGCTAGTGCAATGAAGATGGAAACTTCAAGCACTAAGCAATACACTTATCAAACACAACATCAATTCCCTCACGATCTCAGACCCAAGAGCTCACATACCTTTGAAGATGGTGAGAGCTAGCGGGGTATGAGAGTAGATTGAGAGGAAGAAGTAGTACAAGAAAGCTGTACATCTTCTCACATAATCACTCATATTAGCATAGGTTAGCTTAGTAATTAGCATGGTAGAGGAGATGAGCATGCATTGAATCTTGGCACTTGGTTGGATTTGCATCACAAAGCCAAGAGTTGTTGGTGTAGGCCTCCCTTCTCACAAGGTGATAAGCTTTCCATTAAATCTTGAGAAGGAGAGAGACAGTCTTCTTGCTCCACACATAGATTGTGTGAGTGTGTAAGTGAATAATGCCTTTGAAAAATCAGCCCATTCTCTCTCTTGGTCGACCCCTCTTGCTATTTTCTCATGCTCACTCCCTATTGGACCTCCCCAGGCTCAGCCAATGAAGATTAAGCATCATAAGTGATAGCCTTCTAACATATGTCCCCCTTTCCCCTTTTGTGAGAGCTTTTTCTAATTAATTGATGCAACTAAACTCTCATTGGACCCCTTTGTCTCCTGGTCAATAAGAATCACGCAAGCCATTGGGCTGTTGAATGCTCATTGGACCCCTAGGAAGATTGTCCAATAGTCTTTTGGAAAGCTTAATTATTATTGGTTCTTTTATTAAGTTTCTTTAAATTAATTAAACTAGACTTACTCTAGCCTAATTCTCATTGGTCCACCTCCAAGGCCATCCAATAGGATTTTAGTACAGCTTGTGAGCATCTGGGCTAGGGAGCTGACATGTGTCCCTCTTTCCCCTTGTGTACAAAGAAAGCTTGTGTGTGTGTGTGTGTGTGTGTGAAAGAGAGAGAGAGAGAGAGAGAGAGAGAGAGAGAGTTTTTCTCTCATCCCCTACTTCTTGGGCTCCTTTGTAGGTCTTGAGAAAGAATTTTGGGGCACACACAAAGCATCCAATTTCCCTAGGCTTTTGACCTTTGGACACAACCTTTGAATTTTGGAACCTTAGCATTTTGGAAGTCTTAATGGGCTGAACCCTAAGGTCTTTAGAGCCCATTGTTTCACATAGCTGTTCTGCAGATGGCCCCCCCCTTTGCATCTCTATTTTCCCTCCTTTGGATCCCTATTGTGGGCGGTCTGCCAGCCTAACCAATATTCTAGCTTTTTCTCCCCCGGCACTTCCCCATATTATATGATCAATTTAACATGAGAAAATCATTTAGGAGAATTAGATATTAGTTATTATGACATTACCTCTCCCTTGAAATCATACCCGTCCCCAGATATGGGGTAGAGAAGATAAATCATAATTATTAGTCCTTTTGTGTCATAATAATCAATATCTAATTCTCCTAAATGATTTTCTCATAGTAAACTGATCATTTAATGTGGGGAAGTGCCAGGGGAGAAAAGGCTATAATATTGGTTAAGCTAGAAGACCGGCCACAATAGGGATCCAAAGGAGGGAAAATAGGGATCCAAAGGGGGGGCCATCTGCAAAAGAGCCATGTGCAACAATGGGCTAAAAAGACCCTAAGGTTCAGCCCATTAAGACTTCCAAAATGCTAAGGTTCCAAAATTCAAAGGTTGTGTCTAAAGGGTTAAAGCTTAGGGGGAATTGGATGCCTTGTGTGCTCTCCAAAGTCAACACATATCCCTACATGGGAGGGGGCAAGCCCTTCTTCTAGGGGATGAGAGAGAAAGCCACACACACACACACACACACGGGCTCCCTTTACACAAAGGGAATGAGGGACACATGTCAGCTCCCTAGGCCTGATGCCCACAAGGTGTGCCCAGTTTCTATTGGATGACCCTTGAAGTGGACCAATGAGAATTAAGCTAGAGTAAATCTAGTTTAATTAATTTAAAAACATTTAATAAAAGAAACCAATGAGAATTAAGTCTCCTAGAAGACTATTGGGCAGTCTCACAAGGGGTCCAATGAGCATTCAGGAGCTGAATGGCTTGCCTGATTACTATTGGCTAGGAGGCAAAGGGGTCCAATGAGAGTTTAGTTTAATTATTTAATAACCTAAAGCTCTCACAAAAGGGGAAAGGGGGACACATGTCAGAAGGCTATCACTTATGCTACTTAATAGTCATTAGCTTGACTTGGGGAGAGCCAATGAGGGCTCAGCAAGAGCAAATAGCAAGAGGGCTCGCCCAAGAGAGAGAGGGGGGCTGATTTTTGCAAGGCATTATCACACACACACTCACACAATCTCATGTGTGAAGAAAGAGAAGACTATCTCTTCCCAAGCTTTAATGGAGAGCTCATCACCTACTCCAAGCTTGTGAGATAGAAGCCTACATCAACACACTCTTGGCATGTGGATGCAAATCCAACCAAGAGCCAAGCTTCAATGCATGCTCATCTCCTCTACCAAGCTAATTACTAAGCTAATCTATGCTAATATGAGTGATTATGTGAGGAGATGTACATCATTCGCGTAAGATACTCCTTCTTCCTCTCAATCTACTCTCATACCCTGCTAGCTCTCACCATCTTTGAAGGTGTGTAATGTCTTGGGTCCACGAACGGGAATAATTAAAGTTGTGTTTGTTAAGTGTTTTGCTTAGTGCATGAAGCTTTCATTTTCATTGCACTAGCCAGTCTTGAAGGAACACAAAGAATTGTATTGTACAATGTCTCTCTTGATGGGAGAAACCATAATACAAAGCCTTTTGGAGGGGGGACCGGCTCCATGCAAATCTGGTCCTCAATTGTTGTCAATAGCTTAATTTCTCTCTCTTTTGAAAGTATTGTTGATTCTATCGAGCTAGGTGTTATGCTTTTTGTTGCTCTCTCCACCCAAGCACTGTTGTAATTCTCATTAGGAATCTATTCTAATGAAATGCCCACTATGTTCATGATAATTTCCGCTACACATAAGTTTTTAGACCATTAAATGTTACATTTTTCTAGCAGGTAGAGGATCCCTATGTTACCCTACGACATCGTTCCAGAATGGATGACTAGTCCATTTGGCGCTTGAGAGCCTAAGCTGCCACAAGCATGTATGCACATTAGTCCTATCAATCTTCCATAGTAGAGTGACAAGCTCTACTTGGTGTTCGAGAGATTTTATCTCCGCAAACTTGATCTAAGCATGCATACTATTTCATTTTTGTGCATCTCTTCTCCTTAAAACCAGCAAAGATATTCTAATTAGCATACTGTTTATGCCAATTGGCATAAACAGTATGCTAATTAGAATACACAATGAATTGAAAGCTTCCATATCTTCTCATTGAAACTAGCAAAGGTATGCTAATTAGCATATACAATATACAGAAAGCTGTTATCTCTTCTTCCCTAAACTAGCAAGGGTATGCTAATTAACTAGGGAAAAACATGAGCATCTTGTGAAGTCATCCTTTAACGTCCTCTAAGATCTCCTAGAGTAAAAAATTTATTTTAGAAACCGCATAGCTTAAAATTGTCGTCTTTTGCTATGTAGAGGTAGCTTGGAGGTAAGTAGTACTTGCTGAGTGCCTTTAGGATTATCCAAAAAATCCCCAGCATTTCCCCACTACGCCCAAAAAAATTTGGGAAAGCCATCATAAAAGTGGGTTGCCTTCCTCTCAATATAGCACAAAGATGAAAACGTCTAGGCCCAAATCATATCTTATTAAGGGTAGAATAAATGGATTGATAGATGCATTAATCTCAGCTAGATGACGAGGGCCTAGTAAGTTCCTTATGATGTTTTGGAACCTAAGCTTTGTGCTAGCTATTATATGCACAGTTTGTCTAGCAAGAGGTTGGAAAGGTCCATTTAAATCCCTATGATTCATGGAGTATGAAGATGTGAACATCAAAAGATACATTATACTCCAAAATAGGAAATATTATAGGGTCAGGGGACAACAATATCTCTCTCAACCTCTCAGCTCCAAAATAGAAGACCAATCTTTGTTGGAAAAAAATCTTTCTATCAATGCGCACATTCACCCTAATATTCTGAACTGATTCAAAGTTGTAGAAAATGGGATTATTCATTGGTGCATTAAATACAAACTTCCATGAAGCACTTCATTGAAGTTAAGCTCTCTTGGATCCCACCATTTGAGAGATGCGAAGAATTTGCTCACCAGTGATTAGCCTAGCTTTGGTGTGACCATCTTCAGCTTTGTAGAGTTCATAGGGTTCGATGGCTACCCTCTCAACCACCTTGAGCCTTCTTGCTAGTAGTAGTTGGAGTGCATCACCATATGTAGCCTCTTGCCAATACCGCACCCCATTGATGTGTAGCTCCCCCTCCAAAAACTTGTTAATACCCGAGTTTGAGAGTGCTTTCACCACCTGAAGTCGAGGCTTCAAAGGAAGTGTCTTCACACTAGCCACAAAGCACTCAACACAATTTTTTGACCTAGGGACTTGATGACTACAAGATTTTCCTTGAAGCAAAGTAGGGTGTGTGTAGTTAACTCTCTTTACCCGCATACGTGCCGTTTGTAGATAAAGACGCTTCTTTTCTTGAGCTTTTTGGGGAGACCATAGTGGAAGTCTCGGAGAATTTGATGGATCTTCCTTCATAGGATTGACAGAGCGCTGCTTGAGAACTCCTCAGTGGGGGCACCAATTTATGACGAAGGAAATTTGGAATGGCGGCCTCTACACCAAAACAAACTCCATTGCGCCACAAGGGAAATGAGATAAGGGCACCACCTAGTCTTGGAAGTGTGGGCTAGGACCGCTACACAAAGAGAGAGAGAGAGAGAGAGAGAGAGAGAGAGAGAGAGAGAGAGAGAGAGAGATCACTATGAATGAAGCATTAACCTTAGTGTGTGTACAAGGAATGGATGACTTCAAACACTCCCAACACAAATAGTCATGTAGATTACCAAACAACCACTCAAGGATTAGCCAAGATCACATCAAGCACTCTCACACACATATAAAAGATTTCTCTTAATTAACATAATTAAGAGGAGGAGAGGTTACTAGCATGAAACAATTTGCACTCTAGAATGTGCAAGAATAGAGTGAATGAATGAGCTTATGGTCTCATGGTGAGTGATACAAAGACTCAATGGGGTTGAGGGAGGCTTGAAATTACAAAGGGGAAGGCCTCTTTATATAGGAAAGAGAGTGTTTAGGAGTGAGGTTAAGATCCAAGTGTAATTTGTACAAATGAAGCTTGATTAGGGACATTCAACCAATGAAGAAGCTCCTTCCAAAGTTATTTGTTGACCAATTAGCTCCCTCATCACTTGTGTTGTCTTCACTCCTTCCTCCATAGCTTGAGTCCAAGAGCTTCCTTATTTTAAAATGTAAAGAATCTACATAAAATCAATACATATCTAGTAATAATAGAAAGGGGTTGAATGAGAACTTATGAATTACAACAAGATTAAGCATGACTTGAGAGGTGATTAGAAGAGGAATTTTTATGGGTTTTTGAGCTTGAGAGAGAGGAGGAAGGAGAGGAGGGTGAGAAGACTAATGGCTGATTTTTAGAGAAGGTCTCAATGTGGAAAAGGAAGGGTGTGTGTGTGTAAAGGTAGAGGGGGTGGTCTCCACCACAGTTGAAAAAACTGGCATCCGCCATTTTGGCCATATCTCCTAGACCGTAGATGCAAAAATTATTAAAAAACTATGGCCAGAATCTCCAGCTCATCAGCTACAACTTTGATGAAGACAACTTTTCTTGGATCAGAGTGGAAGTATTTTTTAAAAATTCAGCAAAATCATGTGTCTGGTTCCTTTCTTTACCAAGTCTTCCACTTGGGTCCCATTTGTTTGAATCATCATATGGCTCCAAAGCCATGATGATATGAGCTACTCATGACCCTTGAATCATGGGTGCATGGCTCCACAACCACATCATATCTTTTCTTTTCACATTTACATATTTTCCCTTCCCTTTACCACTAGGTTCTCCCTCTACCTTTCACCTCCGGTGAACTAGTCAAGAAAAAATTCCTATCAAATCATTTTTTTAAAATTTTTTCCAAGAGGTTGTTCTCACTCTTTCTTTTATTGTAAACCGCTAGAAGCAAGGAAAACCAACAGAATATGATAAAACAAAAATTTGTGATAGGCTCGGATCAGTGGTTATGCTATTTCTTGAGACAGTTTGTCCTAAGATGCGGCCTTGCTTAACCATGAATATACACTTTTCCGGGTTAAGACAGATTCGATATGTCCTGCATTTTTCAAAGACCTTTTGCAAATGGTCAATATGTTCCTCTCGTAGAAGAGAGTGTACACAAAGATCATCCATGTAAATTTCTGAGAATATTCTTAGGTATTCTTTGAACGCGTGCGTTATTAACCTTTGGAAGGTAGCTGGGGCATTAGTTAAGCCAAACGGCATAACTTGATATGCATAAATTCCCCATTCTGTGGCAAACTTTGTTTTGTGTTGATCCTCCTTGCTATTGCCAGTTGGTTATATCCTGAAAACCCATCCAGAAAGGAATATGCGCGTTTCTCAACTACCCGCTGAAGTACATATTCTGTGATTGGCAAGGGATAATTATCCCTTATGGTGACTGCATTTACCTTTTTGAGGTTTACACACACTCGTAGTTTTCCATTCTTTTTGGGAACCACCACAATGGGTGACACCCAATCTGTATGTTCGATTTCATAGATGAATTCAGCTTCCATCAGTTTATCAATCTCTTCTTTGATTCGTTTAGCAAATGTGTCATTATATGTATAAGGACGTTGTCTGCTAGGTTTTGCATCTGATTTCAAAGGAATTGTACGTTGGCATCTCGATGGATCAAATCCTTTGAGGTCTTTATAGGACCATGCAAACACATCTTTATACTTCTTGAGAAGTTGTGTTAGCCGTTCTTCTTCTTCAAGCTCTAAATCGTTTGCTATATAGACCGGATGAGGCTTTTCACCTGGTTCTGCAAGGTCTATCCTTTTTGCATTTTCTAGCCCATCGTACGATTCTTGGTTGGTTCTTTCCCTAACTGGTGGTGTCAGGATGATTTTTCTGTCCTGGATTGTAAATTTCCGATAGTGCGATGGTACATTTATGTTTCCCTTTTCTGACTCCCCTTTACCATCACTATCTTCTTCAGTAGTCCATATCTCTCGTAAATACCGTTTCAGTTCTTGGTATTTCTGTGTACGCTCCAATTTGGTCCACTCTTGATCTTTTGTTGTTTCTTTTTCTGATTTTTGAGATTTTTGTGATTTTGTTTCTGTTTTAGCTTTTCGTACCTGTTTTATTTCCTCTCGCGTTCTTTCTCTTTGATCTTTTGAGAATCTTCCTGATATTTAATCTTTTACAAAATCCCTTGCTTTTACAAGCATCAAATAGTGAGTTTTACCTTTTACCCTGGGCATCAGGTTCTCTCTCACTTTGTTTCCTGCTCGTTTCCACCTATAGCGTTCCTGGCGTCTAGGGTGCTCATTAGAAAAATCATAAAACTTAATATTCTCGGGTTCCCTTCCACACTCACTTGAGGTGTCCAAACACTCATTATCTACATCATCATTTACTTCTAGGTGTTCAGAGGAGATATAAAACTCTTCTTGTTCTGGTGGTTCTATCGTCTCATCTTCTCCTGGTATAATGCTTACCATGTAATAGGGTAGCACATCATAGCCATCTTTATCGCAAAATTTTGTTGTTGTACTATCTGTAATGGTACACACATCCAATGTTGCTAGTATGTGTTCCCATTCTAGAGGTTCCAAGGCATCTTCAGGGAAAGGTTCCGGAATATACTCCTTGTCTTCTATCTTTCTTTCTAAGACGCATTCCTCTCTTCTTAAGCTTCCACAATGTGAAGCTCCGCACATCCATAGCTCTTTTTGTTGCCCTAACCATGCTCGGAGTTCCGATCCTGCTCTGTAGCTGAATCAAACTCTTCCACAGGTGTTTGGTTCACATCTTTGTAACTATGGTCTTTTAGGTGTATTTTAGTTGTTGTCTCGCCATGTTTGAGGTATATGTGGTCGTAACCCCAATTTTGGACCATCTTCAATTGTCGCATGAATGGTCTTCCCAAAATGATCTCATAATTATTCTTTTTGTCGAAATCAACTATTGCAAATGTATGCTCATACTCGATCTTGCACGAAGTGACAATCACTTTTTCTAAGAGTCCTAAAGGCTTCTCCATGAACCCGTCTGCCAATTGCAATTTCATTATGGTAGCTCTTAAAGCTGGTTTTCCCCATTTTTTCCAGATTTCCTTGGTGGCGATAGCAACTCCCGCTCCACTGACAAGAATAGCTTTGGAAACTACTCCTTGGAATTCTACTGGTAGCGTGGTGTTTCCATCTTCTCCCTCACAATACTCTCCAACCTTGTTTAATGGTACTGGCCTAGTGTTTAGTTGATGTCTGTCCAAATCTCTGATCCCTTCCTGTAGCCTCAAGGTGGGGTCTTTCACTCCAAATTTTTCAGGCATTTACCTATTGTGGCCCACATGTTTGGCCGTAACCTTAGGAGTTCTGCTAATGTGATTGTGCATGCCACCGGGGTGGACAATAACTCAATCAATCCTTGTGAATCCATTACTTTGCTAGAAGAAAGTCTTTGAGATGGGATTGCTCTCACTTCCGACTTGGCTTCATACTCTCCTAGGTAAGAGGGTAAAGTTCTCAGCGAGTCTGGTTGGCAGTTCCCCAAACTAATTGATCCTTGGTCTCCCCCTTGTGAATGTATCTCAAAGTTCATTTGTGACCTTGCCTCAAATTCTTCAATAGGAGGTAAGGTTACATTCTTTTCTTTTCTCGTGTTGTTCATGTGGTTACTCATCCTATTAGCCTCGTTGGCCTCACGGATTTGCTTCCACAGATCGTCTAGACCGTTACAGTCCTTACCCATTTTTGTCAATATTTTAGGTTGGAACCCGTCACTTGCCTCATCTGTTGTGTTTGGAACTATGATAGGCTCTCCTCTGGACTCATAGGCATTAGTGAGTCTTTCCTTTGTTTCTACATGTTTCTCTAAAGTTGGTTGGATAGCGTTGGAGCTGGTGCCTCATGCCAATTTGCAGGTTTACCCAACAGGTCTTCCATCAATGATTGAGTTGTTTCAATCATCCTTTTACACATTTCCAACCTTTGTTTTTCTATTTCTGCATATAGATAAGTCATCCACCTTTGCTCCTGGGTTTGGTTCTTTTTTAGTCTAGCTTCATAAGCTTTTAGAAGCGCATCCAATTGCTCATTTACCTTGTCTGCCAGTACAAATCCTCCTGATCCTGCACTTTTGGGCCCAGCTATTTTCTTGGGTGCTATGGTTGCCGTGGTGTGTGAGCTTAAGCTAGCTGGATCCTCTAACCGCTTTAATCTATCCTTTGTATGTTTCAACTCCTCGGAGAGAGCTGCTTGCTCTCGTTCCTTCTGGCTTTCATACGCGCCAAGTGCTTTCCAAGTGCTCCTTTGATCTTTCGTTTCTAAACTTTGGGCATCAATTTTTGGCTCTTCAACTATGAGTTGGTTCGTCATTCTTTGAGCTTGGGCTCGTGTTACTGCCTGAATAGGTATGATTGTTTCATTTTCCGACCCTCCATTGGAAGGTACTGTTTCTAGCATGTTCAAGGTGGCTTTTTCTCCTTTGCTTGGGTTTTTAGGGCAATCGGGAATCAAATGAGTAACTCCACACTCAGTGCACTACACGTTGACTCTAATGATTTCATCATGAGGACAGTCTCGTAGCCAATGGTCTCCACCACACTTGTAGCAGGGTCCCTTGGGTTGTTGAGGTGCTCCTTGAGCTCCCCTTTGTTGGTATGCATGTCTTTGTCCGCCCATGCCTCCGTTGGCTATGAACAACAATGTTTGTTCATCTAAAATATATCTCCCTTCTCCTGCTGCCTGTGCAGCTGTTGGTGGTCCTGTACTTCCTATCATGCTCCATGGTTCTGGTGTCGAGGGTTCTTCCAGTGGATAATAGACAGAGTTTTCCGCATATCCATTGGGATATTCATTTAATGCATGCATAGGCACCAAAGCCTTCTCCTCTGATTTAGCTACGGTTGGTGTGTATCTTATATCAACTGGTTGTAATCCTGGTAGAGGCGGTTGTTGCCCCAACACCGGTTGTGGTCTTTCTACACCTACAGGTCTTGGGAGATTGCCTAGTTGATACCTGGGCATTGGTGGAACTTGAAAAGAAGCTACCGGAGCTTGGGGAGTGTAAGGTCTCTCTCTCACATACCCCTTGTTACAATAACATTCCTTGGTTCCATGGTTTGTCCATTTTTGTTCAATAGCACACCACTGGGACTGTTTAACCTCAGGTTTGGCGTACAAGTTAATCTTTTTTAGCACTTCATCTACAAGAAGCTCTTGATTTACAACTACTTCTCCTTTTGGTGCTGTCTTCAAAGACTTGCTTCCACTTTGTTGTGAAGATGAATCGTCGTCAAGGTCCTTGAACTCCCCTTCTTTGTAGACCGCACAATTGTCCACAAGGTAAAGAGCCTCCTTGGTCAACTCACTCTCTCTCTCTCTCTCTCTCTCTCTCTCTCTCTCTCTCTCTCTCTCTCTCTCTCTCCCTCTCTCCCCCGGAAAGAGTGCGTATATATATATATATATATATATATATATATATATATATATATATATATGGAATATAACCAAAATACCCCTCAAATTTAAAAAACTCCCAAAGTACCATCAATATTCTGCCATAAATTCTCAAATGCTCTTCAAACTTTCCAAATTTCTCAAAATTCCTCTGGTTTTGAGATGAAATTTCTTCAAATATAAATTTTTTGTAGCTTGTCATAAGAAGACTAATTTTTTATCAATACAAGATGCTAAAACTTGAATTTGAGTTGGGTATGTATGCTTTGGAGATGAATCGCTTCATTATTTTTAGACATAAGTACAATTTCTTGCGAGATAACTTATGACAAATTACATGCTAAGCACTCAAAAAAGGATCTCGATTGTCAGAAAGGAATAAAGATTAGAAAATATTGAATAATCCAACCAAAATACGTACAAGGGTATTTGGGAATTTATGAAATTTGAAGGGTATATAGAATTTCCACAAATTCGAGGGGTATTTTGGTAGTTTTTTCCTATATCTATATATATATCTATATATATATATCTATATATATATATCTATATATATATATATATATATATATATATATATATATATATATATATATATATATATATATATATATATATATATATATACATATAGATAGATAGATAGAGAGAGAGAGAGAGGATCCTCCAAAGTAGTGAATTAGTGTTCGTGCTTTGGCTTTATTATCATGAGGGCTAAGTGGAAGAAAGATGATGCACACGTCGAAGGAGTAAGTTGTGCTCTCTCGGGTTGCAAAGATTTTTTTGAGTACTTGCAAACTTTCATGGAGATTCTTGAGGCTCGACATTTTGTCTGTGCTCGACATTTTGCTATAAAGACTTTTTGTATCTGATGTAGTGTTAGGGAAAAATCAATTTCACAAACATACAAAAACTCCTTTGGGATAGATTCGTATTTTACTCTAATTTCTAAATTTTTAAAAGAGGATTCTTTCCTTGTCCCTCTCCCATCAACTGGTAATTTTGATTTTTTTATTGGCCCAAGGCCAAGCTGAGGCACACTGGTCTATTGAAAACAAATTACTTATTGTCTCGGTGATAGTGATATTGTTTCTCATTTTCTTTATAGAGAGAGGGAGAGAGAGATTTAAGCATCTTCTCTCACTTAGCAGCGTTCTTCCTGATGGGCAGACATGATCCTTAACAAAACAATGCGTTCTCAATACAATGCAGCCCTTTCCCTCATCCAAGTAGCAATATGTCCATACCACCTTATCTTGAGAAGACACAAGCTCAACAGAGACTCAATATTGCTGCAAACAAATTAGAATGCAAACTCCCTCTTGTTGAAAGTGTTGCTCCAGATGTGAAGAAGACTCTTGTACTACCTTTTAGAGTAGGGCATGGCTTTGATCTTCACAGATTGGAGCTGAATTTGCCTCTTATAATTGGCAGTAGCATGAATATTCCACATGACCAAGGAAGTGAAGCATATTCCCACGGTGATATGCTTGTGCATTGTGTGGTGGATGTTATGTCCTTCCTAACATCTGCCACATTTTGTCAAACAATGATTCAAAATGGAAAGGATTTGTATATCAATATTTGTGAAAGAAGTTGTTCAATTGATGCATGAAGCAAGATATAATATGAGCAATTAAAATGCCACCCTCATATTACATAGGCCAAAGTGGAGTCTCCTCCCCATAAGGAGGCCATAAAGTCAAACCTCTGTGAGCTTCTTGGCATAGATCCTTTAGTAATTAATATAAGGCCATAACCCATGAAAAGATTGATAGCTTGGGAGAGAATTGTAGCATTGTTTCCCACACTGTCTGGTTATTGATGGAGAAATAAGGAAACAAATGTATAGTAAAGATTTTAAGGCTTTAATGTTTACTCATGTTTAACAATTAATCATTGATTGAGCAATGATTCAAAGAGAGAGAGAGAGAGAGAGAGAGAGAGAGAGAGAGAGAGAGAGAGAGAGAGAGAGAGAGTCAGAAGAGGAAGAGACATTTTAACATCATAGGAACATTCCACAAGATACTTCATATCTCTATCGGAGTCTTGAAGTGCTACTCTAAAGAAAAGGGAAGGGAAGGGAAGAGCCTGAGAGAGAGGTGCCTTAAGAGAAAGAACTCTAAGAGATTTAATGCACAATCATATGATAAATGGGTTAGTAAAGTTGTGTCTTCTTTCACACATATCACACTTGTGAATATGCCTTGCACTTGCTTATACTCATACTAATAATAAAATTAATGACTAGATTTGTATAATGGTGACCTAACTTCAAAACATGATCCATTTAGTTCTAGAAATTTCCACATGAAGTATTTCTATGTTTTGAAAAAATACATTTTTTGCAACATTTAATAATTTTGCTCGGTTTTGAGCTTGCTTGGATAAGTTCGCTCGATGTTTGGTAAAACTCTATGAGAACAATGTGTCTATAGCTACACAATTTAGTGTAAATAGAGTAACATTATCTTTAAGATGCAACTTTTCTACGTGTAGAGTAACAATAATGCTAGTTAAGAATAATCGATGTTACATAGTCTTATTTAATGATATAAAGCATTACAATGGAGAAATAAGGAATAGAACCAAAAATTCTAGTAAGCAATACAACATGGTGACAGCAAATGTACTACTTTCTCAACTCTTACACCGTAGACCTGAGTGACGATATTAAATTGGAGGACTGATGCTTCTAAGCAAACCAAGCAAAAGGAGGAATCTAGACTCTAATTAAACTAAAGTGTTTATGTCATTCTAAGAACAATGAGAACCAAACAAAACTTGGAACCATGCCCTACTATGTATAAATTTTGTATATCACGTGCATTCAAGGACTATTTTTAAAACTCCTTATCTGTAAATGTTTGACAAATAAAATACACCCTTTTCCTATTCAATCTGTAAATTTTTTCCCCAATTCCATTTTATGGTATCCTTTTGTATGTGAAAATGTGAGAAATGATAAAATTGAATTTAAACCTCTTCTGTTGCACTCACATGATAGTCACATAATTATTAAGTGACAGCCCCCCCCCCCCCCCCCCCCCCCCCCCGCCCCGCCCCGCCTAAGCATGAACCTCTAAATTTTCATGAATGGCTAACCCAAAAAATATGATCATGAACATGATACATTAGTAGATTTTTGATGAGTACAGTGGCATATAAAAAAAATAATTTAATCTGAACATGGGATGAAAACCCAAAATAATGTATCATGAACATGATACATTAGTAGATTTTTGATGAGTACAGTGGCATATAAAAAAAATAATTTAATCTGAACATGGGATGAAAACCTCAATTACAAGCTGAAACTGAACTTGCTTGTGTTTCACCAAGATAGTGGATTGGATGTTCAATGTACATTTTGGGACTAAGCCTGAAGCACGTCACATCCTTCTTATTGGTTGAGATACACATATAAGTTGTCCAAAACTCAAAGATACACATATAAGTTGTCGAAAACTCAAAGATGATATCCCTCAAATCATTTGATATTGCATCACAACAATGTCTTCTTCTAAACATAGCCAAAGAAACACATTCTTCACATCAACATTAGCCAAAATTTTCTTCGATTCATACAAGATTCTCTTGTGCACATCCAACACTCTTGCATACTTTTGTAAATTGGGGCCGTCTTGGTCCTATGTTGCATTTACCGGGAATGCTAAGGTGTTCCTTCTCATTATCAATTGTTCTTCGATTGCAGGTATTTTACGCTATCAATGGAGCTCCTAAGTGTAGACACAAGGGAAGACTTCACCTGTATTTTCTCTGTGAACTTGCAATCTCAGGATGCTCCAAAACTCTCTCCATGTTGATATTCATGTACTCCTTATTATACAACTTGGCTATTTATAACACAAACCCAACAATTTGTGCCACTGCTAGCTAAAATTCCCTCTCTCTTGGAACAATTTGAGCTTGTTTCTCCTTCTTCCTAGCTCTATGAGACCATTTCTTCTCATCCTCATACCGCCTAATTATCTCCGCCACTTGCTCAGGAAATGTTGCTTGAATAAATGGAACTTCGGGAGTCTATGTTGAAATGAAAACCATATTTGTAATTGTCCGATGGTAAAAATGCTCCCACAGAGAGAGAGAGAGAGAGAGAGAGAGAGAGAGAGAGAGAGAGAGAGAGAGAGAGAGATCCTTTGTGTGTTTCTCTTCATGAGCAAGCCAAGGAATGAGTCCACCGCAGGGCCTAGTGTGATGCATGATATCAACGTAACTCCACCATAACAAGAAAGAAACACACACACACACACACGTTCTTGACCTGTAAAATTTTCCAAAAAAATATCAAGTTTTTCCTCACTCGTCATTTCTACTTGGACAAGCTATGTAGCAGTTTCAAAGTGGTTGTCCATGGACTTAAGCAATAGGGCCACCTTACTGTGAGCTCAATGAAAATAATTTTATCATTTTCAATAGAAGAGATGTTGATCCTAGAAGGTCCTTGCAAAGATCCAATCTCTCAACGCAAGGGTTCAAATATTTCAAAACATTGAAAAAGGGGGAGAGAAGAAACAAGTGTTGATTCAAAATGCAGATCAAGTATGGACAAAAACAAGTCTTCAACAAAACCCTAATAAGTAGATAGGCTCCAACAACACGCAAATAAGTAGATAGGTTAGATCACTCCACAAAACTCAATGCATGTACATGAACACCACCCCAAAAATGCAAAAACATGGGTTCTCCCCAAAGCAATAAAATCCATGCTATGTTGGCCCTCGAGTCATCTCGACAACTAGCCATTGGAGAGACTCTTGAGATTGGTATGCACAAATGTCAACGTGGTTTTAGTTACATGGCTTCACTATGGACAGGTTATGATCCTTCTAGAACTCCTTTCATGCACCATCCCTTTAATTTACAAATTTTGAAATCAACAAAACTATAAGACTCGTGTAGATTGAGACAGAGTACAAAGGTTGGGAAAAAACATTGCCAAAAGTGGCGTTTTCAAAATGCTTTTTCTTTGCGTTTCTTATAATGGATTTATTTTACAATTGAGATACATGGGTTCACCCCTTTTACAATGGGCTTTGATGTCCCATAGGACGGATTTGCACATTTTCCATCAGTTGCATCTAGCCACAAGTAGTTATACTTGGATACCTCTAAAGGAGGAAATTTTTTGATTGTATGACTTAAAGCCAAAGGCAGAATATGCCGGTGCTAGTATACTACAAGATAAGCTGTTCCTTTTCATTATCAATTGTTTGTCAATCGCAGGTATTTTACGCTAAGTGTAGACACAAGGGAAGACTTCAGCTGTATGTTTGGGTCTTTGTCAAGGATATAGATTATTTTGATCAAAGATGCCTTGAGCTTTTCTTGCTAGAGTTACACAAATACAAAGATGATTTATTTAGAAGATTACAAGTCAATCCAGTAAAGAACCCATTCGAAGAAGGTGGGTGACAGATTTCTTCCGGATCAACACAACCCCAAGACATCCTTTTTCAACTCATGAGACCCTCCTCAACAAAGCTGCTCATATTTGTAGATCTTGATGCCTTTGTCACTTTTGAAAATCACAGCAACAATATATTGCCGTCATCAAATTCATGCCATTACTATGAGGCATATAGCAGCTCTTCCAAGGCTTTGTTCAACGGAGGAGATTGATTGGTAGCCATATTTTGGCTTCAACAAATTATATGGACATCAATGTTTTTCTTTCCTAATCTAATAATAATGTTCAACCATATACAATGAAGATGGTTTTCAAGTAGTTTGTCATTCTTTGAGACAGATTACAAGGTTATTGCTTTTAGCCATAGTGGGATTTCTAATAGCTACAAGAATTCATTCAAAAACTTTAGCCTATGTGTTTCGAGTGACAAGCTAGTTAAACATGACTAGTCATCTCCACATGTGATACTAGTGGTGAGTGCGATTTTGCAAGGTCTTGATTTTGATTGGGATCTCTCAAAAGTACCTCAATTTCATGTTGATACTCTCTTTAGCTCATTCAATGCCATTGGGTGATGGACACTTGGATGTTCTTTTCAAACATACTCCATTTTAGATTTGTTCCCATCTGCCGACACCATTCAACCAAAATGCATGCACAAGTTCAACCTCATTAAGTTCTTCTATATTAAAGTAATTTGCACAAAAGATACTATTTAAGTTCTATTTTCTCTATGGACTAGGAAAAAATGAAGAGCTTATATATAATCTAAGTACAGTAATGAGAAATATCTACAATTTTTATGAATTAAGGATGTTTTTGTATGATACCTAGTTCTAGAAAATCATCAAAGACATTGAAGGTTCTTATTAATAAATGGTATTTTTCTTGTGATACCCAACTCAAGAAAATTATAAAAGTTAGCAATCAATGCTTGAGAAATATCTAGGTTCTAGTGTAATATCACCTTCAAATTTCAATATATATCTTTTATAATAAATTTGAAGGTGAAAACCCCTATAAACTTGGTAATTACAATGTATTTTTGTCCAAATATCTCTTAATTTTGGTAAACAAACCTTGAATTTTTTCACTTCAAAAGGTTTTCCAAGTTTCTCAAAAAATTCATTTGAAGCTGTGATAGCAATCTACCATTGCTGATTGAATACTTGATTCATAGAATGACTCATTTTACTTAGAAGTCCACATCACAAGCACAAAAGCAATGCATGAGGAGGCTAGAAATCTAACCTGAGATACGAGGGCATCGCTTGGCAATGTAACGAGTCCCAATATAGCTTGTGATGCAAACCTGCATTTTCCATTGATGCACATAGGTCAAAAAATAATCATGCATCCTACATCATTCATTTCTGTATATGATATCACTCCATATAGAGAGCATGATTCTTACCCAACTATGAGTCATAGAATGAGCTTATTCTTTTCTTGATAGATGCAATTAACGCTAGAGAAGCTAAACTGGAAAAAATGTTGGCATATACATTACTAACAAAGTAGACTGCAAGAACTATGCCTTACAATTTTGGTTTCTCGCACACGTGAAAACAATCAAGGTTGAGCATATTAAGTAATTTTCTAGTTAGCTTTTTATTAAATCCATTAGGAAGAACCCTCCCACAAATGCCTGAGAACATGTCAATATTCCAATTTCAATTGAAGCCCATTGCTCCATTTGATAATGTTTTGTGCATACTAAAAAATGAACCAAGATTGATAAATAGGCACTTACTGCAACCCAAAGTACAAAAGATACATCCAAGGCATTCTGTTAATAGCAAAAAATCAACTTAGCTACAACAAATATTTGGTGCAGCACGGAAACTAAGTAATAGCCACCAAATATCTTCAACGTGACATTTAATTGGATGTGTGATTATAAGTGTGGCAAACCTGAAAATTTATGAAGTGAATGCATCAAAGGGTGAACCTTGGGTGATGAAACCAAAAAGGTCATCACTATGCTTTACATTTGGCATAGCATGCAAATAAGTAGATAGGTTGGATCACTCCACAAAACTCATTGCATGTACATGAAAACCACCACAAAAAATACAAAAAAGTGGATTCTTCCCAAAGTAACAAAATCCCATGCTATGTTGGGCCTCGAGTCATCTTGACAACTAGCCATGGGAGAGACTCTTGAGATTGTGACCCTTGTAGAACTCCTTTGACGCGCCATCCCTTGCCTTCACAAATTTTGAAATAAAAAAAACTATAAGATTCATTCAAATTGAGGTAGAGTACATGGGTAACTACTCCTCAAAGGTTGTAGAAAACGTTGGCTAGAGTGGCTTTTTCAAAAAGCATGCTCTTCACGTTTATTATAATGGATTTATTTTACAATTTAGATACAGGGATTCACCCCTCTTGTAATGGCTTTGATGTGTCATAGGATGGCTTTCCACATTTGTAATCAGCTCCATATAGCAACAAATAGATATACTTGGATACCTCTAGAGGAGGAAAAAAATTGTACAACTTAAAGCCAAAGCTAAAGGAGCATTACATATGTCAGTGCTAGTATACTACAAGATACAAGGGTGGTCTCATTGTCTCCTTAGAGAGGTCTTTGGTCTTTGTCGAGGTTATAGATTCTTTTGATCAAAGATTCCTTGCTAGACTAAAACAAATACAAGGATGATTTATTTAGAGGATTACAAGTCAATCCGTATAAGAACCCATTCAAAGAAGGTGGGTGACATATTTCTTTCAAATCAATATAACCCCCAAGTCATTTTTTTCATCTCATGGACTCTCCTCAATAGAGTTACTCATATCTCCTCAACAAAACCACTCATATTTGTAGATCTCAACACCCTCATCTCGTTTACAAATCACGTCAACAATATTTCTAGTGTCAAATTCATGCCATTGCTATGAGGCATAGAGCAGCTCTTACTAGATTATTTTTTCAAAGGAGGAGATTGGCATCATGATGCAAGAGCCCATGAGAGAGTTTTTGTGATAGTAGTTCCATTGGCAGTGATAGCCGTTTTTCGGCTCTCCATAATTGCCATAGTAAGTTACTCCACCCTACCAAATTCACCCAAACGCTATGGCTATCCCTACCATTTCACTGTACATAGGCGTGTGTGAGTTAGGGGGATTTTCCCATATCTTTTTAAAAACCCTCAGCTAGCTAGTCACTAGGCTAGTTGAGCCAAAAAAATAAAAAAATAAAAAAAATAAAAGTATATAATGGCCTCTTTGTGTGTAAATATTTCATTGTATATATGGCCTAAATATAGGGATTTTTTATAATTATTTTGGTATTTTATTTAAATATTCTACTTAGGTGTGTGTTTTATTAAACCTATGTACACCTTCTTTCATTCTCTTACACCATAATTATATTTTTTGCCAATATTGTACATACTCTAACCTCATATTTTTCCTTTATACAAATCACTCCCACATTTTCACCCTCACCCTCGTGAAAACAAAAAATTGATTTCTACTCATTGGTTACTTTTATTATAATATTTACTTGCATACCTTTTCCTCTTTCACCCAAAATAATTCAAGGAGGGACCATATCATATGATTCCAATATCTTTCCATATCCATAACTCCTCCATATTTTTATTATTATTTTTACTCATTATTCTAACACCATGTGCTCATTGAGCTAAAGTCCATGAATAGTCCATACACTAGTCCCACCATGTATATATTTCTTTATTCACCAATAATCCTCCTCCATGCATGGGTCAAGGGCAACTTGGATGCTTTGTATTATAATATGACAAAGGAGGGGCTCACTCTTGGATGCATTGTAAAAATTCAACAAAGGAGGGGGCCACTCAAAGACTTTTGTAGGCATAAAAAACAGGCTTTTTGGTGAGAATTTTGGCACCTATCTCCACTCCGAATTTGGAGCGGTGGTCAAAAGAGAAAATGTAGCCCACGCTTTAAATAATCACCTCAAATTTTTTCATGATTTTTTCAGCTACCAGCGGTGAGCTATGATTTTTTGAGTGCACCCCGGTCTGCCCACTTTTCTCACAAGTAGCTTTTAGTCTTCTCTCACCCTTCCACACACCTACTCACTCTTACACATCCCTCCCTCTCCTTCCCTCACTCAAACCTGCAATTTCCATAGCTTCTCCCACCCTCTTCACCATTACCCTTCTCTCTCATCCCTATAGTTCTTTTATGAACCTCTACATACATACACCATCTCTATGCCTCTCTCTATTATCTCCAAAGTACAATTCCATCTTAACCCTTATATATATACATAAATTCAGCATGTGTACCATGATTAACCTCTGCAAATCAAGAGATCTCATCAACGAAATTACCATTTTCATCACGATAATCAACCTTGGCGGCGGTGGCGTAAAGAAGAGAAGACGAAGAAGAAGATCGATAGTCATTTTGAGAACCTACACAAGTAAGTCCAAAACATCTTCAAGCTTCACCATCACAAGGATTTGCTCACTTCATTCAACCATCCACCTCATTCTACCCATTGTAAATGTAACATTAACTTTCTAGTGATTACTAACCACTAACATACTAACACAAAATAGCCATTGACCTAACCATAAAAGACACCTCCCCTCAAGACGTGTGTATAGTAACTCTCCCTCTCTCTCTCTCTCTCTCTCTCTCTCTCTCTCTCTCTACTTACTTTCACCTTATCTACCATCAATAATGCTCTCTTTTGAGCCCACACCCATGACTCAAGCAGACAAAGAAGGCCCGCAATGTTTTGATATTCAAAAAAATCATAATCCTGATTTGTTAGCTTGTAAATTAGGATTTCCAATAATCTTAATGAGGGGTCTCCAAACTATAAATAGGCCCCTTTCGTTCTTGTAAAACAACCTCCAACATCTGACATAACACCCCAACACTCTATGCGTGAGGAGAGACTTAGGTGTAGCAACCACTTGTGAGCTTCACTCTTGGTGTGAGAGAAGCCTTCAAGCTACACATTGCAAGTGAGAGAGCGTGAGTTCCACAAATCTCAAAACCACTATTGTATATGCTCCTTCATCATCAATAAATTGAGGTTTGGTGCATCAAAGGTGTGATTCGATGTTCAAATCTTCGTCCTTCCATTTCTGCAATACGGTTTGGTGAATTCAAGGTGACTTGTGTATTTTGAGTTTTTATCGGTTGATCTTGATTTTAGGAAGTGTTTTAGTGTGTTTTTCATTGCCAATTTTGTGTCCATTGTAAGAGGGTATTGTGGTGAGAGGTCTCCCACACCCGAAGACAGTGTGTGTGTGTGTGTTTTGGCAATATTTAGCAATCACTAAGCATTGAGTGAGTTTTGTACAAGTTCTACGATAGCAACCTAACGAACCATCTCCATTTGCAAGTCACAAATAAGGTATTATGCAAGATCCTTTTCTCTCTCTCTTACCTTTGCTCTAGCTCTCTCTGATCCATTTTGTGTGTGTCTTGGTGTGAGGTTGCTTGTGTGTGTTGTGTGGTGCATCTTCTTGGTTGTACCAAAAATCTCTCTTGCGTCCTAGTTCGCATACCATAACTAGGTGGTGCCCCTATCTTGTTTGGGTTTGGCTGTGGGTTTGTTGTTTTGTTGTGCTTGTGGTTGCCCCAGCCCCAATTGAGCAGCACGAGAGCCTTGAGGGGTGTTTAGAGGTCGCCTCTCTTGTTGCCCGCCCCGGACCACCTCAATTTTGGTGCCCCCATTGAGGACGGCTTGTGTATGTTTTGTGTAGGCTCAACCTTTAGCATAATCAAGTAGCTTGCATGAATCACGAGAATTTGTATGATCCCTTCATTCCCATTGCAAGGCAAAAGGTACACATAATTGTTAGTACTAAGTTGCAATTTAAACGTGTAATTTGTAGAATTTTAGGTCCTCTTAGGTTGGCAGAGGTAAACGCATCAGTAAATACTTTTATTTTGCCTCTCATTAGGTACGACCTTAGTTTGGACGTCTATATTTTTGTTTTGTTTTAAGCATAAGGTCATGCATAGACAATGGATAATGGCCCAAGAATAGAGGTTTTCCCCTTTCATTTCACTCCACACATTAGAATAAACATTGCAATTAGTAGAAAAATCCATTTTCAACAACGTATGGTGTTCATGTTTGGTGCCCAAAGAGTAGGAGAAATTCTCGCGTCACCAAACCCTGTCATCCTACCTCTCGTTGATTATCATAGGTCATTTGATGTGAATATTTTTATTTTGTTGTAGAATAGATTGCAATTTAGAGAATATTATTGTGTAGATCTTTTAAAGAAAGAAAAAACAAAAACGCGTCACTTTGAAATCAATTCAATGGAGAACCAACGCCAAATGTCTGGATATCCTCTTTTCTTTGGAGAGCCTGGAGAGGATGCAAAATTATTTTTGGCAAATTTCAAGATGTCTTATCATATCAAGAGGATAGTAACTGATCAAGAACGTGTAGAAATGTTTGAGGTAGTCCTTAGAAAAGATGCTAGCACTTGGTTTGACTCTTTGCCTAAGGAAGTTAAAGAAAATTACATGGAAGTTGTCAATCATTTCAAGAGATACTTCTTTGATCCCCAAAACACTCAAAAGCTATGGCAAGACATTGTAATTTCTCATAAGCAAAAAGACTTAGATGAGTACTACTTGTACAAGCAAGAGTTTCTACGTCTTTGGGCTGTATGGGTGAGAAATGTTGCTAACCCTGGTGATGGTGCAGAGTTCCTAAAGAAGGAGAGGTTCATAGCCGGACTCTTTCCTGACCTTAAGGTAAAAGTTGAGGCGGGTGCACCTGCTACCTTTGATGCAGCTGAAACTAGGGCTCCTGAGAAATATAGAAAACTCAAGTGCTTAAGGGGAGAGGTTCCAATAGAAGGTCTGAAACCCAAAGGTAAGTCACAAACATCAACATCTAGGGAGCTTCCTGAGGTAACGGCGGAAGTGATTGAGAAGTTAAATGAATCCTTAAGCAGCCTGTCAATTCACCTTGCACAAGCTGTAGGTCCAAAGGGACAAGCAAAGAAGTGAGAAGAGCGAGATCCACCACGACCTAGGAGAGTCTTGCAATGCTGGAATTGCGGAGAGTCTGGACATGGGATGTATAATTGTCCTTGGCCCCGTGGGGAGCCAGGCAGACCTAACTTGAATTACCCAGTGATGAATGCAGGTGAAGGAACTAGTCAGCAACCACGGCTTCTACAAAGGCCAAACGGAGCAAGACCACCTCCACAAGGAGTGGAGGGAGTTCCACCTTTGCCAGACCCAAACGTGCAGGTGGTAGAGGTGACAAATTCAAGAGAGGTTGACATGGAAGCAAATGGCATTAAGCGTGGCCGAGGGAAAGGTAAGGAGAAAGAAGGAGTTACATCACAAAGTGACCATGGACGAGAAAAGAAGGCAAAGGAGACCAAGGAAGCTAAGAGGACTCGACGTCATATCAACCTCCAAGACTTTCCTCTTGGACATGGAATGGCTCCATACAACCTGTTGGAAGACATGAGAGGTAAGGATCCTGATATCTCATGGCCTCAATTTCTTGCATTATGTCCACAAGTTAGGAGGGATTTAACAAGGGTAGTTAGCACTAGGAGAAAGGTAAAAGAGAGTGTGCCTGTTATAAAAATTGCACAAGCTGAAATAAATGAGGACATTACACTTGTGCTAGATTGTTACATAAAAGGGAGATTGGTTAGGAAAGGTCTAGTGGATGGGGGTGCACAAATTTGCATCATGACAGAGGGACTCATGCAAAAACTAGGCATGCACATCCATGAGACACCTGAAATTAAGGTCAAGATGTCAAACAATAGCAAGGCTAGGTGCGTAGGCATTTGTAAAAATGTTTTTGTGGAGGCCTTTGGCATTAAGAAGGCAGTGGATTTCTATGTCATGTCTACCAAAGGAAATGGTTACCCATTTATCCTAGGGAGACCATGGCTAATGAAAATGCGAGCTTTGCAGGATTGGGAGAGTGGAAAGCTAATTTGCAGGAACGACAATTATAAGAAGGTTGTCTTTGACATGAAGGAGCAACGCCAAGAGGAGCTCCATGAAGAATCATCTCAAAGTGAGACGGAAGAAGGTTGGACCGATAACACTTCAGAAGAAGAAACTAGCGGCAGCATTACTCAAGAGGAGTCTTCCATCGAAGTCATGGGGGTAAGGTTTAAGCCAACCAACCAAGAGACCTCTTGTCAAGGTTTGGAGGAGGTAGGTTCCCAAGAGAACCAAAAAGTGGAAGATGAAAGAATGCTAGAAGGTATGCTATCTACAACACTTACAAAGGATGAAAGAGAGGAGTTCAAATGTGTGCTAAGGAAATTTCCTAGGCTTTTTGCTAAAGACTACACTGATGTGCATGGAGTAGATGCTGTTCAACACAAAATTGAGTTGAAGCTAGAGGCCACACTTAAGGCTCAGAAGCTACGAAGGCTAGGAGTCATCAAGGAGCAGGCTTTACTCAAGGAGGTAAGAAAGCTTCTAGCAGCAGGTTTCATTTATCCAGTGGAGAATTCAGAGTGGGTCTCTCCCATTGTTGTCACACCTAAGAAAAATGGAAAGTGGAGGGTGTGTGTGGATTACCGTCCACGCAATGAGGCAACAAAAAGAGATCACTTTCCCCTCCCATTTCAGGATGAGATACTAAATGAGGTAGCTGGTCATGAGAAGTACACTGTGTGTGATGGCTACTCAGGCTACTTTCAAATAGGTATCGCATTGGAAGATCAATTGAAAACAACCTTTATCACTCCTTTGGGTTGTTATGCTTTTAGAGTCATGCCATTTGGTCTGACAAATGCTCCTGCAACATTCCAACGTTTCATGAACATGGTGTTTCAAGCATTCTTTGGAAAGTCAATTAGGGTGTTCATTGATGATTTTTGCATTTATAGCTCAAAATCATTGCATCTACAAAGGGTAGAAGAAGGTTTAAAGAAGCTCTACGACATGGGAGGTCAACTCAACCCCGACAAGTGCCACATAGGTGAGGATGAAGTGATCTTGCTCGGTCACAAGGTTTCCTATAAAGGCATTGAGGTGGATCCTTCAAAGGCAAAGGCTCTTATTGAGCTCCCATCACCGAAGAGTCTTAAGGAGGTCATCTCTTTCGTTCAGAAGATGAAGTATATGTCACACTTCATTCACTTAGCCTCGGAGTTGCTTCATCCTTTGCAAAAGTTGACACAACAAGTAGAATTTGCATGGTCTGATGAGCTTGAAGAGTATTTTTGTAACATTAAAGTCATTTTGTCAGAGCTACCAACACTCATGCCTCCTTGTTGGGAGTACACATTCTTTGTTAGCTCTAGTGTTGGAAGGGAAACAATTGGTGCTGTGTTGCTACAACAAGATCCCCACAGTACAAGGATGCGACCCATCTACTTTTCTAGTAGGGTCATGAATGCTTTGGAGAGAGACTACACAGAAGCAGAACTCATGATGCTTTCTCTCATGTTTGCGGTGAGAAAGTTTAGATCCTACCTGCTACCAAAACCTTTTGTAATTCTCACTGCAGAAAATTTGTTCCCCTGGGTGTCATCTCAAATGAATCTTAGTACTAGGATCTCAAAGTGGATTATGGTGTTGCAAGAGTTCCAATACTCTTTCAAGGTAGAAGATAGTGTGCGTGCACAATTGGCAGGGATTCTCACTTATAGGGTACATGAGAAGGAAATTAAGTTGCCTCAAGTAAAGACCCTACCATTGCCACCACCAAAAAGTATTCCTAATGCTTTTACCTTGTTCTTTGATGGAGCTTTTGGACGAGCCACAGGGAAAGCAGGGGGAGGGCTAGTGTTGCTCAGCCCAAGTGGAGAGGTGGTCATGAAAGAGAAGGTCAATCTACCAGGTTCAACTAGCAACAATGAAGCAGAATACGACACACTACTTCATGGTTTGAAGATGTGCATTGGCCAAGGGATAAAACGTCTCATGGTAAAGGGAGATGCACTTCTCATTGTTAAACAGATTTTAGGCATTTGGGCATGCAAGAATGAAAGCTTAAGGAAAAAAGTTCATGCCATTCGTAAGATGTTTAATAAGTTTGAAGAAGTGCAACTATATCATATTCCGAGGAAACAAAATGAAGATGCCGATTTACTTGCACAACAAGCATTTACATGTGTTGAGAGAGAAGTGCAGGTCATCATGGTGGCAGCAGCTGTCAAGCAACCGAGATACCAGGGATTGGAGTCATTGGCTCCCATTATTGGCTACATTTTGGAGGGTGAGTTTCCACAAGACTTCATGAAGGCTCAGAAGAGGAGACTCATGAAGAAGGCAAGTTTCTATCTCTTCCTAGAAGGCTCCCTCTATCAAAAAGGGAAGGATCAAGTGTGCAGAAGAGTACCAACTATCGAGGAAATTCCAGCCATTCTAAAATGTTTGCATGAAGAGGCATGTGGTGGTCATTTTGCCCAAGAATCAACTGTGAAGAAGATTTTGCTTGCGGGGTATGTTTGGCCAAGCTTGCATGTGGACGTTCAACATTGGTGTAAAAGCTGTCACAATTGTCAAATAGATGGAAATAGAAGGTTGGTGCATGGCCCGAGGCAAATAGTTCTTGCAAATGGACCCTTTGAAAAGTGGGGCATTGATGCTATGGGTCCTCTGCCTAGGACAAAAAATTGGTAAACTCTACATTCTAGTGGTTGTAGACTATATGACTAGGTGGGTGGAAGCTCAAAGTGAGGCAAGAGTGAATGAGAGGACAGTTAGCAAGTTTGTGTACAATCACATTTGTTGCAGATTTGGCACACCTTTGGAGATTGTTTTTGATAATGGTCCAGGGTTTAGGAAGGGCTTGCTCACAGACGTTTGTGAAGAGCTTCACATTCTACATCGTCATAGCACACCATACTACCCACAGTCAAATGGTTTGGTAGAGAAGGCTAATGGTGTCATTGCAGGAATCATTAGAAAGATGGTGCAAAACAAGACAAAATTATGGGATGACTTCTTGGATGGTGCCTTGTGGGCATATCGAACCACATATAGGGAAGCCACGGAGTTCACACCATTTCACTTGGTCTATGGTCAAGAGGCTTTGCAACCTATCGAGCTCAACATTCCAACAATGCGACTTCATGGCAAAGGAGCACAAGATGATCAAGAGGTATGGATGGATCGACTTCTTACGTTAGTGGAGCTTGAGTGGAAAAGAGAAGCAGCATACGAGTGCTACAAGAGGAAAGCCACACAAGCGAAAGAAACGCACGACAAGAAACTGAAGGACAAAGGCATCAAGGAAGGAGAGCTTGTGCTAAGGTATGACAATCGACTTGACAATCGTTTTGATGCCAAATTTGAAACTAGATGGCAAGGGCCATACATAGTCAAGAAGTCTTTCAATTCTAGTTACTATCAGCTTATGGACTTGAATGGTAAAGAGCACTCCAGGAAGGTAAACGGCTATCGCTTGAAGCCTTACTTGAGTCGCCTTCTACCAAAGGATCTACCAGAGCAAAAGGCAACTATCTCATGTAAGTATTGTTTCATGAAGCATGAGTGTAACAGAAACAAAAATTCCAAGGGGCCAAACAATGAAGATCTTGTCAAAGACTCTGAAGCACTCTCTTTGGAAAAGATGCTATATGATGGTACATGAATATACCATCATCCTGGGGGAGGGCTAATGATAGCCGTTTTTCGGATCTCCATAATTTCCATAGTAAGTTACTCCACCCTACCAAATTCACCTAAACGCTATGGCTATCCCTACCATTTCACTGTACATAGGCGTGTGTGAGTTAGGGGGCTTTTCCCATATCTTCTTAAAAACCCTCAGCTAGCTAGTCACTGGACTAGTTGAGCCAAAAAAATAAAAAAATAAAAAAAATAAAAGTATATAATGGCCTCTTTGTGTGTAAATATTTCATTGTATATATGGCTTAAATATAGGGATTTTTTATAATTATTTTGGTATTTTATTTAAATATTCTACTTACGTGTGTGTTTTATTAAACCTATGTACACCTTCTTTCATTCTCTTACACCATAATTATATTTTTTGCCAATATTGTACATACTCTAACCTCATATTTTTCCTTTATACAAATCACTCCCACATTTTCACCCTCACCCTCGTGAAAACAAAAAATTGATTTCTACTCATTGGTTACTTTTATTATATTATTTACTTGCATACCTTTTCCTCTTTCACCCAAAATAATTCAAGGAGGGACCATATCATATGATTCCAATATCTTTCCATATCCATAACTCCTCCATATTTTTATTATTATTTTTACTCATTATTCTAACACCATGTTCTCATTGAGCTAATCGTCCATGAATAGTCCATACACTAGTCCCACCATGTATATATTTCTTTATTCACCGATAATCCTCCTCCATGCATGGGTCAAGGGCAACTTGGATGCTTTGTATTATAATATGACAAAGGAGGGGCTCACTCTTGGATGCATTGTACAAATTCAACAAAGGAGGGGGCCACTCAAAGACTTTTGCAGGCATAAAAAATAGGCTTTTTGGTGAGAATTTTGGCACCTATCTCCACTCCGAATTTGGAACGGTGATCAAACGAGAAAATGTAGCCCACGCTCTGAATAATCACCTCAAATTTGTTCATGATTTTTGGAGCTACCAGCGGTGAGCTATGATTTTTTGAGTGGACCCTAGTCTGCCCACTTTTCTCACAAGTAGCTTTTAGTCTTCTCTCACCCTTCCACACACCTACTCACTCTTACACATCCCTCCCTCTCCTTCCCTCACTCAAACCTGCAATTTCCATGGCTTCTTCCACCCTCTTCACCATTACCCTTCTCTCTCATCCCTATAGTTCTTTTATGAACCTCTACATACATACACCATCTCTATGCCTCTCTCTATTATCTCCAAAGTACAATTCCATCTTAACCCTTATATATATACATAAATTCAGCATGTGTACCATGATTAACCTCTGCAAATCAAGAGATCTCATTAACAAAATTAGCATTTTCATCACGATAATCAACCTTGGCGGCGGTGGCGTAAAGAAGAGAAGACGAAGAAGAAGATCGATAGTCATTTTGAGAACCTACACAAGTAAGTTCAAAGCATCTTCAAGCTTCACCATCACAAGGATTTGCTCACTTCATTCAACCATCCACCTCATTCTACCCATTGTAAATGTAACATTAACTTTCTAGTGATTACTAGCCACTAACATACTAACACAACCATTGACCTAACCATAAAAGACACCTCCCCTCAAGACATGTGTATAGTAACTCTCCCTCTCTCTCTCTCTCTCTCTCTCTCTTTACTTACTTTCACCTTATCTACCATCAATAATGCTCTCTTTTGAGCCCACACCCATGACTCAAGCAGACAAAGAAGGCCCGCAATGTTTTGATATTCAAAAAAATCATAATCCTGATTTGTTAGCTTGTAAATTAGGATTTCCAATAATCTTAATGAGGGGTCTCCAACCTATAAATAGGCCCCTTTCCTTCTTGTAAAACAACCTCCAACATCTCACATAACACCCCAACACTCTATGCATGAGGAGAGACTTAGGTGTAGCAACCACTTGTGAGCTTCACTCTTGGTGTGAGAGAAGCCTTCAAGCTACACATTGCAAGTGAGAGAGCGTGAGTTCCACAAATCTCAAAACCACTATTGTATATGCTCCTTCATCATCAATAAATTGAGGTTTGGTGCATCAAAGGTGTGATTCGATGTTCAAATCTTCGTCCTTCCATTTCTGCAATACGGTTTGGTGAATTCAAGGTGACTTGTGTATTTTGAGTTTTTATCGGTTGATCTTGATTTTAGGAAGTGTTTTAGTGTGTTTTTCATTGCCAATTTTGTGTCCATTGTAAGAGGGTATTGTGGTGAGAGGTCTCCCACACCCTAAGACAGTGTGTGTGTGTGTGTGTGTTTTGGCAATATTTAGCAATCACTAAGCATTGAGTGAGTTTTGTACAAGTTCTACGATAGCAACCTAACGAACCATCTCCATTTGCAAGTCACAAATAAGGTATTATGCAAGATCTTTTTCTCTCTCTCTTACCTTTGCTCTAGCTCTCTCTGATCCATTTTGTGTGTGTCTTGGTGTGAGGTTGCTTGTGTGTGTTGTGTGGTGCATCTTCTTGGTTGTACCAAAAATCTCTCTTGCGTCCTAGTTCGCATACCATAACTAGGTGGTGCCCCTATCTTGTTTGGGTTTGGCTGTGGGTTTGTTGTTTTGTTGTGCTTGTGGTTGCCCCAGCCCCAATTGAGTAGCACGGGAGCCTTGAGAGGTGTTTAGAGGTCGCCTCTCTTGTTGCCCGCCCCGGACCGCCTCCGCAGTTAACCTACTCAAAAGGTGAGGCTATTAGCTGGCTATATTAGTTCAGTTATTTGCAGGGATTTGCTCCCTTAGTCTTTTGTATTGGACATTTGGAACATATCGTGATTATGTAATCTAATGGTATCATCGGTCTTTTAGTCCTTTCACATATCCAAATAAACATTTCATTTCATCTCACTCTCATGCAAATAAAGAGGGGAAGGTTGCTATGCATTCAGAAGGGGCTTGCAACAATGTTTTGGCTTTAGTAAATTATATGGATATCAAGGTTTCTCTCTTTTGTTCCAAATCATATGAACACTAATCAAAAATATGATTAACCATATCAAATGAAGATGGTTTGAAATTCATTTGTCATTCTTTGAGACATATTACAAGGCTGTCAATTTAAGCCATAGTGGGATTTCTAGAAGCTACATGAATTCATTCAATAGATTAGAATGTGCCTTTTAGATATACAAGCTAGCTAGACATGACTATTCATTTCCACGTTTGTTACTGGTGGTGAGTGCAATTGTGCAAGGTCTTTATTTTGATGATGATGTCTACAAATTCCCTCACTTTCATTGGAGGAGCACGCAACCGGCGAGGAGAGGGGCGTGTGCCTCAGCTCCTATTCAGCTCCCTGTTCTAAAAGTTAAGAGGTTGGAGGAATCTTCACGCAAAAATAATTAATGTGTGTCGAATGCAAGGAATTCCCTGGTGAATTCCCTTTATATCATCTTTTTTTAAATTCTCTGATGCTTCACATCTGCTAGTTTAATGGGATTGCGCCCACACTTACGTGTCGCAGGGGTTGCACCATAGTGGACACGCTTTATATCATCTTAAAGCCAACCTCAAATCTTCTCAGTTGCAACTATTTGAGCTTTTCAACATTTTTTCACAAATGCTAAATATAATTGCACAAATTCCAAACACAAAGTATTATACATTTGACATGAATAGTAAATTTTCAATTGTAAAATAAGTTTATTACTTAGATTTTAACTTTTTTCTCACAACAAGCCTTTGTATATCATACATCAAAAAGATTATACATAAATTTTCTTTTGTACAAATAAATCAAACAATTTATCATTATTGATACGACCATCGTGTGTAAGCTTTAATAATTTTCACCTTCTTAATTTTAGATGTAGGATATTAAAAAATTAGGGTCGTATTTTATTTGGTAAAAAATTATACTATCAGACCAAAATAATGCATTGCAACATAAAGTATGACGAAATGATATACAATAACCTTTCCACAAAGTGAAAAAAAACTATACTTGGAAGCATCTATTGTATTGAACATATGGAGATAAGAATGGACATATAATTAATTTTTACCAATATTAAACAATTCTTTGTTCAAATCCTAAAGGTTCTATTAATTATGAGGTCATATGGTACCAGATAAGTTAATATATTTCTTTTAGAGGTAATTTATTGAACAAGGTAAGGGATCGTCAGACGTCATGTATTTTTTTCTGCATGCATAAATTAAAAGGCAGGCCATCCAGCTTTATGGGATAACCACAAAGCAAAGTTACTCTATGGTTCAAATAGAAAGATAGGTAGAGAGGGATGTTGATACAGAAATAGAAACTAGAATTCACCAAAAAAGCACCAAAGATTGAGTCAAAAGAACGAAAAGCTTAAATTTTGAAAACTAGGGAAGAAAAGCAGTGTATTGCAATATGATATATTTGCACCTTTATTGGTGACCCTAGGTGATGCCATTACTAATAATTGTGTTGTCAAAAGTGTTAGAGAAGAAAGATACACACATTGAAAATATCAAACAGTTGATCTATACTATAGTCATTCCAAGGGGAAAACAAACAAGGCACAATATCCGTTAGTCCTTGTTTTCACCATACAAAGAACATTGTTGGCACTTACTAAACTACTACCTATTCTGTCAAAACTTAGCAAACCATTAATTAGTTTGCCAGATTCCAAAGGAACCTCAGGAATTTAAAGCAAAAAAAACCCTCTGTCGCCATGATGTGCTGCACAGAGCAAGCCATGCTCACCATAGTTGTCTGCACTTGAGACATTTGCGCCTGCACCCCGGCTCTCTCTCGCTCTCTCGCTTTATGGTGCACAGAGCTCACCACTTGATAAGCATAGAAGACAGATTTCTCCAAGAAGTTGCTAAGCAAAAACCCCCCTTTGCACTTGCGCTAAGATGTCCAATGGCTCCCTCTATACCTGCATGTGTCCGCCATGGCCTCCTCTGCACCTGCACTCATGCCTCGCATCTCCCCCTCTTGCTTCCCCTTTCTATCCTATGTCGTGCATTGCCATTGCCCCTAGCAACCGATCGAGACTCTCTCTCTCTCTCTCTCTCTCTCTCTCTCTCTGCCCGCTTTCATCTCTCGGGTCCTCCTTTCCATCTACCCTAAGAGATCGTACATCTCTCGCACGTCTATCTCTCTTTCTGCCTCCACCCTTAGAAATTGCACCTCTCTCGTGCTCTGGCTTTGCCCTTAGACAGTGCATTTCCTTCTCCGCCTTCTTTGCTCAAAGACCAATCAGTTATGATCATTCTGCCCGGTTGTCCCTCGTAATGCCACCTGCCTTCGCCTGACGCATCCACAATCGTCCGACAGCCATCATCTCTCCCTCTCCTCCACGCCACTTCTACCCCCCTTTTCACACCTGACCCCAATATTTTGTCATAAATTCCCAAATTGCACTTCAAATTTTCAAAAATTCTCAAAATAACCTTGGTTGTGAGAGTAAAATTCTTCAAAAATAAATTATTTTGCTATGAAGATCCATTGCTTCATTTTTTAAAAGATATATTGCCTTTTTTTCGAGGCAATTTGTGACAAATTATATGCTAAGCACTTAACAACGGATCTCAATTGTCAAAAAGGAATAAATATTAGAAAATCTTGGACAATCGAACCAAAATAGATAAAGGGTATTTTAGAAATTTTGACAAATTAGAGGGGTATTTTGGTAATTTTTTTCCCACTCTCTCTCCGCTACGTGTCCGGACCTCCCCTTGATTCCCTTCAATAAACTCCAAATGTGACACTTAAACTGAAGTACCTTGTATGTTTTCCTTCCAGTTAGCCTTTGCCTTTTACAGAGGGTATCTAGTGAAATACTCTCTAATGAGTCCCAAAACCAAAATTGGTTGGGTCTACTTGTTTTGGCTACCTACTCGCTCTACTTTCACTTTTCAATACATAGTATCTTCCCAAGATGCTTCATCATCTCGAATTAGCTTCAAAAGCACCCCTAATCCCTAGGATTTGACCTCAGCACGTAGACACTAAAAAGACAAGCTTAACCACTAGGCTATTCGCCTTGGCTCCCTTAGGGCTCCCTTAACCACTAAAAAAAACAAATTAACCCCCCCCCCCCCCCCCCCCCCAAAAAAAAAAAACTAATTAATTAATTAATGGTTTGCAAAAAACTCGTTTTGGCTACCTACTCCGTCCATATGATTGGTGTAATTGCTAAGATGACATCTTTAAATGAAGGAGAAATCTTCTCAAAAAAGCATCCTTTACACTAGACTTTGTAGTTTAATCACGGTAGAAGGAAAAATTATACAAATAAGGAAAATTTTGGTTGACTTCCTTGCTTCCATATGCTACAAACTAGGTTGTGTTTACCGCTAATGGAATGGAAGAAATATAGAAAAGAATATTATCACCCAATAAATAGATACCAAAACAATGGACATGGAAACAAATAAAAAAAATCACCATCTATTAAGCATGATGAGCTTGTCCTACAAATTCATGTGTAACGCTCTACTAGTGTGGGTTGTATGTATGATGCATACTTGCCTCTATAGACAACATGCAACATGGCTTTCTTCAAGTCCCTTCCATGTAAGAAGCCATTATGAACTTCCTAAATTGTGCAGTAGGAGGGGGTAGTTTTAAAAAAAATTACCCTCTCTCATGTGGGTGGCCCCTTAGAAAACATGCAAGCAATGACTCATTCGGTATCCAAGTGAGTGAGTAAATCAATGGGAGCAAGCAAGCTAGCAAGCATGCAAGCGAGCTGACATCAATTGAGTGAACCATTGAGGTGATAAAGACTGTATCAAATAATGAGAGAGTAGGCAAGCAGCTTGTGTATGAGTGCATAAAAAGTGAACGATTAAATGAATGAGTGACCGAGTGAGAGATTGAATGAGAGAGAGAGAGTCTCTTGAACCAATCAACCTATGCAATTAATAACTGAATGTGTATACAGGCAAGGGGTTGCTTATATAGCAATCCTAGTAAATTTCCCTACCCAAGACTTTGACAAATAAGTAAAATAAATACCTGAAAGCCAAACTAAATAATGGGATCACATTGGGCAGTTCACTTGAGATGCCAAAACTTTAACACCCTCTCTGCAGCTCATAGTGGACATCAATAATGAGACCAAGTCGATGAAGAAGCTACCATGGACCCCCCAGTAGTGGCCACCAACTAGATACACCTCGATGGTGCTCTCCTCAACTTTGTACCTGAAAGTAATTCCATCTTGAGCATCGGTTGCCTTTGTAGAAACTTTGAACTATAGACCATACTACATCCAACAATCCCCATTCGTGAACTATGAACACATCACGTCCAAAATATAGAACTTTAAGACAATGAACTATTGGAACACATCATGTCCATAATCTGACCAACAACATTCAATTGGCTAGCCCATCCATAGTGTTTTAGATGTCTGATTGGTTCCCTGCCAGATGCATGTGCATTGAACTCTGACCTACAAGTCCAAACACCAATAACGTGAACTCCAACACAAGGGTCCAAATTAATTATAGGGGGCATGTGGTTGCCCCTCTCTGCCACTCACAAACCTCTATTTGACTGAAGCTAGTGGTGACACCTGTCTTTTGACTAGAAATCTGACGTCGCGGCCACTGTGGCCACCACCACAAGTGCCATGCCAATCTCCTCTGTCAAATCTTTATTATCGTAATCTATGTCCAACTTGCATTTTGTCCTTGTCTATCTGTGAGTTCCTGCTTTTTCCTTTGTCTTCAAACTCTCGAGCCAAACAAGGCGTTGAATCACATTCATGACTTGGTTGTACCTCTCAGATACCGAGGCAGCTAACTACATACTGATTCTTCCATCCGTGTGCAACTGACCTTTGTCGTTGCTCTCTAGAAAACTCTTCCATTTTCTTTTGACTTCACAAACTTGAGCCAAACAATTTGTCGGGTTCCTTGAGAACTGTGTTGATGCACAGGCCGCTAAATGGATGGTTCACAATCCATTACCATAGCTTCTGGTTTATTTTGGTCATTGTTGCAATGGAATTTGCGTATTCAATTTGAGAGTAGCGGAATTTAATAAGAGTACTTTCAAGAAATGATTTTGTGAGCATAGCGGGTAGACATAATTGAAGATAGCAACATAATTATAGCAATTAGTTAACTTGGCATGGACAATACTTTTGCAAGAGAGAGAATTTAGAGAACATGACAACAGTTGAGGACCGGATTTATGTGGAGCCGGTCCCCCCTCCAATAGGCATTTGTATTATGATTTCTCCCATAAAGAGAGACTTGTTACAATACATTCTTTGTGCTCCTTGTGACCTAGGTCAAGCAATGAATATGGAAAGCTCCATGCATCACCATCATAGCATAACCTAAACTTGAAGAAAGCTTTAACTATACCAAGCCTCAGTCCCAAGACCTCAAACACCTTCGAAGGTGGAGAGAGCTAGCAGGGAATGAGGGTAGGGAAGAGGAAGAAGAAACATTTCATACGAGAAAGAGCTAGTTCCTCACTTATCATAACTCTTGTGCTAGCATACATAATAGCATAGTAATGAAGAAGAAATAGATGGAAAGCTCAAGCATTGAAGCATGGCTCTTGGATGGATTTGCACTCCATAGCCAAGAGTGTTGGTGTAGGCTCTCAACCTCTACTTGCTTGGAGAAGGAGAGGGAGTTCTTGCACTTTGCATAGTACACAATGAGAGTGTTTGTGAGTGTGTGTGGGTGAGTATACCCCCTAAGCACCCCCTTATCTTGCTTGGGTCGACCCCCCCTTGTAGCTCATGCTTGAAGCTCATTGGACCCCTCCAGGCCTAGCCAATCACAAGCAGGAGCCATTACAAGCAACATGTGTAGCCTTGGGACAAGTGTCCCCCTTTCCCCTTTGAGAGAGAGGACTTGATAAATGCAAAATCAATTAATTAAATATCCTAAATTATCATTGGACCCCTTGGGTGGCCAACCAATAGGCTTCAGACACACCATGAGGGCAACATGGGAAGGAACTTGACAAGTGTCCTTGCTGCCTCTTCAAGCTGGGGCTTCCCTTGTGTGTGTGTGTGTGTGTGTGTGTGTGTGTGTGTGTGTGTGTGTGTGTGTGTGTGTGTGTGTGTGTTCTCTCTCATCCCCCCCCCTTGTAGGCTCGCCCCCCTCCTTGTAGGGATATTTTTGACTTTGGATGAGCAAGCCCCTTAGTCATCAAGCATGACTAAGCACTTGAAGTAGGGGGTGTTCCCACAAGCATCTCATGCAAGCTTCTGAATGCACCTCAAGCACCTTAATCATGCACCAAGTCAAGCACCTCAAGCATGGATCCAGTCAAGCACCTCAAGCATCTTAATCAAGCAACTCAAGCATGACAAGCACCTCAAGCAGGACAAGCACCTCAAGCACGACAAGCACCTCGAGCTTGGGCCGGCGAGCTTGGGCCGGGTTCCCACCTCAAGCTCAGTCCTAGCTTACCTAAGGTCAAAGGACTTGTACGCACATTATTGGAGGTCCTCAATGAAGCTAACCCTAAGGTCTTATGCTTCATTGGTAAGCCTTGCTCTTGATAGACCATCTCCCATGTGGGCCCCTTTACTATCGGCCCCGTGTTGAGATAGATCTATAAGCACATATCTATATCTTAACACTTGTTCCCATTTATTCTCCCACCTTAAGTGATCAATTTAATATGAGAAAATCATTTGGGTTGGTTAGATATTAGATTTTATAACATTACCTCTCTCTTGAAATCATAGTCGTCCTCGACTATGAGGTAGAAGAGATAAAGCCTTAGTCATTAGTCAATCGTACTTAGCGGGTAGAGGATCCCTTTTTTACCCTACGACATCTTTCCAAGATGGATGATTAATCCATTTGGTGCTTGGGAGACATAGATGCCGCAAGCATGTCTGCTCTTTAGTCCATTTCATTCTCCCAAAGTAGAGTGACTAATTCTACTTGGTGTTTGAGAGACGTCGTCATCACAAACATGATTCTAAGCATGCATACTAGTTAAATTTGTGCACAATTAAAAAGAGGATTAGTCTTATAAGACAAAAACATGAGTCATTTAAAAGAGAGTTGTACATTTGCTTACTCTAATGTAGCATTGTAAGCATTGACAAGGTTCATACTATCCTTAAGTTGTACTCCTTGCATCCATTTAGCATCTTCAAAAGGATAATTTTTGAGCTTAATAAGATACCGTTGGATTATCTTACTATGTCGTAGTACCTTGTCTTCATGCCGAAGGACAGCTTCGGGTTGTAGCACCTCTTCTTGGTCTTCAACTTCGGGAGGGTCTTCAATAATTGGTTCAGTTGGTGGCTCTCCTTTATAGGGCTTAAGTAGGCTTACATGAAAGGCATTGTGTATAAGCCAATGGTTGGGCAACTTGAGTTGATAAGCCGTCTCATTGATGGGCTTCAAAATTTGGAAAGGACCATAGTATCTTTTTGCTAGTTTAGCATAATACTTTTGATGGCCCATAGGTTTTTTGCCCGTCGTTTGCCTTAATCGAGCCTTAGGAAACTTCAGTAAGACCCAATCATTTTCTTTGAACATTAAGGCTCTTCTGTGCTTATCAGCAGCAGCTTTTTGCCTTTGTTGAGAGATGGCTATAGCCTCCCTAATCTTTTGAAAAGATTCTTGTAGGTCACGGCTATACTCATCGGCGGCGAAGATCTTCCCATGTACTTTGAGTAGCAAGGTACTTTTAGGTCTTCCCTCTATGATCTCGAAAGGTACTTTCCCCGTAGAAGTATGTACAGTATTATTGTAGGCATACTCTACTAGAGGTAAATACTTTTCCCATTGTGAGATTTTCAAAGAGACCTTTCTAGAAATTACTGGTCATTCTAGGATCTCTATCTGACACGATGGATGTGGGTAATCCATGGTGCTTGAAAATCTGAGATATGAAGAGATTTGCCATTTGATGTGCCTTAATAGTCTTTTTGACAGGAATAAAATGTGCTTGCTTGCTAAACCTGTCGACTATTGTCCATATTCCTGTATTCCCATGGATAGACTTGGGTAATCCAAAGATGAAATCCATGGATATACTCTCCCATGGTGAATTTGGAATAGGCAATAGCTGGAGTAATCCAGGTTGCTTCCCTCTATCATACTTGGTCTTTTGGCATACTACACATTTTGAAACATACTCTTGTATGTCCACTTTCATGGTAGGCCAATAGAAATACGTCTCTACTCCTCGGAGAGTAGGTTGAATACCTCTATGCCCTACATATGAAGGAGCATGGGATTCATACATAACCTTCTCACGAAGGGAATGGGTAACACATAGCCTATTGCCGTGGAGAAGATAACCATCCTGCAAGGTGAATGGTTCCTCTTTCTTCCCCAAAGCACGGGCTGACATTATGTCTCTAAAGTCAGGGTCAGTAGCATACTCATCTATCATAGAGGATAGATCATTGTGAGTAGCTATAGACACCGCATTAACTTTTGGTCGTCGTGAAAATGCATCGGCAACTTGATTGTGCTTACCAGCTATGTGAGCAATATGGAAATTAAATTGCGAAAGAAAATTTTCCCACCTCATTTGTTTGTCGGAAAGTTTGGTTTGCGTCATGAAATACTTGAGACTTTGGTGGTCGGTTTGTAGGATAAATGGAGTCCCCAATAGGTAGTGCTTCCATGTATCTAGGGCATGTAGAACAACTAAAATCTCTTTCTCATAAATGCCCAAGACTCGTTCATCACTATTGAGCCTTCGGCTCTCATATGCTATGGCATGCCCTTCTTGAAGCAAAACCGCTCCAAGGCAATCACCACAAGCATCACATTGGACCTCAAATGGTTTTGAGAGATCCGGAAGCACGAGGACTTGGGAAGTAAGCTTCTCTTTGAGTTTTTCAAAATTATTTTGCTCCTTAGCAGTCCATACAAACTTAACGTTCTTCTTTGTTAAGTCGTGTAGTGGTCCTGCTACTTGAGAGAATTTTTCTATGAAGCGTCTATAGTATGCACACATACCAATAAAGCTTCTTAGCTCATGTAGATTCCTTGGGTTAGGCAATGATTTTATTACCTCTAACTTTGATGGATCCATACGAATACCATCGTGAGAGATAATATGACCTAGATATTGAATCTCTTGAAGGAAGAATTCACTTTTCTTTTGGTTGAGAAAAAGTTTGTTTTCCCTCAAGGCTTCAAAAATCACTCGGAGATGTTGCTTATGTTCCTCCAAAGATTTGGAGTAGATGATGATATCATCAAAGAACACTCCATTGAATTTACGATATGGTCTAAAAATTTTCTCCATGAGACGATTGAAAGTAGCTGGTGCATTAGTCAAGCCAAAAGGCATGACTAGATATTCCTAAAGACCAAATGTTGTGCGAAACGCGGTCTTTAGGATATCTTCATCCACTATCCTTATTTGATGATAGCCACTCTTAAGGTCAATCCTACTGAATTAGGTAGAGCCTTGTAGCTTATCAAACAGATCTTCTACCCGAGGCACGGGAAATCTGTTTTTGATAGTGATATGGTTTAGTGCTCGATAGTCCACACACATACGATATGCACCATCTTTCTTTTTCACTAAAAGGACTGGAGAACAAAAGGGAGAGGAACTAGGCCTCACCATCCCTTTGTCTACCAATTCCTGTACTTGCCTCATAATCTCCTCTTGCTGAGCTTGTGAGACTCGATAAGGAGGTTTGTTAGGCAATGAGCTTCCTGGAAGGAGCTCAATACGATGGTCATCATCCCCTCGTTTTGGAGGTAGGTCCATAGGGATATCATCGATGAACACATCTTGGAATCCTTTTAGAAAAGTAGACAAGTCTAACTCTTCTTGATTCCTATCATTTTCATTTGATGAAACATTATTAGCTTTTAGAGACTCTTTGACATAAATCATGTACGCAGAAACTGAGCTCTTCATTGATTTATCAAAAGAAAGAGGATTTACAAGTGGAATAGTGCGACCACGCTCACTAGCATCTATATACATGTTCTTTCCCCTGTAGGTGAAGTAAATTCTCCTTTCAGGGAACTTCATGTTGGCAGCCAAGCGATCAAACCATGGTGCCCCTAGGATAACATCCTGATGTTGGAGAGGAGAGATGAAGAAGTCTTCTTTGTCGACATAGCTTTGGACATGAAACCTCAACTTCCCAATCAAGGGAGTAACGGAGGCTTGTTGTCCTTTGAAATCTGCATCAACTGTTACTATATCTCCCATCTCAAAAGCTTGAATGCCCAACTTGGTGGCCAACTCTATTGATATGAAGTTGAGAGTAGAGCCAGGATCAAACAAGATGAAGGCATCATGCTCTCTTACCTTTCCCCAAGCATAGGAGAGTGATGATCCTTTGCAATGAGCATCCTCTTTTGGAGCTTTGATGGTGGAAGCCCTAGGAGTCTCATTGCGAGTATTCTTCTTGGGGCAAGAACGATAGCCATGTCCTTGCTCCCCACACTTGAAACACTTATGGTCCTTGCGAAAAGCTTCAAGCTCTTCAGGAGAGAGTTTGTTTTTACCTTTGTAAACTCCCTTCTCCTTGGACCGATTGTTGTTGTTGTTGTTGGAAGTGCCTTGGGAATTATTTTGAGCATTGGATTTCCCCTTTGCATCATTTTTATCTTTGTTTTCCATGGGCTTGACATTACGTCTAGCCCCTTGATGGAAATTGATGCGTGAAGCAACCATGGTGTGGTGGATTACTTCGGTAATAGTACCGGGCCGTTGAGAGTTGATATATTCGGCCATCTCTTCAGGTAATCCCGCACAGAATTGTTGTCTTTGCTCGACAAAGTCTATCTTTTGAAAGACAGTAGCTTTGAGATGTAAATCCCAAAACTTATCTACATACTTGTTGATAGACTCATGAGAGAGGAGCTTCAAGCCGCGCCATTCGGTAAGAACTTTATCTTTAGTATCGCTTGGAAGAAATTGCTTCATGATGGAAACTCGTAGAGTTTTCCATGTCTTTGGGGCTTCTCCATTGCCACGAAGGCTAGCCCACCATTGACGAGCTGATTTTTGGAAGTGCGTAGCTACATGGCGTAGCTTAGAGGACTCTGTGAAGCCCTCGTCCCCAAAGGCCGCATCAAATTGCTGGATGAAGGCCAACACTTTGTCGGTAGCACCAAAGGTGCCATCGTAGGTGAGAAAAGAGATACTCTTTCCTCCCTCCTTGAACTTCTTTAGCTTTTGTGACCTTCGCCATGCAGGAAATGATTTGCGATGTCCTCCCCTCTTGTATTCTCTAGGAGAATAGCCATAACTTTCATCGGAAGAGGAGGAAGGTGAAGAAGAAGGAGAAGAGGGTGACCTCTTCCTAGCCCTTTTCTTCCTTTGTTTCCTCTCTTTCCTTTCAGAGTGATGAGGAGAAGGACTATAGGTTGCTCTTTTCCTCTTGGGAGGAGTAGGCGATCGTCTAGACCGCCGTCTTCGTGGAGCCACCTCTTCAGAAGAACTTAGACTTTCATTGCTTTCTTTCTCTTTGGATTCCTCCTCTTGAATGGGAGAGAGTCTTCTTTTGGGGGTCTCTTCTAGAGGCCTCCTAAGCTCTCTCTCCTTTGGGAGAGGAAGGGAAATTCCATAAGCACGAAGTTGTTGAGTAACTTCGGCTTGCAAACCAGGGTTGTCCATAGCTTGCTACTGTTGAGATGTCGAGCTCTACACCTTGAGCTGGCATCCACTACGGGTCTTGGCTGCTTACGGCATTTACTCACTGGCGCGTTAGGTGACCGACACGGAGGATCTCTGCCAGTGATTCTACAGCTGGACTACACTTATAGTGCCAGCCTAGTACGCTTCTAGCGAGTTCACACTTAGTGACCGCATGTACATATGTGCTACCTTTCAGCTTTAGCACTTAGTCATTTTGTACTCTCTTTTCTGTGAAGAAGAAGAAGAAGAAGCTTTCCATCTCTTTGTGCTTTGTGCTTGTCTTGTGTAGCTCTCTTGCATCCTCATTCTTTACATGGTATCAGAGCCTGGTGCAGGCAAGAGAGGCTAAGAGAGCAAGAGCATCACAATCCCTTCGTTCGCAATCCACGACCAGATGCACAAGTTTTAGGGGTTTTTCGCACAAGTTTTTGAACAGGTCTCCAAAGTGCAGTATACAGAGATTTACTGTACAAGTACAGTGGTTGTATGTACGCTTGATTGTGGACACTCGTTGAGTGTAGAAAGCGTTACAGGTACCATGATAGCAGGTTCAGCAGATTTGCAGGTTTTTGCAGATTGCAGTTATTTTGTCTTAGTGCTTCAAGATGTCTGACGGTTTCAGTCAGATTGTTACTGAGAAGCTTGAGAAAAATAACTACCCTGCATGGAAGTTCAGAATAACAAATTTCCTGAAAGGAAAAGGTTATTGGGACTATGTAGAAGGAGACAATGAAAAGGAACCTGAGATTCCCGAGGCAAATGCTACAGCAGAACAAAGGAAAGCCTTGAGGGACTGGCAACAAGGCCAGAGCAAAGTGATGTATTGGCTTTCTATGAGCATCACAGATGGCATGATGGGCTATCTACAGGATGCTGAAACCCCCGCCATTGCATGGAGAAACTTAGGCAGAGTGTTCGAGGTGAACACCAAGGCCAGGAAGCTTCAACTAAAGTCGGAGCTAAATCAGGTTAAGAGGAACAACCTCTCAATCAATGATTATGCCTTGAAGATCAAGAGTATCAATGAGGCTCTTGGATCTATTAAAGTCTCAGTGGAAGATGATGACATTGTCCGTGCATGCTTGGATGGTCTAGAAGATGAGTATGTACATTTTAGGTCTTCCATGAATACAAGAGACGACATCCCCGTGTTCCAAGATTTGATTTCTATGCTTATTCTTGAGGAGAAGAACCTTGACACGTCTTCTTCTCATGGCAGAAATAATTCTGAACAGGCCTTCTATTCTAGCTCCAGCAGAGGTAGAGGTAGAGGTCGGGGTCGAGGCCCAAGGGGTTGCAGGGGCCAATTTCTGGAAGGTCAATCAAATCAAAACAATACAGGTGGTAGGGGAAACCGGTCTCAAGGCAGGGGGAGTCAAAGAGGTCGTGGTGCAGGATCAAGGAGGCAGCAACATACTCGAGATAGCAGAGAATGTTGGACTTGTGGTGAAAGAGGTCACATGTCACGTGACTGTCCAAAGGGAAAAGCAAGTGGAAAGAGAGAACATGGCAACTATGCATCTACTAGCAGAGATGCAGATGACAGCAAAAACCATCATGTGATGAATACAATGACTGCAGAGAATTCCACCCAAGATGATGTTTGGTATGTGGATTCAGGTGCCTCTAATCACATGACGTCTCGTGGAGAGTGGTTTAGAGATATGCGCAAACCAGATGTGTCAGGCTATGTGCAGACAGGAGATGACACAGCTCACCCCATTGCTCATGTAGGGGACATACCTCTAAATACGAAGAGTGGGAAATCAAAGCACTTAGCAGATGTACTTCATGTCCCAAACATTACAAAGAATCTTGTTTATGTTGGACAAATGGTTGAGCAGGGTTTGCAGGTTCGCTTCAATCCAAATGGCTGTTATGTAGAAGATTTCCAGAATGGCTGTAAGCTGATCACAGAGGGCAAATGTGTGGGCAGAATGTTTACGCTGAATGTAGACATGCCTGAGGTAAAAGCTGCATTATTTGCACAGGGCACAGTTGTTGTGGCTGATGTTGACATTTGGCACAAACGCATTGGCCATGTCAATGAGCAGAGATTGCGCAGCATGCAATCAAAACAGATTGTAAAAGGTTTGCCCAAATTCAAGGTGGATGGTATGCATAAAGTGTGTGCAGCATGCCAGTTTGGAAAACAGTCAAAGGGCTCATTTCCACATGAGCGCAATGTATGTAAAAAGCCACTTGAGGTGGTGCACACAGATGTTTGGGGTCCAACCGATACTGCAAGTATACATGGTTGCAGGTATTATGTCTCTTTCATTGATGACCATACAAGGAAAGTATGGGTCTACTTCATGCGTAACAAAAGTGAAGTGTTTGGTCACTTTCAAGACTTCAAAGTCATGATTGAGAAGGAGACAGATATGCAAATCAAGACATTGAGGTCAGATGGAGGGGGAGAGTACTTCTCCAATGATTTTTCAGATTTTCTGCGAATGCATGGTATACGCAGGCAGTTTACATGCAGATATACTCCACAACAGAATGGGGTCGCTGAAAGGAAAAACAGGCACATTGCAGAGGTTGCACGTGCAATGATGAATGAGAAGAACATGCCTCATCATTTCTGGGCTGAAGCCATAAATACAGCTGTGTACATTATGAACAGGACACCTACAGCTGCGGTGCATGATGTAACACCTGAGGAAAAGTTTACAGGTACAAAGCCTGATTTGGCACACTTGAAAGTGTTTGGCTGCATAGCTTACGTGCATGTACCAGATGAGTTGCGTAGGAAATTGGATCCTAAAGCAGAGAAATGTATTCTTGTGGGATATTCCCTTGAACAAAAGGGGTACAGGTGCTACAATCCTACTACACGAGAATTACGAGTGAGCAGAGATGTAGTCTTTGATGAGATGAGCAGCTGGTACAGTAATGCACATGGCACTATTGGGGCTGATGTAAAAGATGATGTGGTTGTACAAAATGTGAGGCCACAGTCACAGGTTTTGAGTGGACCACAAGAGTCCTCTTCTCGTGGCTCTGTTGAGAAACCATGGAATGGTAGACTACGTACGCAGGTTACTCCACCAACAGGTACAGGGAATGTATCACGAAAAGGAAAGGAAAAGGTTGATGAACCTCCCTTTATGGCTGATGCATCATTAGGTTTTTCACATGTAGACATGGATTCAGATGGTTCTGAACAAAGTCTTGATGAGGAATTTGGAATTCCGGCTGTCAGGACACCTGGTGTTAGGAAAGTACAAGAAGATGCTAGAGGGCAAAGGAGTGACCCAGGACCGCGCAAATCTAATAGAGTCAGAAATCCAGTTCAAAAATTGACTTATGATGGGTATCTAGCGCATCACCAAGCCTACATGGCTAAGGTGATACATGATGTGGAGCCCACATGTTTTGAGGATGCAGTTGGAAATGTGCATTGGGATGATGCAATGAATGAAGAGATGGCTGCATTGGAAGCAAACGACACATGGGAGTTGGTGCCATTGCCAAGTGGCAAGAAAGCTATTAGATGTAAATGGGTGTATAAAACCAAGCATAAGGCTGATGGTAACATTGAGCGTCACAAGGCAAGGCTGGTCGCAAAGGGTTATGCACAGACGTATGGCATAGACTATGAGGAGACCTTTGCTCCAGTGGCAAAGATGATGACTGTGAGAGCTATCATAGCAGTGGCTGCATCTAGAGGATGGATTATGCATCAAATGGATGTAAAGAATGCCTTCTTGAATGGTGAGTTGCAAGAGGAAGTGTATATGGATCAGCCACCTGGTTATGTCGATCCAGGTTACCCAGATTATGTATGCAGGCTTCTCAAAGCTTTGTATGGTTTGAAGCAGGGCTCTAGAGCATGGTATGACAGGATTGCCAAGTATCTTGTCAGTATTGGTTTTAGGAGAGCTCATGCTGATCATTCACTCTATGTACGTGAGAGTGATGTGGGGATTGTGGTCATTACCATATATGTAGATGACCTTATTATTGTTGGTGACAATGCTATGGAGATTGACCATGTGAAGGGTCTTCTCAAACAGAAGTTTGAAATGAAAGATTTAGGCGAGTTGCGCTACTTTCTGGCATTGAGGTGATCAGGACTCCAGAGGGTGTATGGCTATCACAGAGACAGTATGCTTTGGACATGTTGTCAAAGTATGGTATGGCTGATTGTAAGCCAATTTCTATTCCCTTGGATGTGAATGCAAAGCTGAGTGCAGAGAAGGGTGATGTTGTTGAGGATGTCAATATGTACATGAAGATGGTGGGTAGTCTAATCTACTTGACTATCACGAGGCCAGACTTGAGCTACACTGTAGGCTTGGAGATTCAGTTCATGCAGCTTCCGAGGAAGCCACATTTGGATGGAGTACGACGCACACTTCGGTATGTGCAAGGGACTCTTGACTACACATTGTTCTATGCAGCAGATGCACCATTAGCATTGTATGGGTATACAGATGCAGATTGGGCAGGTAGCATTGTTGATAGGAGATCTACGAGTGGCTTCATGTTCTCTTTTGGGAGTGCTGCTGTTACTTGGAGCAGCAAAAAGCAGCCTACGGTTGCTTTATCGAGCACAGAGGCCGAGTACAGAGGTGCAGCAGTTGCGGCGTGCGAGGTAGCTTGGCTACGCACATTACTTGAGGACTTGGGAGTGCAGGTGGACCAGCAGATTTTCATCCATTGTGACAACCTCAGCAGCATGCAGTTGGCTAGGAACCCAGTGTTCCATGCCAGGACCAAACACATAGAGGTCCATTACCACTACGTTCGAGAGCGAGTGTTGGCGGGCGACATCGAATTGGTCTACGTCAGCGCAGAGGAGCAGATAGCGGATATCTTTACCAAGGCCCTCGGAGCTGAGAAGCTTCGACGTTTCCGGACTATGCTTGGACTTTGCGACATGCAGAGCTCAAGGGGGAGTGTTGAGATGTCGAGCTCTACACCTTGAGCTGGCATCCACTACGGGTCTTGGCCGCTTACGGCATTTACTCAATGGCGCGTTAGGTGACTGACACGGAGGATCTCTGCCAGTGATTCTACAGCTGGACTACACTTATAGTGCCAGCCTAGTACGCTTCTAACAAGTTCACACTTAGTGACCGCATGTACATATGTGCTACCTTTCAGCTTTAGCACTTAGTCATTTTGTACTCTCATTTCTGTGAAGAAGAAGAAGAAGCTTTCCATCTCTGTGTGCTTTGTGCTTGTCTTGTGTAGCTCTCTTGCATCCTCATTCTTTACAGCTACAACCTAGCGACGAGATAATTCACAAACATGGGAGCATCATCATTAGCACCTTCATGTGAAAAATCAAAGCCATCAATGTTCATTCTACTCTCTTGATTATTGTCAGCCATGTTAACAAAATTTATGTTTATACTTAGTGTATGCTTTGGCAGTTCAAAACCTTAGTTGCCACTCCTCTTAGCCTTTGAAAATCGGCTCTTAAGTATCTACACCCACGGCTGAAAGTGGTTAATTATAGAGAGTAGAGGAGTAGGTCTAACATAGCAGAGTTGCCAAGGGATAGCTCCTTTCGGACTTCTTATGGCTCAATAATGGTAAAGCCGTAGGCAAGTCTAAAAAGACTCCATTATTAAGTCCAAAGCTCCCGAGGTGTGCACCACCCCCCACATAGTGGGCTTAACAAAACCGATATTAGATCCCAGTTCCACTTACTCTATTATAATATACAACATCAACCATTTATAGGCTACTTAAGGACCTCTCTTCTTAAGCAAGAAAAGAGAAACCAAATTCTATGATACCAATGTAATGGAATTTGCCTATTCAATTTGAGAGTAGCGGAATTTAATGAGAGTACTTTCAAGAAATGATTTTGTGAGCATAGCGGGTAGACATAATTGAAGATAGCACCATAATTATAGCAATTAGTTAACTTGGCATGGACAATACTTTTGCAAGAGAGAGAATTTAGAGAACATGACAACAGTTGAGGACCGGATTTATGTGGAGCCGGTCCGCCCTCCAATAGGCATTTGTATTATGATTTCTCCCATAAAGAGAGACTTGTTACAATACATTCTTTGTGCTCCTTGTGACCTAGGTGAAGCAATGAATATGGAAAGCTTCATGCATCACCATCATAGCATAACCTAAACTTGAAGAAAGCTTTAACTATACCAAGCCTCAGTCCCAAGACCTCAAACACCTTCGAAGGTGGAGAGAGCTAGCAGGGAATGAGGGTAGGGAAGAGGAAGAAGAAACATTTCATACAAGAAAGAGCTAGTTCCTCACTTATCATAACTCTTGTGCTAGCATACATAATAGCATAGTAATGAAGAAGAAATAGATGGAAAGCTCAAGCATTGAAGCATGGCTCTTGGATGGATTTGCACTCCATAGCCAAGAGTGTTGGTGTAGGCTCTCAACCTCTACTTGCTTGGAGAAGGAGAGGGAGTTCTTGCACTTTGCATAGTACACAATGAGAGTGTTTGTGAGTGTGTGTGGGTGAGTATACCCCCTAAGCACCCCCCTAGCTTGCTTGGGTCGACCCCCCCTTGTAGCTCATTCTTGAAGCTCATTGGACCCCTCCAGGCCTAGCCAATCACAAGCAGGAGCCATTACAAGCAACATGTGTAGCCTTGGGACAAGTGTCCCCCTTTCCCCTTTGAGAGAGAGGACTTGATAAATGCAAAATCAATTAATTAAATATCCTCAATTATCATTGGACCCCTTGGGTGGCCAACCAATAGGCTTCAGGCACACCATGAGGGCAACATGGGAAGGAACTTGACAAGTGTCCTTGCTGCCTCTTCAAGCTAGGGCTTCCCTTGTGTGTGTGTGTGTGTGTGTGTGTGTGTGTGTGTGTGTGTGTTCTCTCTCATCCCCCCCCCCTTTTAGGCTCGCCCCCCTCCTTGTAGGGATATTTTTGACTTTGGATGAGCAAGCCCCTTAGTCATCAAGCATGACTAAGCACTTGAAGTAGGGGGGGTTCCCACAAGCATCTCAGGCAAGCTTCTCAAGGCACCTCAAGCACCTTAATCATGCACCAAGTCAAGCACCTCAAGCATGGAGCCAGTCAAGCACCTCAAGCATCTTAATCAAGCACCTCAAGCAGGACAAGCATCTCAAGCACGACAAGAACCTCGAGCTTGGGCCGGGTTCCCACCTCAAGCTGAGCCCTAGCTTACCTAAGGTCAAAGGACTTTTACACACATTATTGGAGGTCTTCAATGAAGCTAACCCTAAGGTCTTATGCTCCATTGGTTAGCCTTGCTCTTGATAGACCATCTCCCATTTGGGCCCCTTTACTATTGGCCCCGTGTTGAGATAGATCTATAAGCACATATCTATATCTTAACACTTGTTCCCATTTATTCTCCCACATTAAGTGATCAATTTAATATGAGAAAATCATTTGGGTTGGTTAGATATTAGATTTTATGACAATTGTTGTCGGGCCTCGAGAAAGTTAGGGACATATTGAAGTTGCAAGATCTGGTAATCGGGTACCTTCTTGCACTCCAAAAGTGGCTGTACAAACCAAGCCAAAAAAGATCCAAGCCGCTTCAACTCAATCGCAGTGGGAACTTCACATGCAATGGGCTTCGCACAATCTGCTATCCCTCTTTGACATCTGTTGGGGTATAAAGCCCAATGTGGTCACCCAGGTAAGTGGGCAGGCCGCCAGGTATGTACATATATTCTTTTGTAAAAACCTAATAAGAACTCACTATGCTCTACACATTACAGTAGAGCGAGTTCACCATATCGTCGTGCTCTTCTTCTCGCACTCTCTCTCGCATCGCACTTCCACTCGTACTCCTTCAACTGGTATCAGAGCTCAGATCGAGGCTCGGGGCAGCACTGCAGGAGGCTAGAGTCACCAGCTCAGATTGGAGTGAAATTCGACAGGCGAAGACACGGCCCCAAATCCTGTGGGAAATCTCGAAGGGCTAGGTGTTCTCAGAATTTCATTCTGAGGTCATCTCGGCCATCGTTCGGCTTCGACAAAGGTCTACGCATGCCATTTTTGACTACGTGGTCTCGACGGGTGCAGATCCGACTCTGCAAATTTGGGGTTTTCGGCCTACTACTGTAGGTGCTGAGGATATTGACACTCCCAGAGTGTTGATTTGTGGCTGTCTACACATTGAAGGACGGCTCACAGTTCTTGGAGGCGTGTCACATGCGACACGGGCGCATCTACACACAGACTGTAGGCGACATCCACTAGTTCATCAGGTAGCTTGTGTTTGCTGCTTGATATTCCAGATTTCATCCTGACATTGCAAGTACTTCCACATGGGATGTATTGTCAGAGATGATGTATGTCTGTTGAGGGTTTGCTAGCTGTGAGTCATGCAGCAAACAACCACCGCAGCGGTTACAGCATACAGTGGGAAATTTGTGGATGTATGACTTTGTGGGAAGTCTATGTACTGTCAGATTTACTGAAGCCTTTTTTGAGGGTCGAGTGAGGTTTTATTGAGCTGGGGGATTCTCGAATGTTGAGATCCTTTCGGTGATACAAGTCTTGGAGCGATCCCTCGAGCACCCTTAGATAGGCATCTAGGATGTATTGACTGTGAGTTAGACAGTTGGGATTGCATCTTTGCTTTACTGCCGTTGTGGCATTGTCGCAGTCTATGCTTACAGGACAGTGACAGGACAGTGACAGGACAGTCAGAGACAGTACAGGTGTAGGACAGGTTTACCCGCAGCTTACAGTGTTAGAGAGACAGTGTTTTTTGAGCTGTTTTTTGGTCTGTTTTTAGTACACCAGAGCCATTTTACAAAGGAGACTCTGCCAAAATTTCTACAGAATCTGAAGCTTTCTTGGTTCATTTGACAGGTTGATATTGGTTCAGAGGTCAGTTTACAGGGGAAACTCTGTCGAATTTTTCCCAAAAAAGTAAACTACTGTGAAGCGTAGCTATGGCTGGATCACAGGACACTGCTCTTTACAATATCAAGAAGCTGGATGGAACCAATTTCCCATTGTGAAAGAAGCAGATTTGGCACGTGTTGGTACAAAAGAAGCAGATAAAACCTATAAAGCTCAAGGGGATAAAACCAGAAGATATGGACGAAGATGAATGGAGCAAAATGGATGAATTGGCACTTTCTACCATTATGCTGACTTTGGCAGAAAGCGTTTACTTCAATGTAGCAGACGAGATGTCGGCTTATCAAGCATGGTTAAAGCTGAGTGATCTTTATGAGAAGCAGAGTGCAGCTTCACAGGTATATTGGCTTAAGAAGCTTGTTGACTTGAAGATGAAAGAAGGGACACCCATGTCCAATCATCTGAATGAATTCAACACAATCTATAGTCAGTTGTCAGCTCAAGGTGTCAAGTTTGATGAACCTGTTAGAGCTATGTTCCTGTTGATCACATTGCCGGAAAGTTGGGACACTTTTCGCACAGCTTTGAGTAATTCTGCACCTCCAGATGGTTTGAACATAGCAGGTGTAGAAGGAAGTCTACTTACTGAAGAAACCAATAGAAAGACAATGGACAAAGGCAAAGGAATAGCCTTAGTTGTTAGGATTAGGACCAAAGAAAAGTACAAAGGTGGAAAGAGGAATCAGTCTCGTAGCAAGTCCCGCAGTGCTAAAGGCAAGATTTACATAGAATGCTACCATTGTGGCAAGAAGGGTCACATGAAAAGAGACTGCAGAGAATGGAAAGCAGAAAAAGGCAAAGAGAAAGTTGAAGACCATGGTGAGAAGAACAAGTCCTCAGTGAAGATTCAAGAAATAAATGTGACAAACACTGTTGTAGAGGATGACAGTCTAGTGTCAGGAGACATCTACTTCTTGAAGAATACAATGGACTCATCTCTTCTTACAGCATCTAATGGAAATGCACTGAGTGACTAGATTATAGACTCAGGGGCATCACTTCATGTGTCTCCAAACAAGGAGTGGCTTACCTCTTATGTGACCACTAAAGATCATGTTCGGCTAGGCAATGGGCAGACATGTGAGATCTTAGGTGTTGGAGATGTTCAATTGAAGTTTCAGAATGGCTCTTCTTTCACGCTGAAGAATGTGAGACATGTTCCCGCAGTTACAAAGAGCTTGATCAGCGCAGGTTTACTTGATGATGCTGGCTACGTCACCACTTTTGGACAGAACATGTGGAAGATATCCAAGGGTTCTATGACAGTAGCACATGGAGTAAAGTCTGGAGGACTTTACATGATTTATGTATCAAATGTCTCTAAAAATGTAATCAATGTAACCGAGCAGCCGAACGTTTCTTTGTGGCATAGCCGGTTAGGACATATGTCCAAGAAGGGAATGGAAATCTTGTCTTCTTCTAGTTATTTGCCTGGCTTTTCATTTAATGATTTTGAATTCTGTGAACATTGTCTGTATGGTAAGCAAACACAGCAGCCACATAAGCATAGAAGCAGTAGAAGAGATACACAGTTGGCACTTGTTTATAGAGATTTGTGTGGACCTATGCCTAACCTATCTCTACGGGGAGCTTCTTACTTTATGACATTTATAGATGATTACTCGAGGAAAGTATGGGTTTACTTTCTCAAGCACAAGGATGAAGCGTTTAGTGTTTTCAAAACGTTTGTGACACTTGTGGAGAATCAGAGTGGCAAGAACCTTAAATGCTTACGCACTGACAATGGTGGAGAGTATGTTTCAAAGGCCTTTCAGGACTTTTGTGAGTCAAAAGGTATAAAACGTGAACTTACTGCTCTTTACAATCCTCCTCAAAATGGTGTTGCTGAGAGGATGAATAGGACCATACAAGAGAAGGTCAGAAGTATGTTGTCTAATGCACAGCTGTCAAATGGGTTTTGGGCTGAAGCTGTATCAACAGCTGTTCATCTTGTAAATAGATCTCCTAGCAAGGTTTTGCAGAAGGATTTAGTGCCAGAGATGGTATGGTCAGGCAAAATGCCCTCATACAATCATCTCAGAGTCTTTGGCTGTGAGGCTTATACTCACGTTCTTAAGGAATTTAGGAACAAACTTGAGCCAAAGAGTAGAAAGTGCATCTTTCTAGGCTATGGTAATTCTGGTGAGATGGGGTATAGACTTTGGGATCCCGAATCCAGAAAGGTTATCCGCAGCAATGATGTTCACTTTAATGAAGCCAAATATCATTCTAAACCAGAGAAAGTTGAGGAGGTTAGAAGAGTTGTCTTCCAAGAAGATGGACCTGCACGTGCAAGACAAAATGTCAGGGCTCAAGAGGAGCAAGGACAGGATAGATTGGAACCATAGGTTGTGGCTGAGCCTGAGCCACCTATTGTGCGTAGATCTGGACGTGTCACGCGACCTCCTGATAGGTTTGTTCCATCTATGAACTATGTCATGTTGACTGATTGCAATGAGCCTTCATGTTACAAGGAAGCAGTGCAAATGAAGGACTCCGGGAATTGGCAATTGGCCATGCAGTCAGAGATGACAGCTCTGCATAAAAACCAGACATGGAAGCTAGTTAAATTACCATGGGGAAAAAAGGCTCTACCTTGTAAATGGGTTTACAGGTATATGGTCACCGCTCATGATAGTCAGCCAAAGTACAAAGCAAGGCTTGTTGCCAAGGGCTTTAAGCAAGAACAAGGCATTGACTTTGATGAAGTCTTCTCTCCGGTGGTCAAGATGACTACATTGAGATGCTTTCTTGCATTGGTTGCCATATTAGATTTGGTGTTGCACCAAATGGATGTCAAGACAGCGTTCTTGCATGGTGATTTAGATGTGGAAATTTACATGCAGCAGCCAGAAGGGTTTGTTGAGAAAGGCAAGGAAGATTGGGTATGCCAGTTGTTAAAGAGTCTTTATGGCTTAAAACAATCACCGAGGGCATGGTACCATAAATTCCACAAGTTTATGCTTTCTCAAGGCTACAAACGTAGTGAGTTCGATCACTGTCTGTATACAAAGAAGGCTAAGGATGGCAGTTGGCTGATCCTTATTTTGTATGTGGATGACATGTTGATTGCTGGCAAGCACTTGGAAGAAATTTTAACTTTGAAGTCAAAGATGGCAAAATCGTTTGACATGAAAGACATGGGTGAGGCAAGTCATATACTTGGTATGCGCATTGAGAGAGACAGATCAAAGAAGTTGATTTGGTTATCTCAAACAGAGTATATTGACAAGGTTTTACAACGTTTCAATATGGAGAAGGGAAAGGCATTGAGTGTTCCATTGCCACCATATGTGAAACTTAGCAAACAAGATTGTCCTGTGTCTAAGGAAGAACAGGCTGAAATGGATAAGATTTCATATGCGTATGCAGTGGGTAGTTTGATGTCTGCAATGATTGGTACTCGCCCAGACATTGCATTTGCAGTGGGAGTAGTAAGTCGATACATGTCAAACCCAGGCAAGAAACATTGGGAGGCAGTGAAAGGAATATTGAGATACCTGAAAGCTACAAAGAGTATGCGTATATGCTATGGGAGTTAGGAGCTAAGTGTAAAGGGTTTTACAGACTCAGATTATGCAGGTGACTTAGACAACCGAAGGTCTACCTCAAGGTATGTCTTTACATTGGCTGGTGGAGCAGTATCATGGCGTTCTAGATTACAAGATTGTGTTACTCAGTCTACTACAGAGGCTGAATATGTTGCAACATCAGAGGCATGCAAAGAATGAATTTGGCTTAATCGACTAGTAACAGATTTGGGAATCAAAGAAGAGATGCATGTGTTATATTGTGATAGTCAAAGTGCTATACAATTGGCTCGCAATCCAGTTTATCACTCAAAGACAAAGCATGTGGATGAGAAGTATCATTTCATCAGGGAAATGCTCGAGGATAAGCAACTTCAGCTTGTCAAAGTTCACACCATAGAAAATCGTGCTGATCTACTTACAAAAGGACTTCCCTCAGAGAGCTTTGCGCATTTTCGCAAGTAGTTAGGTGTAGGGTAGTACATCACTTCTCTACATCTCTTGTATATTAGCTTCTCTCACACTTAAAGTACCACATTGGACTTTAAGTGGGAGGTTTTTGGGGTATAAAGCCCAATGTGGTCGCCCAGGTAAGTGGGCGGGCCGCCAGGTATGTACACATATTCTTTTGTAAAAACCTAATAAGAACTCACTATGCTCTACACATTACAGTAGAGCGAGTTCACCATATCGTCGTGCTCTTCTTCTTGCACTCTCTCTCGCGTGGCACTTCCGCTCATACTCCTTCAACATCCAAAACACTATCACTCATATCCACTTCATGTTTGCCCTTTGGCAGGCCTTGAACAAATCGAAAGATCCACAACAAATTGTACATAACAAAGGCTAACAGCTCCGTTATCCAAGCCGATGTCAATCTGATCCACGTCTTTTGCCTAACTGCTTCAATTTCCCACCTCTTCATCTCCCAATTCATACCTCAATCCGCCTTTCACACGCCATCGAGGCAGTGTTAAAGCTCTTAATACCCTTTCTTCATTGCAAAGTCTCTTGCCTTGCCGTCTCCCAAACCGCTCCACAATCTGCCTCTCATAGACCACCAAATCTCCACTTCTACTGCGCCACTCCACACCCTCTGCAAAAGGGGAGTAAGGTTTGCTCCACAACTTACCCAAAAAAAAAGGTCTCCAAGGTAGTCTATTGCCAAAAGGGGGGGGCACAAGACTACAAGGTAGTCACCGTCAAGGAGAGGGAGGGCACTGTCGAACTGCGTTTTAAAACGCAAGTGGAGGAACTGTTGCTTGGGGGAGGGGCAGTCAAACAGGGCATCGTTTAAAAACACTTGGCGGCACAATGCTGGCGGGATGCTCTCTCGCAAGGTGCATTTTAGAGCCCCACTCGCAGGGAGTAAAGGAACCTAGCACGCACTTCCAGGAAGTGCGTGTTTCCAAACACAGGGAAGGGGAGGGTGGGGCTATCAGCAGTGGTGTTTTAAAATGCTCATAGGAGAAGGGAGGGAAACCGGTGCCACTACAAGGGAGGGAGTCTAAAGGCTAGCGTTTTCAAATGCATGGAAGAGCAGCAGTGGGGGGAGGAGAAACACCCATCATGACAAGGGGAGAAGTCTCCTCTCTACTGAAAACTGCTTTGCCACCAAGGGCTTCAAGCGACACGAAGCTCAGCCATAAGCTCTGATACCATGTCAAAGTCAACGATTGAGAAGCGTAGAGACCAAGAGGGAGGAGAGACAGAGAGAGAGAGAGAGAGAGAGAGAGAGAGAGAGAGAGAGAGAGAGAGAGAGAGAGAGAGAGAGAGAGTCTCTTGAACCAATCAACCTAGGCAATGAATAACTGAATGTGTATACAATGTGTATACAAGTGGGGATTAACAGACACCAAAGAAAAAGTTTTCGTAGAGCCTCAAGTGAAGGCGCATAAGCTGGATATTCCAAATGCCAAGCTTAGACGAGTAAATGTGGCTACATGCATCAACATTGACAACACGCATGTGGGCCTACATAATTATGATAAGGTAGAGCAACTGCTCTACTATAGATGCAAGGAGTCCAATGTGAGGGAGTTAATTGAGCAAAAATACTTGTACGTATTTACATTTGAGATTGAGAGAGATACACAAATATCATGCTAGAAAAGTATGGTCGGAAATATTAGCAGTGAGCCATAGTGAGATCAAGGGACATATGTACTTTGGAGGCCCACTCCATCAATACTAAGTAATCCGTATCGTACTTAGACCTACAATCCCAAAACCACAAAACAGGAAACCACAAGAGCAAGTCCTTTGAAATCACATGTGGAAGACTCATTTAGTCGACCGCATCTTTCTGTACCAAGATCGATGGGATCCCCAGATTCCTGGGTTCCTATGTCTACACATCAAGCTAGTGACATTGCACACACAATTTTTAGCACGAGGGTGCCAAATATCAGAATTGGAAGCCGAGATGTAAGACTCAAAGGAAGAGCGACTAATTGAACCCCTTCCAAAGCACCTATCAATGGATACAAGACAAAGTGTAATGGTGGGAGAATGGTGAAGATGGTTGCAGAAACTCAAAAAATTTGACCCTCTCAAGTAGCTAAGTTTTTAACTTTAAGCAACTCTTAAGAGTAGAGAAAGTGGCAGATTTCCACACATAGTATGAGGGATTTGAATTGACACTGGATGGAACAACATTGAGTTGGTTTCAACCACTAAACAGTAGAGATTTTCTAAGCATTGTCAGCTCTTACAAGAGTTTGCGAAGGAATTCTCTAAGAGGAGAATCAAGCACAACACAGTTTCTTAGATCTATACTTTTAGGCAAAAAGGAAATTAAAAGGTGAATGAAGCTTCACTTCGTTTCAAGCAATACATCAAAAAATGTCCTGTACGGGAGTTATCGCAGGATTATCGCTTGTCAGTTCTTTTTATTGAGGACTTGAGAAACAAAACTCTCAAAAAGGACTTACACTTAAAAACATGCACTACATTCAAACAAGTTCTTAGGGAAGCTACATAACTTGTTGAAAAATTGAAAAACCTATGGCAAGGTAATTGAATAGAGACCAATACAAGCAGCACCTCTTCTACCACTAGTGAGTCTACTACAAAACATAGTGCTCATGCTTCAATGACACAAAATATGGACCAGTTAGTCAAAGACTAGTCCACAAAGTAAATCAAACAGGCATGCCAGATCCTAATATGAGATCGCAGCAGAGCAAGTAGTCAATGCTCTACGAATGTTGTAGTGGTGCGCCACAGAGCAAAAATACACAAATTGTGATACTAGTGACTGTTACTACAACCGGAATTACATGAGGGAAACGATGTATGGGCCACCGGCAGTACAACAACTGCCATCACCTCCAAGGTATCAGATCGGAGCTAGCAACACAATACAGGGAGGGAATAAACCACAACCAATATTGGGCAACAAACGCCTTTATCTCAGGATAATAGAGCCACTATGGCTTATGCACACTTATTAGAGTCTCTCATAACTCAACCAATGCTGCCACCAACTGTGTATTATAAGAAACGAGTCAAGAGTAACACAAGGGAGATAGAGGATGTAGCTTATATCCCTGACGAGAGTCCATTTTGGTCTAATGTTGATGAAACAACTGAACCTTTATATGTATCTCAAAAATTTAGAAATCGTTTCACAATGGACAAAAATACACTCATGTTCATAGCAAGCTAGAACTAAAAGCCTAGGGGTTACCCGCCAAGGGTAGGCAATCCAATGGGGGCACCACTAGCAGTCCGACTCAAGGGCCCATGTTATGAATGCAGAGGTGACCACTAGGCAAGATAATTTCCCCATAAAGGTCAATGAAAAAAAATGTTTGGATTTTGTGACAGATGTGGAAGACACCACTTGATTCAAAACTGTACAAAGGACCCTGACAATTTGGCGAAGGCAACTACCAATGTCATAGGAATTTTTCCATGCACGAAGTGATTGGAGTCTGAGCCAACAATACCAAGAAAAGTGGTGACTAGAGCTCAAGCTTAGGAAGAGGCAAAAAGAAAAAAGGTAAAGCGGAAGATTTGAAACTTCCCGAGCAAACCAAATTTGAAATGGATCAATCAAAACCCAAAAGAAATCATGGAAGGCCAAACGCGATAAAATGAAAGCAAAAAGGGTGAAGGAAAAAACAGCTTTGGAAACGGAATTGAACCAAACAAAATAATTGCTTAGACATGAGCAAGAGAGCAAGATAAATGCAAAGCAATTGAAAGAGTCAAAAACTGACTTAGGCAAGTCAGTCTTGGTGGAAAAGGTGAATGATCAACTAAAAGCGATGTTGCAAGCCTACACGGCAAGGCTCAATAACAAACAAACCTTAGAACAAAGACTATTGACCTATCCCCACCCAGAGAGAAAACCAAAATAAGGAAGGTGTGCAAAAGACTTGTAGCAACTGCTCAAGTACTGCAGTCTCGAAGTCCAAAACTCATGAGCTTGTAGTGCATGAACTGGGAAAAGAAAATACGGGGACACGAGACGAAACAAACTTAGGTAAAAAGTATACAACTCAAGGATTTTGTGACCGATGTGGAAGGGGTCATGTGCTCATAAATTGTACTCAGAATCTAGACAACAAAATCAAGCCCAAAAGAGCAAACGAGGAAGAATCAAATACCACAAAGGTGGCAAAAAACACAACAGATGAAGGTAGATCTTTAGAGATGCAGCCAATTCCGAAAGTAGACGAACCATGGCCACAATCACTATGGGAGACAGTCAAAAGCAGGTAAGACGGAAGTGCTATATTTCTATTAATACCAATCTTTGAAATCAGTATGGACCATGAAATCTATCCAACAGATATTTAGTCGTTGTACGGCGATGCAAGAACAAAAGTTTCTTCAGGAAGTAAACTTGCAACCATAAGAACTTTACCATCCTTTGTAGGAAAATATGAGACAAAATTTGAGGTAAGAGTTGTGCCATCACAACGGAATTCTATTCACAAGTGACGGATACAAAGAGCTTGCATGATTTATTGTCTTCTCCTATAAGGTGCACAATCACCCTCGCAGAGCTGTTGAAATCAAACCATGTTTATGGGAACAAATAAACAAATATTTGGAAAAGATGAAAGTGAAGATCCATCCTCCCGATAGAAGAACTCGTGGAAGAAACCAAGAAAACAAACCATCCTAAGAAACACAAAGCGAAACGTGTTCCAGTGAATAAGGTAGGCGATTATTGTGAAGGCGAAGAAGGAAACACCATCTTACCTCTAGAATATAATGTAGTAACCACCATTGCAATACTTGACAGTGGAGCCCAAATAACCATCTCTACAAAAGGGATTTGGGAGAAATGGGGAAGACCAACTCACAAAAAAACGTGCATGAAATTGCAATTAGCGAGCTAGTATGTGGAAAGACCCTTGGGAATTTTGGAACAAGTGATAGTATCCTCATGAGGGATAGAATACGAACACACAGTTTTGGTAGTAGATTCTGGAAAAGATGAAAGTGAAGATCCATCCGCCCGATAGAAGAACTCGTGGAAGAAACCAAGAAAACAAACCATCCCGAGAAACACAAAGCGAAACATGTTCCAGTGAATAAGGTAGGCGATTATTGTGAAGGTGAAGAAGGAAACACCATCTTACCTCTAGAATATAATGTAGTAACCACCATTGCGATACTTGACAGATAACCATCTCTACAAAAGGTATTTGGAGAAATGGGGAAGACCAACTCACAAAAGAACGTGCATGAAATTGCAATTAGCGAGCTAGTATGTGGAAAGACCCTTGGGAATTTTGGAACAAGTGATAGTATCCTCATGAGGGATAGAATACAAACACACAGTTTTGGTAGTAGATTCTGGAAAAGGAAACAATTTTGAAGTTATTCTGGAGCGACCCTTTATGCATCAACTCAAAAAGGCTCAAGACTAGGGCTATGACCATCTCTATATATAGCATAAGGGAGTCATAACCAAGGTAAACACGAAGGACCATAGTTACAGGGATGTACATCAAGCTCCGATAGAAGACTTTGCTATCACTAGGATGTCGAAACAAAATTTTCTGCTTGGCTAGTGAAGGACTCTCACATTTAGATGTGTGGAGCATCAAAATGCTGGTGTCTTAGAAAGGAAGATTGCATCCTAGAGCGTTCAGTAGATGATGACTATTATATGAAGGAACCATTCTCAAAGGGTTTGTTTGAACCCTTTGGATGGGAAAAAATACTCGTGACTCTTGATGTTTGTGTAAATGAGGTGAGCAATACTACGATTTGCGACAAATATGGTTACGATATCAAACCCTTTCTAATGGTATCCGTTGTCCATGAAACTAAAAACATTTTTGAAACAATTGAGATGGAACAAACAAGTGATTGCAAACAAATTGTGGATAATGTTTCCATACGGGACCTTTCACAAGATGACAAGGATGAATACCATGATTTGAGGAGCGATGAATTAGAAAATGATGCGGGAGATGAACTCTCAAGTGGTTCTGAAAATGAAAATGCAAAAGAACAAATGGAGCATGTTTTCTATGAGTTTCCTAACGAAAAAACATGGTGACAACAAAGATATTAGATGAAATAAACTAAAAAACAACAAAATAATGTAAAGAAACCCATACCAAAATGAATGACCAAAAAGAAATATCTCATGCTCGTAGGAGCATATGATTGTATCCAAGACAAAATCACATGAGAACCATTGAAGTTAGCTAGTTTTCGAGCAAACTCAAAGAAACAAAGAAAAAAATAATCGAAAGACCAAACCAAAAAGAAACCAACAATGCCAAAAATTTAATGTAAAAATGAATATCATAAGTCAAAAGGGACATTAAAGGAGGTTTGGACTACAAAAATGAAAAGTGAGGAGAACTCTAACACAAAAAAAATTGATACATCCTCTCACTTCAAAAAATACACGATACAAGACCAACGTATTATGGTGGAGCAACCAATGTGAGAGCCTAAGGAACCAAGAACATCGTATGATGGACTTGAAAACGCAAAGAAGATTCATTTCGCAGAACGAGGGGAAGACTAATTTGGCATAAGCAAGGGAAGAATTGAGACCAGCTTACACATCCACATATCTCACAAGTAAAAGGAGCATATGTTGATATCTACCCTCAAACATTATAAAGATGTGTTCTCTTAGTTTTACCAAGATCTGAAAAGGGTAGATCTTAGTACCTGCAAACACACAATTTCCCTAAAGAACGATGCAAAACCACACCGACAACGTCCATACACCTACAATGAAACCTTTGCAAAGAAAATTAAATAAGAGATAGACAATCTAAAAGATGAGTGGGTGCAAACACACAGAGTGAGTGTCACCAATTGGCATGGTGCCTAAGAAGAATCATAAATTATGAGTGTGCGTAAATTTCAAACAGGTAAACATTGCTAGTATCAAAGACAACTATCCGTTGTCCATCACCAATCATGTGTTTGAAAAGGTTGTCGAAAAGGAAGCCACAGCTTTCTAGATGGCTCACAATCAAGCTAGAGGATCAGAACAAAACTATCTTTACTATAGAATGATGCATATTTTCATATTGGGTGATGCCATTTCGTTTAACCAATGTGCCTACCACATTCCAAGGGGCCCGATGAGTCATGCGTTCAAGAAATATCTAAGACAATTCTCAGAAATTTATATGGATAATCTGTGTGTTCATTTTCTCCACCAAAATGAACATGTCGAGTATTGAAATAAAGCCTTTGAGAAATGTAGAACGTATCGTATCTTCCTAAACCTTGAGAAGTGTGTTTTCATGGTAAAACAAGGCAAGATTCCGGGACATAAAGATATAAGTGGTTGTTGCTCTTCCAAGACCAACAAAAGTTAGAGAGGTACAAACCTTCATGGGCCATTAGGATATTATCGCAAAGTTATTTACATGTACGTGATCATTGCAAAACCTCTCTACGCACTCATTACTAATTTCAAATGGAATAGAGATTGTGAGAAAGAATTTCAAAAAGTGAAAGAGAAACTTAGTTTTGCTCAAATTTTGTGAGCTCCTAACTGGAACACGATTTTCCACGTCCATGCAGATGCATTGGCTAACGCTATCAAATGTATCTTGGCTCAACCTGGAGAAAACAACATGGATTCTTCAATCAATTACTCTAGTAGGCAGCTCAATCGTGCGAAAAGGAATCACACTACCACAAAAAGAGAGGGCTTGGGAATGATCCACTCTAAAAAAAAATTTAGACATTACCTTCTTGCAAACAAGTTTTTGCTCTTTGTGGATCATCAAGCATTGTTATACTTGGTGAACAAACCATGCAACACGGGTCGCATTGTTTGATGGTTCCTAATATTTCTTCAATCTGATTTCACAGTTGTGGTTAAAAAGGGAACTACACACCGAGATCAGACCATTTGTTGCAAATGCTACATGGGGAAGCTCATTTAGGAGTTGCACATAATTTGTTTAACACAGTAGAATTCGTAATTCCTACACTACATATAGACCAAAACTTGGGATTACCGAGCATGAGTCGTTGAAACACTAGACTATCAAATGTAGTTGAACAAGACAAGGCTTCAGTCATTTATAGCTATGTATGCTCAAAAATGACAAATAAAACAATTCCATGATCACCATGTGAAAAACAAGGAATTTCAAAAGGGTGAGTACGTATTAGTCTACACCCTTAAGCAACATTCCAAGAAACTTAAAAAGAAGGGTAGCGGTCTATTTTTTATCAACAAAATATCACCAAGTGGAGACATCCAACTTGCAACACTAGAGGAAGAGGTGATGTCTAACTAGATAAATGGTTGTAGATTAAACAAGTATCAACAACCTCTCACAATGGACATGATAGAAAAGATACACTTAGCTAAGGAGCGACAAAAGAGAGTTCAATCAGTTAAATATCAAGCATAGGAGGAAGCTAAATAACAGAAATTAAAATGAAAGGAACAACATCAACCACCACCTCCTATTGCAACAATTCAAGTCAAGAAAACTTGACTTGGCGTTATGGATGTTTACCGGTTGGCGAATGGAACAACAGAAAGAGCACTTGTGGATACTAAAGAACGTGTCAATGCTATGTAATATTAAATCTACCTAAAACTATGCAAATCAATGATTGAACTCAAAGCAGGTAGCAAGTAAACAAAGGTTAGTTTGGGACAAGCCAATGTCTTGATTAACGTTGATGGAAACCAATGCCCACATCAGTTCCATATTATGGCTGATACAGATCTCAACGAGCAAATCATTTTGAGAGTTTCATGGATGTGAAATTACAACTTTGTTACAGATTGGAAGGATGACACACCATTATTCTCACAAGGCTCAGTCTTATGTTATGCCATTCACACAAATAGATCACATCCGGGATGAACAAGAGGATTCAATAAAATATGTGAGAGAGGAAGCATTGCTTGGTATCACACCAACCCTACATACCAATAAACGTTTGTTAACTGAGTCAACATCAATTAACAAGAGCTGCTAAAGACGGAAGACGTACAAATGCACATCAAAGATCAACATGAAGAAGTAGTAAAGATTGACGTTACACATTTTTCACATTTTCCCAAAATGGTCATGTATTGTAAATTTCTGATTTATTTCAAGCCACTGTAATATTTTTAATGTGTTACGGGCTTATTAGAAGTTCCAAGCTGTAAAGAATAGGTTAGTTAGTGTGCCTAAGTTGCAGATTCAATAAGTGGTGAAGCCCGAAAGGCCTTGGGTGCCCGAACAATGCATATTTTTACCTTAGGTATATAAGGTAGTATGTAAAAGAAATTAAGGTTCTCAAGCTCATTTGTTAAGAGCACTCTTTGGTGAGAGCTCTTGAGGTGTGTGGCTTTGGAGTCGTTGACCTTCTCCTTGATCATGAGACTTGATTAACACTAATCAATGCTTGATTCTCTTTCACTATGCCTCTCTCATGCTTCTTGTGATTGGTAATGATGCTTTGATTAGCTATATTGTAACTAATTAGTGGTTAATCCCTCTCTCATCTTGTGTGATTTTCCTCTTTTTCTTGTGTGCAGGTACATATAGGTTTGATTGCAGTGTGGTGCTCGATAGATCTATGTATGTGTGCTTATGTTTAGCATGTTGCATGATAGGATTAGTGTTGTGTGCATCTTGCAATCGTTAGTGTGTGTGATCGGGTTGATTGGAGGTGAAGGAAAGTGTATGTGGAGATTACCTACCATTGTGGCTTAGCTCCTCCATAGGCCGAGCAACTCACCTCATAGAGTCACCATTCGTGTTGCGATGATTAGCTCACTAATTGTGTGAGTGTTTCCATGCCCTAGTCAGGTAGTTCATCCCTCCGAATTGATAATTTTGTTGATCATTGGAGCTATGCAATGATGGTACCCCTAACATTTAGCACCGTTGTCGGGGATGATGGCATACGCTAGTGTAATTGTGACATAATCGGATGTGTTTCGTCACTAATTTCACTTGTGTGTTTATGATTTTGTGGATTTTTTATGTGTGTGTATGAAGCAATGTGTTCATTTTTTCCTAATTTGTCACTGTATCTTGCCAATTGTGTGTTTACACACTCTAATTTCACACTAAACCCTTGCTAATTTCACTAATGTTGCTAACTTACACACTTATTTGCTACTAAGGATTGGAGCTTTCAATCATTCAACCGATATTCATTGGAAAGGTAATCAAGGTGGTATTCTCAACATCCTTAGAATCTAAACATGTGTAGAGATGATTAGAGATACCATGGTGATGCAATGTCAATGCTATGCTATACTATGTTAATTGCAATGCAATGTCAATGCTTTGAAAAAAATTTAATTGTTCATTTTCATGCCGTCGTAATGCCAAAAATTTTCAGATTGGTGGCGTATAAAATTAACAAGTTCAATTGCTAATTGGTGAATATGCATTGCTAATTGTGTGCCTAATTGATCTAATTGCATGTTTGAATGTTCAATTACAAGTGTGTGTGCATTCTAATTAAGTGTGTGTATGCCTAATTTTAGGTGTGTGTACACTATTTTGCCCTTGTTGTGTACCTAAAAATCAATGTGTGTTTAATGATTTTTCAATTGTGATGATTGATTGGTGTTGTGATCATGCCCAACTAGAAATTTGTGAAATCACATTGCAATTTTGACAAGAATAAACCTTTTGTGTGTGCACCTACATACTGGTAAAAGCTCCCAATTATTAGTGTGTGTGTGTGCCTAAAAAGTGCTTAATGTGCATGATTAATGAAAATTTTTATTGCATATTTGATGTGTGTAATGGTTAATTGCTACGTTTTTGAGCTCAAAACAGGGATTTACACACGCCTAATGCGTCAAATTTTGACCTAATTTGGCCACTAATTTTCCTGATTTAATTGCTTAGATTGATCAAATTATTTGGCAATTGAATTAATGTGCTTTTTGTGATTTTATTTGGCTGCACTAATCCCCTATGTGTGGAGATTTTTTTTTAAAAATGATAACTTTTGGATAATTTTTGCATTTTTACATTTTTGCTTAATTCCGTAAAAAATTAATAAGGAAGCAATGGGAAGCACCACCCTATCAAGTGATAGAAATGTCATCAGATGAGAAAGTTCATGTGCTAGAGGAGGAGCTTGCCCAAATATCGGTAAACATCTTCATCGACAATTTTGAAGCAATCGACGGCACTAAAGTAAAGACAACTATCTTCCCTGAGGAGCTTTGGAACTTTTTTAAGCAAAACAACAAGTGATTGAGGGAACAAGGTGCCTTCTGATGGATACCTTCTTTTGGCTACAACCAAAAGAAACATATTTTCAGAGGGCTCATGAATTGATGTCATCAATTTAGTACAATGGAGAAGCCACTTTAACGGATAAAGATGGAGAGACATTAATAGTCAAAATCACTACATATATGATCAACCACGCACTGCATCTACCGCTAGGAAATTACAACCTATTGCTAAAGACAAAAGTTGCAAATAATGACAAAGCCTTTGTCAAGCAACAAGGGCATAACTTTACCTATAAAGATCTGGTATACTCCAAAATGCAATTACCACTACGTCTGATCTCACAATCCTTGAAGGTCCCGAAGCCACCCAAATACACTGAAAAAAATCTCCATATTACTATGGTGATGGCCATCGGATTGTCAAAGAAGAGGCTGATCAGATCCGATGTTGGCACTTACATACTAGAGAATATAGTAGAGTCAAACCTCAAGAACATTGCCTAAAACAAAACATATATGAATGAGAGACCAATGCTAACAAGAATTGCATACCAGGAATTGGGTATGATAGATGAGTTATCCCTGACAAAAACACAATTGGAATTACTCCATAGATCAAAATATATGGTTAGTAGACCAGTGGCAGGGCCCTCAACAATACAACCCCCTGAGAAAGCAGCTAGACAAAGCTCTAGGAGAAAAAAGTCTGACAGTGAGGAGAAAGAGTCTAACACAAAACTAAGTAGAGAAATCAAGCCAAAGAAAAGGGATACTCCTTCTGATTACTAGTCCTTGGATGATGAAAACAAGTATGGGGAGAAAGAAGAATACACTCTGCAACGAGTATGCATGAAGCAACGATCTGCGGAGCATAGAGATCACATACTGCTCTATCAGATACAAAAGTTTATGGAAGAAGCACAAGCTAAGAGAGAAGAACTCCACTAGAAACTAGCTGAAGAAAAAGAAATCAAGGGATTAAAACAGATGATGAAGAGGAAGATGATGAACACAAGCTCTTGGTGGAGCAACGCAAAGCGGAGACATGAGAAAAGATCAAATAGGACAAAAGAAGAGTTGCCAAAGATAACTTGGAGATGGCCGGGAAAATGCAACAAGAAACTCAAGATGAAATCAAGTGTATAGTAGCTCAAAGGGACCAACACGAGTCAAAAAGACAAAAAATTGATGAGCTCAAATCATCGGATCAATCCACACACTTTTGAAGGAAAAGAAGATTTAAACAAGAACAATCTCAGAGAGAGTCTAAGGACTAGACAAAATAGGAAAAGATTGGAGAGGAGGGTGGTGTGGATCCATTGGAAATGCATACTGAGATTCCACCGAACTTTAATCAACCAACCACCTGTTGACGTCTCAAGCAATCAATCAAGAAAATGAATAGTAGACCATGGAAAAGAACAAGGAAACAACAGAGCATGGGATAACAGAACCACTCACAATTCAAGCAGTGGGAATGATTGAAGACAAATAAGAAAAGGAGCAACCCCAACTGACACTTCAAGAGCAAGGAGGCAAAGACAAGAGGGAGGTGGAAAAAGAGAAAGAAGAAGCCGTCACATATAGACTATCGAAGGCTACAGAGACAAGGAAGATGTCACCTTGCTCTAACACCATTATAGAAGAAGGCAATCGATTGGTCAACTCATTTGACATTGATGATCATTTGGAAAAAATCAAAGTTCAGTTCTAGTTTCAAAGAGCGATCAAGAACTTAAGAGGACTGGAGTTAGAACAGTCCAAAGCACAAGCAACAAAGGAAGTCAAAGCAAATGAACACTACAAAACAAGATTGAATAACTACAAAGAATACAAATAGATATCCAATCTGAACTGCAAAGAGAGCAAGAAAATGTAGCCCATTACTATCAAGAAGCTTAAGCCTTTAGTAAAGCAAATACCAATCTACAGGTTGAGCAAAAGCGGTTGGAGGAGGATCTTGAAAAAGAAAGGAAAAAAAAAAATCAAGCTAGGGGAGTTTTATGGGGTGGTATAAACCACACTCACCCAGCTCTTGGCAATGCAAGACACCCCAACCCCTCTTTCCACCTCATCAACACCGTCCTCAAGTGTACAAGAGATCAAGGATCTAAAGGAGGCCTTAGCTCAAGAAAAATATGATCAATAGGTCATGATTGCTGGGCAATTTGGAGCCAAAAGGATGATGAGATCAAGCTGCTAAGAGAGTAATTGGCTAAATCAAAGGAAGAGCTGGAAGCACAAAGCACTCGAACATGCCCTGGCTATACAACAAAAATATTTGACCATTAGTGCCATAAGGGCTCAACCAACAGCATTGAAAATCCCTCTAACTATCGATAAACAGCATGAGCATGGACCTTCCCCCTGTAGAACTACCAAGCATGCCTACAGAGGTAGGGCTACATGATTTTGAGAAAAATAATTTAAAAGAGATTCTCAAGAGGAGATTCAAAGGTGGATCGGAGAAGTGTGCGACCCGTTGAACAAAGAGTATATGCAATATGAACTCAAAGTACTTGAGTTTTCATCACTTCTAATGATCACCCTAGCTGAGATCGTCAAAAAACCATGGGCATGAAATGATATCTCTGTCACTGATGAGACAAAAGGCCCTCCTTTGGAAACAGACGATGTTGTCTAGTTTCGAGCCCAACCATAAGGGGGATTAGAGGGATGTTCCTGTAATAGCTAATCAAGTTCATACGATCCTCAAGAGCCAACCCCTCTGGAGGGAGAAGTGGTTTGAGAGACACCCCACAGATGAGAACTACTATAGGAATGCGATGCAACACCTCAAGATCAATCCAACATATTGTGCTATCAACAGAAGGCAATCCAGGTATAGTTTCTATGCATGGCAACAACAAAATCTGGAAATATTAAACTACTCGTCCATGCCAACCTAATGAACAATTTTCCCCCATCCTGAAAAGTATATGATCAGAACTCTCCAAGGAGTTTTAAATCAATGAAGGATATACTTGACTTGTCTTGCCAAAAGCTAGTGAAAATTGTAAAAATGATCATCACGTGCATCCTCGAGGGGTGTACCTCTAAAAAACTATTCATATAACATGCGTTCAAAGGGTATTAAAAAAACCCTTCACTTACATGCTTAAGGTAATAAAATCCCCCCTTTTTCTTCAAAAACTTATGGGTTTTTCTCTAAAATCAAATTAAAAACCCCTTTTGTTACTATATTCATGTTAAAATGTTAAAATTTTGTCAATTGAAAAACCCATTCATTTGAACTCATGTGGCAACTTACATGTCTAAGAGGTGAACCACTTGAGTAGTGCATCACAGTATTTGAGGGCATAGAAGCGACAAAGCATCCATCGTAAGTATTCCTAGAAGGCAGCAAAGGGCTATGTTGGAATTTGAAAACAAAACTTCCGAGCTAGAACATTATCATGGGATTGTATGTCCCTGTCATTTTTCTGCCCTCTCACTACATGCAATCATTTGAAGAGGCATTCATGATCGGGTTCTCTAAAGTCGAGTCATCTTTCTTCAACCCCATGATGAAGAATTTTCTTGCTCTTCAATAATCCTTTCAGAGATTTGGCAGCAAAAGTGGAGATTGAATCGAGGGTAAAACAAATTCAAGCTACTGACTCACACACTCAAAAAGCACGCGATGGAATACTGAAGAAGAATACAACCAGCTCATCCAAGCAAGTGCTAGACAAAGCAAAAACACTCTGAAGCAAACAAAGACAATTTTCACGGGAACATGCAAAGACTAGTAAGGGGAGAATGTAGGAGTCAAGCCAGACGAGCGCCCCTCGAGTCGATCCATTCTTCCATGAGCCCAATATTTTTATTATTTTTCCAAGAATCCTTGTAATTATTTGATAGTCTTTGATTATAGATGGACAATCTCTGCAAAGTTGAGTCGTAAAGTCTCTAATAAACTCTCAATCTTGTAAAGTCGGCCAATGGCCAAGAGAGCTCTAGGTATAAAGTATATTCTGTAAAGTGGGGAAAGGACACATAATCATTATCAAGTTTTGAGTTTGAAGCATACGACTGAGAGCGACTACTCTCTTGCAACTTGTAATCATCATAACTTGAGCTCTGGTAATCACATTTCGATCTTAAACTTGTATTGTGTTCCTTGTCCTTTGCTCTTTCATTCAAATATAATCATTTTCCATTCTATTGTGATTTGTGCCTATATGTATTAGGCCAAATATGTTGTTTTGAGTGCGTTAATGACTATTTTTTGATATTCCAACCATAGGAGAATGTTTGTGGATCGTAGGGAGAAATTTTTTGTATGTTATGTTGTAGTTTCCAGCACCTTGATCATGATGGATCATGATTTGGGTACCTCCTTCTAGGATTGCAGCGAAACATGGTAGGTTAGTGCCCCTAAGTGTCTTAGATCTCCTCCTAAAGTTTTGAAGCATTTGGACATCATTGGAGTGCCGAAACAGGTTAATGATTGAGTGTGGTGACATAGGACATAGGCGGATTTCTTGATCTAAGAGTGATAGGTTTGCATATGATAGAGATATTTTCATTCCATAGGTTCACTTCTTGAGGTTGACACCCTCAAAGAGTCTCTGTGCCCCATCCAAAATCGCTTCCCTGAGTATTGAAATTATGTTAGTGCCAGAAATCTATGCTATAGATGTCCGTTGTGGCAAACCGCTAACACCTCTCAACTAAAAAAATGATAGCCATTTGATTGTTTTGAACCAACATCCCTACCAACAGGAACTGAACAATTCAACTACACCCATCCCACCACTTGCGCTATTGTTTTACAGGAAGGGAACCTTGCTATTCTAAACTTTTGTCCTTCTAATGGGGTATGTGTGCGAACTAGTGATTTTTCCTTGAGTGCAAATAGGATGTTTGTGAGTAAAGGAGTAAAAGGTTTTTTTCATTAAATATAACAAGAATGCTTATATAATAATATACGAATGCAAACAACTCTCCTGACTATGTATTCTTCTTTCAATTCTTCATCTCTGTCTAGGGCTTTGTAATGTATTGGTGTATTAAGCGATCGACCCCTCAAGGCTCGACACAAGCCTGAGGCTTCTTTGTACATTTCTTTAATGGATAAATAAATACATCCACTCACTATTATGACTTTGACAAAAAAAAGTATAAGAATGCAAGGAATGGATAATTAAATAAGAGAAGGAAAGAAAGAAATAAAGGAAATATATTAATGGCCTTTGGAGACCAGAACTGATGTATAGGCCCATTCAAATACATATTTGGGTTACCTTTCAGTCTGGATATCCATGTGTGCGCTCCTTGCCGCACTGTCGAAGCAAGGGACTTGCCAATACACCGTGTGCGAGCCACAAACGGCACCAAGCACACAACAAGCCTAAACTAGCAAGCTCAAGAGAGAAAAGGGTGTGTCACTCACCACTCTACGCTCGCCTTCGTGGTGGATTCCTTGCCGCGATGAAGAAGAAGCTACAGTCGTGCCGCGCTCAACCGCTTCGCCGCCGTCGTGCCTTCGTAATGCTCGATCGCACACACACTCTCCCTCTCTCTCTCGCTCACACGCACACACACACAAGGAGGTGAAGAAGAAGAAGATGGAGATGGAGATAGAGCAAGAGCACTCTTCTATTGCACAAATGAGAGAATGAGTAAAAATTAGGTTTAGTTGGCTTTTATAGGAGCTCACCCCATTCACACTTGGGCGCCCATGCTTAACCAACTAACCCTAGCATGTTCGTGTTAGAGTGCGCCTCTCATCGGCGATCACTCCTACCCTTTTCCTATTGGTCCGACAAGCCCGGTACCTGACTCTAAATAATACAACGTTTATAGATCATAGGGTGTCCGTGTGCCGTGAGGGTTAACATGCCCCCCTTCCTGATGTAGATTCCGTCCTCGGAAGCTATTGAGTTGAAGCTGGTTCGTCGAGGTGAAAGAGCATTTGAGATGAATGTCCTTAGCCTTCTTCAGTCACTGCAAAATCAAACAACATTGGCACAGTAATTGCATTCTCTTAAAAAGCATATGCAGTTTTAGGTAGACACATTGATTGGTCAAAGAATTTCAAACAATTTGTTAGCAATGAACATTAAATTGCAATGTAATCAAATGCATAAACAGGTGTAAAGGTAGAAAATTAGACAAGTCTGGGGTCGCTAATTTGACGGTCGAAAGGCACTAGAGATCAAGTATTAATACCATGGGTAAGCTTCTTAATTATCTGTGGTCAATTAAGTTGTTTAATCGCGAGAGCCAAGTATTGATGTTCGAGGGCTGACTAGAGGCTATATCTAGAAAACCTTGTAGTTAAGCTACCATAAAAGGAATTTCTCATGAAATCATCGCCTGACTGATTACTTGTTCTTTGACCCCCCAAAGTCTTTTTACATTGATTCAATTATGATGTGTGTGCTTATTTTGTATGCCTTGGGTTTTTTGCTTTTCAAGGAAAAGCGCCCACACTGGGAACCTCTAGGCTCTAGTACCATAGGCGATACATGTGAGTGAAGTACCAAATTAAGCTGAGATTTCTCTTCCAGCTTAAAATTTTACATTGTGGCACTTTGATTTTTTGTTTGTTCATTTTCAGTATTTTAATTTGTAACTTTGGGGGGTCATATAACATTGTTACCCTCCCCAGGCTCATCACATTAGTAAACTCCCTTTATAATACTGAAGCTAAAGGTCAATAGGGTTAAGCCCACTAGAAAGCCCTAGTACATTTCATACAATGCTGCCTAAATCGGATTAAGAACCTAAGTAACCATTGCTTATTAAGAAGGCATTCCCCATGGTATTAAGAGAAGATTTCTAATACCTAGCTTGGTCAAACTAGCTTAGTCAGACTGCTTGATTTTTAAACCTAGACAAGTGATTATGACAAAACATTACATTGAATTAAATGTTTGATACTAAGACAATGCGTTGAATATTATGCTACCAATCACAATCAAAGCAGAAAATCATAGATGCAAAAAGATAAGGGCAATGCTAATGGATAAGAAACACCTGTTTGTGTCGATGGTTGCGCTTGATTTGAAGTGTGAACGAGAGAAAGGTTCCATGAAGGTCCAAATCCTAACCACAGCAACACGCTCCTGTACACACTAGGAAACAAAAGGAATACCTCCAGGAGGCACATCAGTGGGAAAAGAGAACTTCGCTAATCACTCAACTCTAAAACAGAAACACTCCTATCATACTAATCTTACTTACCCTCCATCACTCAAGTGATGAGGATCAAAGGTGTTTTATGGCATAGGTTTCTGTTTCACTGTACCATATGTGACATGTGTAGGTCTGAGTCAATGTTTTGACTTTTAATCTACATACTCGTTTGCTAATTGCTCTTGCTCTTTATTTTTTTGTTTTTTTGTTTTTTTTTTCGAGAGTATAAAGCTTTATATGTACATTCCCTAAGATTGGAGATATAGAGGTCAGGGAAAAAGGTTGAGAGGGAAACAAATGAATGAGGACTGTCAACAAACACTCCCCCCTTCCTTGGGTAGATCATACCGTTTGAAATGAGCTTGCCACCCTTTGAAACCAATTGTTCCAGTTGGTAATAGGTGAGGATTTTTGCCAGTAGTTTTCTATTACCCTAGGTGCCTTGTCAAGCTGCAAGGGTGGTAAAGTACTCTCCCAGGATCGAACTTGAAGTGGTTCATCAGGTGATTCTTGAACACTGGGAGGTGTTGATTCTTTTGTATCTTCATGGAGGTCCACTACACTTGATGGAGGCTGTGTAGAAGCTTTTACCTCTATGGATGTATTACATGAGGAGCTAGAATCTTCATGGGACTCCCCCCTTCCTGAGCTAGGTGGAACAAATCGTTCTTTCTTTGGTACCCAAACTAGCTCGGGAGCGGGTGTGTAGCATTCTGTGATTTTTTTCTTTTCACGATCATTGATTCGTTTTGGAGCTACGGGATTGTGCTCACTTAGGTCAGGTGATAGGTAAGAGCACAATCTACATTTTGGCACCCAGATTTGATCATTTCCTTGATAGTAGCCTTGGGCTTCCAATAGTCGTTTAGGGATCCATCGCAACATTTTCTTACTTTTCTTGGAGCGAGTGGTACGTTTCTTACAAGGCTTCTGTTTTTTAGCACTAGCTATGGTCACTAAAGAAGCTTTAGGGACCCACTTGTATGTTTTCTTCGTTACCTTAGGATGAGTCTTGTCGGAAGCGATATGCATTGCTTGTAGCATATTTAAGGGTATAGGCATTTCATCCCCCTCAGGTGTTACCCAGGTCGTCCCCCTATTTCCCCAAGTGTCTATGGTTGATGCTAGGTGGACCCAATCCACATTGTCCGACTCAGTCATACCCGGTAACACATCCATATAAGGAGAATCTTGGCCAATGTCTGTATCCTTCTTACAAGTGTAACAATATTGTAGTGGGGCCGAGTGAACTGTGGTGTCAGAGCGATGATCAATAATGGTTTTACTCCCTAAGGGGTGTACCTTACCAGTCACCAAATCCACTCTAAGGACAGAGTCTTGGAATTGCAAATAGACATGATTTTTAGACCAATCATGAACCATTTGTGCTTCCCTCATGAATGGTCGTCCTAAAATCATTTCATATGACATAAGGTGTTTAGAGAAATCCATTACAATGAACGTATGTCGTACCTTGTGTCCTAGAACTTTGATCTTAAGATCCTTGAGCATCCCCATAGGTTTGGCTATGGTACCATTTGCCATCTTTACCACAATGTTAGTAACACTGAGGCGGGGTTTTCCCATGGATTCCCAACAATCTTTTGTAACGATGCTAACTCCCGCACCACCATCAAGAATTCCCTTTATAGTTAATCCCTTGGTAGTGATGGGTAGGGTCGCATTAGACTCGTCGCCTTCAAAATACTGCCCTAATTCGTTAATGGGTACCTCGATCACAGACTCGTGTCCATCTAAGTCAAGTGATTGCACATGATTTTCCTCATCAATCATAATCGAGTCAGGCCTATTTGGTTGCGCAAACTGCGGTAATCCCGTTCGTAGCTCTCCGTTAAGGAATGCTCGAAGTGCAAGGAATAACTTAGGATCTCCATACAGCTTTGCTATGATCGTGGTTCGAACCTCAGAAGACATGATGTCCATTAGTTTGGCAACATTCATTGGCGTTTTGCAGGGTGTAGGTCCTTAACTAGGAACTGGTGAGGATGGAATCTCATATTCCTCAATGGGATCAGGTATTCCTTCGTTAAACATCCTTTCCAACAAGAAGGGTGTATGCTCACTTTCTGATGTCCCGTCCTCACTCCCTTCTTGGATGATACTAGATATGGCTAACGGTCTATGGTTCATGTGGGGTGGATGAACTTGCGTGGGAAACACTGTGTCATGAATTTTGACATGCATGGGTTCTGGTTCTAGTTTCCTTTGAGTCTCCTCCACTAAACCTCTTAGATGTTTCACCTGCTTAATCTCGTCTACAGGGTTTGGGTACGTCCCAATCTTCTTTTTACAATTCTTCCCTTTTTGCCCCTGCGGTTTATCTTGGGGGTCTTGGATTGGATTTGGAAACACTTGTGGTGTTTTCAGAGGCTCTTTATGGTTTTCTCTTATTCGGTTTTCATTTGGTTCCATGTTACGGTTTTCTTTGTCGGTCTTTCCCTTTGTGGTATGGGTTCTAGTCTCCATTGTCTCGACTGAATCTGAATCATCCTCGAGGTCATTCATATACACGGGGTCATCTCCTGTTCCTATGTTTGTTTTGGAACTTGGCTTTGAATTTTCCGTATTCTGCGACTTCTTCCTTCGTGTCTTCTTTTTCTTTGCTTGGATAACTGACGCGGTATCTCTCTCTTCGAGGATATGTCCTGGCCCTTGAAGCATGGACCGTGTAATCGCATAAGCGGGTGCGACGGGTGGTATTGGTGATGTCACACTAGCAATTTCGACCAAATTCAGGGGTGTGATTTTAGGCGCATTTGGGTTATAGGGGCATTGGGCAATCAAGTGATCTATGCCACAACGATTACATGTGAGTATTGGCATTGCAGACGTGCTCCCTTGATTCATTTGCATCTGTGCAGCATTCTTTTGTAGCCTAATAGGGCACTCCGCTGCTCGATGTGGTCCACCACACTCGTAGCATTGAAGAGGTGGCTTCCTAGCCTGGGTGTTGATATTTTGACCTCTGGATGCGAGAGCAGCAGCTTGATAAACCGGCTTGACTTGTCCCCAACAATCTTCCATGTAGTATATAGGACATTCTTCCAATGTATCAAGTCCGTAGGCAATACTAGTGTCTATTTCCTCCTCACAGCTATCTGGATAAGCATTTGATGGCTCGCAACCCACTTGGTTCATAGGGGCGACTCTTGGATGCGGGGGCTGCGGTCCTAGCACAGGAGGTGGTAACGGTGTAGCTTGTACAACATTTTGAGATCTAGGGACCATGTGTTGCGGTAGTTGCTCAACAGGTGGAGCAAGCATCAATACAGGAGCTCGAGGTGCATCCGTCCAGGCTACAGGTGGTCTATTTTCCATCATACGTTTGATCATTAAACAATCCTTAGCTTGGTGACCATACCTACCACATGCGTTGCAAGTTCCATTAAATTTTACTCTAAACGTAGGGCACTCACTAGTGCTATGTGGACCTAAGCAAATGGAACACCATTGTTGCTCCCTTCTTGGATACATGTGACTATTTTGAGGGGGTCGATTATCCTTAAGAGACTCTTGGATTGCCTTGGTGAGGTCTATCAAGAATGTCTCAAATACCTTTGGCTCATTGGAAATGGGCTTTGCAGTCATGGGTTCATACTCAATGGCTTGTGAGCTAGTGGATCTCGTGTCAGTAGACACCCTCATGCCTGCTATCATCAAGTTGTCCTCTAATTGGATTGCATTGGCAGTGACATCTTCCCAGGTTGTGATACCTCTAATCACTAGTCCATTATAGATTCCTTCATTCCTCAACCCTCGAATGAATCGATCAAGCAGTTGGTTATTGTTGAAGCGCTCATTTACAGGGCAGCGAGAGTTTAAGTGCTTTAGACGACTAATGAAGTCCCTTACTGACTCTCCTTCCTTACGTTCGGCCTTCTGTAGCTGAGATGCTACACCCCAAAGCACACCTTCTCGTATGTACTCCTTTAGAAACAACCTTCGAAGGGTAGGGTAGATTGTTTTCTCATCCACCCTTAGGGTCCTATACCAATCTCCAGCCTTCCCACTTAATGTCAAGCTTAAGGCATTGCACTTATGTAGTTCGTTGCGTTCCCCCAAGGAATCACATACTTGTTCAAACACTTCAATGTGTTTTCTAGCATCTTCGTCCCCATTGAATTTTTGCGTGAGTTTGGCAATTTGTACTGCCTTACTTCTAGGCTCTCTATCAGATGCATGACGCATATTTTCCGCGATAGATCGACCTATGGTTTGAGCAAACGCTGCCAAGTCACCTATGTGAGGAGGCAGGGACGGTGGAGGTACTCTTGGAATCATATGTGGGAGAGGGACGGGTGCCGGTCTTGGCATATGTGTGGATGATGCAGGATATGGAACATAACCGGGCATAGGTCTACTCGGATAAGACCTAGGGAGCGGCACTCGAGGAGCATAAGCAAGTGGCACAATTGGAGGTGTGGGGGCCATGTGTGCATAAGGGGCTAGAGGCACATACGGTCGAGGCCCCATATTAGGTACTACGACACTAGGTAGTGGCACTGCGCTAACCGTAGATGTCATCGGTACATTCTCTGACAGGCTTATCCCTGGAGTGAGCACTGTGTTTTCCTTGATAGAGGGTTGAGCCAAGTTAGGGAAGCTAAAGTTTTCGCTCGGAGGCTCAGATTGCATAGAGACCCCAGGTGAAATGACGTAAGATGGGTCCATGGGGCTCATTAGAAGAGTCTCCATTTGTGATAGAGTAGGCTGTTGAGCCTTGCTCGTATCCAGAAATCTCATGGGGCCAGTTGAGAGTATATTTACCCCTCGGTTTTGCCTTTCTGATTGAATAACGCCATGGATAACATTACAGATCATTTTCTGTTGATCTTCGATGCTCGTGGCACTAGAGGTGGATTGTACAATCTCTATCCATCCTACATGGTAGGCGTGGCCAGAGTGTAGATCCGTCAACACCTCAGTGTGGAGGTCGTATGTCCAATGATCATTAATGAACAATCCTTCTAGAGTCGATGTGTTAACGGTTTCTTGTGAGGTAGAAGCAATGTTGCTCCCCGTGGTTTTACTTGTCACCAACGGTACTCTAGAGGGAACTTCTGAAGGAGGCAGCTCAACAGGGCCTTCTTGGTAAGAAGTTGGCAGGATATCCACATGGACACTCTTTGGGGGTGTGGGGTCCACGTGCGATGTGAAAGGAGAGTCCACTTCCCCACCCCCTTCGTGTGCTTCATTTGCATCAGGTTCCGAGCGAGTAGCTCTACCTAATGTTTCCATGAAACGGCTAAACATACTAGTACTAGGCTGTGGAGCTTCGGGAGGTGCATGGCCTTCTCTCTCAGTGTTTTGGGTAGGGTATGCTTCCATGATTTCTGAGTCGGAGGAGGAATCACTAGAGGCTATTTTAGGGTCTTGGGTGGTGCTACCTTGTGTCCCCGCTGAAGGTCTAGAGCTTATCGTGGATGGGTAATGGGTGTCCGTATGAACAGAGGCACCCTCAATATGCTCGTGTTCTAGCACCCGCCCAGAGCGTAAGTGCATGTGCTTTTGATACCCTAAGGTGTCAAAAAGCTGCTCTAGGAGGCCTTGTGACTAGTTTTTAGCGTGTTTTCTGTTTGTTTTTTTGCTAGATTTTTTAGAGCGTGTCGTGGAATGGGCCGTGTGATAGCTCGAAACGAGCGTATCGGTCAGAGGGTCGTGCCGTGCTTTACAGCCCTCCGTTTGGTCACTCTATGCCCTCGGAATCCCTAAAACTGTCAATTTCCCGTAGGGAACTAGGCCCAAACTAGAATGTCTAAGGGTGCAAGTGGGAAGAGAAAGGAGGAGAGTGGAGGACTTGTCCCACATGCTCTCATTCTCTCTTGAGGGAGTAGGGTATATATATAAGAGTGAGTTTAGTATATATCATAAGTCTGAGGACAGAGGCCTGGGCCTGGGCTTGGGCTTGGGAAAATGATCCCGATCCCGATCTATCTTTTATACAAACCAACCCGTCCGTTTTTATACTCACGTTTTTTATTTTCGAAAAATTTAACCGCCCGCTCACTCGCGTTTTTGTTTTTCGATTTTTTTTTAATTTTTTTTTCGGAATTTATTTTTTTTTTCAGAATTTTTTTATTTTTATTTTTTTTTAAATATGCAGAAAATACAGAAATTGAAAAACGCAAGAAATGCAGAATATTGAAAAAGCACAAAAAATGCAGATAATTGCAGAAATCGGAACTTGACATAAAATTTAACACAGAAAACGCAGAAAATTACAGAAATTGAAACTTGACAGAAAATGCAGAAAATGCAAAAACGCAAGAAATGCTAACTGTGCACTGCAAACTAGAAAACGTAGAAAACGCAAAAAACAGAAATCTCCACACAACTACACACCCTCATTCCCTGCCTTTCCTATGATAGAAATTGCACCACAAGAAAGCGTAAAGTGCTAACCTAGCTTGGTGTAGGGCATATCCCCGGCAACGGCGCCAAAAATGTGAGCTCCTTGCCGCACTGTCGAAGCAAGGGACTTGCCAATACACCGTGTGCGAGCCACAAACGGCTCCAAGCACACAACAAGCCTAAACTAGCAAGCTCAAGAGAGCAAAGGGTGTGTCACTCACCGCTCTACGCTCGCCTTTGTGGTGGATTCCTCACCGCGATGAAGAAGAAGCTGCAGTCGTGCCGCGCTCAACCGCTTCGCCGCCGTCGTGCCTTCGTAATGCTCGATCGCACACACACTCTCCCTCTCTCTCTCTCTCTCTCTCTCTCACACACACACACACACAAGGAGGTGAAGAAGAAGAAGATGGAGATGGAGATAGAGCAAGAGCACTCTTCTATTGCACAAATGAGAGAAGGAGTAAAAATTAGGTTTAGTTGGCTTTTATAGGAGCTCACCCCATTCACACTTGGGCGCCCATGCTTAGCCAATTAACCCTAGCATGTTCGTGTTAGAGTGCGCCTCTCATCGGCGATCACTCCTACCCTTTTCCTATTGGTCCGACAAGCCCGATACCTGACTCTAAATAATACAACGTTTATAGATCATAGGGTGTCCGTGTGCCGTGAGGGTTAACACCATGTCATGAGGCATAAGAAGGAAATTGGAGAGAGAGAGAGAGAGAGAGAGAGAGAGAGAGAGAGAGAGGATTGGCCTTTCCCTTTGAAGGTTTATCTTGTTAGTTACATACAATGTAGTCTCAACTAGCATTAATTTATCTATAAGAAGTTTTCCTTTGATACTCATATTGCAACATAGGAAAATGATAGATTGAAGAAAATATGTCAAAAAAAAATCATACCGTGGGAAGATTCTTTCTTGCTTGAGATAGCTAGTCTTTCCCATGCTTTCCAATAGCTTACCTAAAAAAAACAATGATTCAAAAACTCCAAAATAAAGCGTTAGGATCAAAATATACATTGATGGTGATGATACTAAAGAATACTTACCGACCACATGCCAAGAGCAACTATCAAAAGGGAATATAGGATGTGAACAAGCGCTAAGATAAAAATAAATATGTGGAGTTTATGGAAGCCAGTTGTAGGAATGAAAGGTGTGTGGCCCTACAAAAGCACAAAATAGTCAAACAGACACATCTATATACAAATCATCAATAAAATATATCCTATGTTTTTCCTTTTTGCACTACTCACATATTGTGAGTTAATTATAACTCCCAAAAATAATGACATCAAGCCCATGCAGTAATTGCAAAAAAGTTGGGCTTTACTATCATCTAACAAACATGAACATAGACCATTAAAAAGTTTTGACATGCCCATAATATTTTTTGAAATCCAAAAGATTATCCTTGAAATGGCTAGTGGATTTCTTGTTACAAAATTTTTAAGTTGAGAGAAACATGCACACGATGATAACTAGTATGAGAGAAATGAGTATTTTGAGTTCTTGCAAGCTTGTTGGCTATATGTAGAAGGAACTTTCTTCAATAGACTTCCATGAGAGCAATTACAATTGTAGAAGAGAGGACAACAATCACAGATTAAAAAAAAGAAAGTATGTAGGTATGATTGTGGGATTACAATTTGTTAGATTGTATTTAAGTGAGAGACACTTTGGAGAAGAAAAGGGCAAGAAAAGAAAACGGGGAGTATTGTGTCCATGAGGTAGGGATGCAAACTTGTATCTATACTATTACAGAAGGGGAGGGATTCCGCCCCCTCCCCTGGACATGTGTTGGCCTCAAGCTCATGCCAAGCCTTGAGGGACAGAAGGCTGCATCAGAGGCTAGTTAGAAATACACAGTACCGTACGATTACCAAAAGCCCTTTATACAACATGGCTCGAGAAAATGGCGAGGGTCTCCCAAAGCCAATCATCCGGGTCTTGCCTTTTACATTAAAGCCTCAGCACCTTGGAAATGGGCGAAATGCATTAGGAAAAATTTGGACTCACAAAGGGGCCCTTTAAGGAGTTTGACTTTACCTCTCTCTACCAAAACGGACGCATGGATAAATTTTTGCAAACAAACTCCAAAGTTGGCGGAGGTTTGACAGTTAGAATGTCCTCTTCAAGCTCTATCTACTGATATATATCACGCCATGAGATTCCTCATATTTTAGAAGATTCTTTTTTTGATTCACCTATGATGTGACAACTCTATGGGAATCTAAGTGAATCAAAAAAATAATCTTCTAAAATATGAGGAATCTCATGGTGTGCTATATATCAGTAGATAGAGCTTGAAGAGGACATTCTAACTGTCAAACCTCCGCCAACTTTGGAGTTTGTTTGCAAAACTTTATCCATGCACCTGTTTTGGTAGAGAGAGATAAAGTCAAACCCCTTAAAGGGCCTCTTTGTGAGTCCAAATTTTCCCTAATGGGGAAGGTATCGCTCGATTTTTGGTCCAAGGTGGCCTTGGAATTCTCAACTTTGTTGTTCATGTTGAGGTCGTGTGTGCCAAGTTTGTGGTCTCAATCGCAAATCAAGACCAATCTTGGGCTATCACGACCAAGGATATGATTGACAAGGAAAACCTTTGCTTTGAAGATGGTTATTGGAAAGGGATCGAGGGGCCCGAGATGGGCTTCCTAAAGATTAAGTGGAAACACGAGAGAGCTGGTGTGAAAGTGCAATAGAGCAATCGGGGCACTAGAATGGGTTGAATCAACTAGGTACTTCAAGAACTCCATCTTGCACTGGTCCCCCTTGCTATCTAAAGCTATCAGGGTTATCTTGAACCCTTATTGGAGAGAAATTGGAAGAAGGATGAACAATAAAGCACTCCAACGATTGTGCCACTTCTCGAATAGAAATAGCAAGTGTTGCAAATCTTCTGACCAGGTGGTTTACCAATTTCAAATCAATGGCATTGAGAAGATACTTGTCAACAAGGCTATAGAAGGCCTAGAACGTGTTCTGATGCCGATTTGGGAATCTACTTTTCAGTGTCAGTGGAAAGCTTGGAAATGGCCCATGAGTACCCGTTTCTCTAAACCCCATACCAAGGGCATCTACCAAGTGTTAATTCATGAGGTTGATTGGTTTTCCCCTTTCAACAAGCAATGGAAGTTGCAATGGTTAGAGGCTCAATGAGTGGAGGTCACGAAGAACATCTAGGATCTATAGTGGCCTTAGTTTATGAAGATACTTCTATAGAAAGTACTGTGAGGGGCCTTGCCTGACAGGCATCAAGATTGGTATCGAACCCGATAGATGTTCACGATGTAGATTGGCTAACGAAGACCTTGACCACATTTTCTTGGAATGCTCCACTATTAGATGCCTTGCAGGAAAGATGTGTAAATGGATATAGAGGATGCAAAAAGATAGGGTTTTTCAAGAGGGATTTGTGCCTTGCTAGTAGACAGTTTCAAAGCTCTGCACTTCTAATTTGTACTCACACTGTCAGATACTATTTCTTCCGTAATATTTGGAAGGCCATGAACTGTCGTGTCTTTGATAGTGACATGTCTGTGGCTAGATTCTCAGAGGTCGTTCAAGAAAGCAAGGAGACAATATATGTAGTAAGTAGAAGGCATAGCTTGGATGATTGGCTTAGGGAAACCTTCGCCATCCAATCGAGCCCTATTGTATAGAGGATTGGGTTGTTCGCAATTGTAAGCTACTAGATACTTGAACTAAGCTCATATGTAACCCTCTGTCCCTCAAGGGTTGGCCTGAGCTTGAGGTGGATTTGTATTTCTATTGGTGACTTTATAGTACAATCACTCACAAATGTGAGTTTTGCAACAAAAAGATATCCTATTTGAAGACTCATTTGAAGAGCAAGAGCTCATCCAAATCCACATGTACATCTACAAGAAAATTACCCAAGTAGAGTTGCAAGAATTATAGACAACCCAGCCAACATGTTATAAGTAAATTGGTCTGCCTTTTATATTTTTACAAGTAAATCGATAGAGGAATAAAGACTTCAAATCTAAAGTATAAACAATAAATCAAAAGCAATGATACATGTTTAGTTATAAAATTTAAACTTCAAGAAATGATTTCAAATTAGTACCAAAATATAAAATATACACACATAACATTGATGTGTAAATCAGGTATTCTCTCTCCCCCTCTCTCTCTCTCTCTCTCTCTCTCTCTCTCTCTCACACACACACACACACATGGACGGCCTTATGAGAGATGATAGAGATTAATACTAGTGATTAGACTAAATTTCATATAGATTAAAAAATTACAAAAAATCTGCAATGGAATGGTGCATAGTAATAAATTAAATAAAATCCATAATATCTTCACAAAGAAAATGGATGAAAAAACCTATGCTTCAAAAGAAGCTTAAAGAAAATCCGTAATATCTTTGCAAAGAAAATAAAATGGATGAAACAAGTTGAGAATGTTAAATATGGAACCTGATTTACCCCTTGTAATTTTTTGTATTAAAACCGTACATTTGTAAGGCCCCCATTATGAGGAGACGCCATTGTGCATGAAGAAAGATCACTCATCGGAAACCAAAATCGCCGGAATTCCTTTTCATCGAAATATTATGGTTGGATGACAAACAGAAAGTGATCAAAAAATGGTTGGTCGATTCGCCGGTGGCCGGAGATCGAAAGTCAATGGCCGGTGGGCGGTGGCCGATTTCAAGATGGGCTTGTCTTCTCAAGGGCCGCCACACATGGACGCATTGGAGAGTCCAAGTCGGACTTGCCAACACAAGGGCGGCTACACACGGCTGCCTCTCATGAGAGAGGACAGCCCTTTTGGCCTATAAAAGGAGACCTCTTCTACACAAAAATAAATAAAATTGTGAAGCATTGTGGTGCATTGTGAAGTTGATGTGAGGTGGTGAGAGTGAAGCAAGGTGGGAGCTCCAAAACGGTATAATCCCTTTGTAACTTACTTCTTGTTTGAAGTACTAAACCCATCGAGTGGATTCTTTCTCGCTGGCGTAGCCCACATTGGGTGAACCACGTATATCGTGTGTGCTCTCTCGCTCTCTTTTTACTCTATAATCTCTCGTGTGTGAAAATTTGTGTCTCTCCATTAAGTAAGCTACTCAATTATCTACTTAGCTACATCCTACTTCCGAACAAAAAAGTGAGGAAGGCCTGCCAGGTTAAGGAGGGTGAGAGTTATGGGAGTAGGTCTAAATGATTTCCTACCATTATATGTCAATCTTGTTGTGTTTGAATATAAAATTGTATTGTCCATTATATACACATAAGCACAAGTGTCTTATATGCTATGAAGGACCCCACTTAAGAAACAATATGGAAGACCCACATTGACATTTTAAAGTAAAAGAAAAACAATAAGATAAATGGATCCATTGATAAACTGAAATAAATGAATATTTTAATGCTTTCATAAGAAAAACTAGGTCTGATAAGCATTTGAAATAATACGATAATTTAATAAAATGGACTTTTATAAAGTCCTTAAATGAAAGAACTCTTTCACAAATTTTTATTTATTTTTTAACTCATTGAATACACTCCTTTATCCCTTGTTCTTTAAGGGCTTTTGAGTAAGCCAAAAAAAGGTTTGCCATTAACTTGGCATGTTGCACTAATCAAACTGCTTTATCCAATGGTCCATAGTTTCTCCCAAGAGTTCAACAGTTCGCTAAGGCTTTATGCAAGGGGAAAAAAGAAAGCTTTAAGCGAATAGCCAAAAATCATATGATACTTCTATTCTCATAGTAAAATAGAGACAAAGAGAAAGCATCTTTCTAGAGAGCACCTATGGAAGACATCAAAAATTTAAATATATTTGGTATAGAAAACTTCAAATTTTTAGGAAAATATACCAAATTACATTTAGTAATTTGTGAAAATTCCCAAAATACCACTCAAATTTCAAAAATTTCCTATGTACCCCTTTTATTGGCAGAAACAATTTCAAAATGTTCTTCAATTTTTCAAAAGTTCATTAAATGCCCCTAATCAACATCACAAACATGTCTAATTCCTTTTTTCTTGCAACTCATTATAGAAAGATTAGTTCTCCTCAATAGAAGATGATAGAACTAGGATTTTATATGGTATTGAGACCTCTTCATATGAAATTGCTCACCATTTTTTATCACAGATGCCTCTATTTGTGAGCTCATTGGTGAATACTTTTGTCTAAAATCATAAAGGATAGATCTCCATTGTCATAAACATTAGAGTATGCAGAAATTGGGGCAAATCCATCTTAAAAAGATGCAAGTATAGTGGGAATTTGTGAAATTTGAGGGTATTTTGAAAATTTTCACAAATTTCAGGAATATTTTGGTAATTTTTTTAAATTTATATTTTAGTTCTTTATACATTTTTTCATTAATATTACTTATTAACAGATCCAACAAAATTACATTCATGTCATGCTCGTGACGAGCCATGACCAGTTCAACGGATTCTAGCTACATCGGCTCATGGGGGAGCCACCCCTTGACCATAGATGAACCCACACATTCACCTTTGCACATCTGTTAATGCAGCCCTCAGGGTCCTTCTCCACTCCTCTAAGTTCCTCTGCTTTCCAATGGCGATGATCGTTACTTTGCTTTCTTGGAGTATCTCCACGAACTTAGCTACCTTTAGGGAGTTCTTGAAGCCCAGAGGGTGAGAGCCGATTGAAAACAGTAGCGGGGCAACGGGGCAACCTTGCTTGATTGAGCGCTTGAATTCAAACCCTCCCACTATCTTGTTGTTGTAGCGGGAGCTCAGAGTAACCTCTTTCTCCGAACGTGCAAACAATCGCAAACATATTGGATCCAAAGCCCAAAGCCTTCATGGTAGCGTCAATGCAAGACCACGAGATTATATCATAGGCCTTATCTAGGTCAAGTTGGAGGAGAATACATTCTTGCTTGGTATAAGAAGCGTATTCAATGCTAGCCATGGCAACAAGAATGTTGTCATAAATCGACTGTCCTTTGATGAATTTGTGTTGGTGGGGGTTGATGATTCTGTTGAAGGTTGAAGCTAGTCTTAGTGCAACCATCTTAGCAATGATCTTGTACGCAACTATCGTCATGGAAATAGGTCGCCAATGCTTTAGCAGTGAGTACCAGACCAACTTGGGTATAGGTTTGATCAGTCCTCTTTTGAGGCTTGCATATAGTTGCCCCTCTACAAGAGCTCTGTTAGAGATCCTCCCAGATTTCGTTAAAAGAATTCGGTGTCGGGGGCTTTGTGTTCTAAAGGTGAGCCGGAAAGGCGTGGGGCCTCTGGCTGTGAGAGGTGTGAGGAAAACAATTGCAGTAGACACAATGAATGTAGACAAAGCTTGAAATTAATAGCTTGAACAAGATCCTGAAGCTTGATTATCATTAAGTACCGCTGCTTACATTATTTAAACTCCTTCCATGATTAGAGTGGCTTGGAAGCTTGGATTAGAGTGGGCTATGGAAGCTTGGATGAGAGTGGGCTATGGAAGCTTGGCTTATGATTAGAGTTCTCAAAGCTTATGGCTTCCTCCCCGCTAATATAGCAGAGCACGAAAACTTCAATATCTCCTAATCGGTGCAGAATTATCCCCTGTGCGTGAGATGCAAAAATGCTAAAAATGCACTTTTTCTTTTGTTGGCGCGGCCCATTTTCTCCAAAAACCTGTTTTATAGAAAATGTCCAGAATAGGACTTTTTCGGCCTCCCTCATGCAGAGATGTGAAGTCTCTCACACACTTTCCTTTTTACCACTGACCACATGTCTTCGTCTACCCAAGTTGCCTTATATGTCCTAAGAGCCCTTCCACATGTGAAACCTTTTCTTCAAGCATAAAATCTCTATGCTTAAGCCTTCATAACCACATAAAGCATACACTTTCTAGATCTTCTTGCTTGTTTTTGAGCCCTGGTCACTGCTCAATAAATGTGTGAGCTTCAAATAGAGTTTTTCTGCTTCTCTTTACTCTTTTTTCCATCGTGGAAGCGGAGCTGCACGACATTCACCCCCTTTGAACCTGCACAGCCTCCGGTCTGTGCCAATTGCACTTAGTCAGCTTCATTAAAATCATCATTAGACATATCATCTGATGTATACATAACATGATCCTTTGAAGGTGGATCTGAATGGGAATCTTCAAGAACAATCTCGCCTTCTCGTTTTTTGAATAGCTTGATCCGTTTCCCTACAATAGACACTTTGAGCATAGTGCCATCAAGTTCACATAATTGATATGTTGCATCATCAAAAACATGTAGAACCACATATGGTCCAAACCACCGTTTAACCATTTTCCGCATAGCAGTATATTGGTTCTCCAAGCTACTGTCATAGACAAGTACCCAATCACCGTCTTTGATAGCATGTGGTCGTCATCTATGCTTACCATCAAATGCTGCCTTATTCTTCAATCTTGCTTCTTTAAGCTTCTCTTTAGCCTGTTGACGCCTCTCAAGATAGCGAACACGTAGAGCAAGAAAGTCTTCAGTAGACATACCTTCTTCCCATGGCATTATGGTCCAAGTCATAACTGCTTCCTCTATAGGCATAATGGGTTTTTGCCCATGCATCAATTCGAACGGCATAAATCCTGTAACAGAACTGTGTGTAGTGCGATCAGCCCATAAAGCAAATGGCAAGAGTTTAGGCCAATCACCAATATGTCCTTCACACGCCTTTGCTAAAGCTTTAACAATAGGCGGATGTCCTCTTTCACTTTTCTCGTTACCTTCTGGATTATATGTTGTAGTGAGAGCGAGTTTAATATCCATACGAGCAAAAAACTCTCGAGCTTTATCTGCATCTAGCTCGCCTCTATCTGCAGTAATCATGCCAACACATCCATAACTGGAGGTAACATCTTCAAGCAAGAACTTGCATACTGAACTGGTAGCTTTGGTGCGCAAAGCTCTGCCTTCAACCTGATTAGTAAGATCTTCCCTGGCAAGAACAATATATCTCATCTGCCACACTCCTACTGGCATTGTAATAAGGTCCACCACCCACTTGTAGTGCATAGCCAGCGGATAGGTGGGATGCAATCCATCTCTATGTCGCACATTAGAGTATTGTTGACATATTAAGCATGATTCCACAAATTGAACCACATCTTTGTACATACCTCTCCACCAATATCGGTCTTTAATCTTGACAAAGGTTGCCCAGACTCCTCTGTGTCCAGCCCATAGACTTTCGTGAAAGTCTTTAATTACCTGATGTTGAGTTGCTTTGTCGCAAATAATTTGTTGTGGTACCCCTCCTAGGCGCTTCGGTTGTTTCCATAAATATCCATCTTTGAGGAAATAGCCATAGGCCTTTTTCTTGATCTTCTTGAATTCTTGATCACTCCATCCTTCTTGTTTAATGAGAGTACTTAGGTAGCGGCCAATCATAAGCCACTCTCCATCATAAAACTCTTCAGAAAAGACTTCAAAAACATGAGCAATACTACCACAGTTGTCATGCAGATAAGAAGATGTGTAGAACTTCAAACCAACATCATCACTCGTGGTCAGCATCTCTTCTTCATCTTCAAACTTGGCTCTTGATAACATATCTGCAACGGGGTTATCTCTACCTGCAATATGACAAAATTCAGGGTTAAGAGACTTAATATAGGCTATCCATCGTAGCATGGCAATGTCCGGAGTAGAGCAATTTGCAATCATCCCTGTCAATGACAAGCAATCTGTCGCTACCACAACAGAAGCTCCAATAAAGTATTCTTTATCGGTCCTTAGAGCAGTAGCAACGCCCCAAAGTTCCTTCTTAACCTGTGGATATCCTCGTTGAAGAGCATTGAGCACCTTGGCTCCAAATCTCACTGCATGCATGTGTCCTTCAGCATCATCTTGACCTATAGCCCATCCAATACCTGTCGGGCTAGTGTCAACTGTTAAAATAACTGGCCTGTCGCATTTATAATCAACTTTCCTCAAGGTCGGAGCCTCAAGAAGCATCTTCTTTATTTTTTTAATAGCTTGTGTGTGAACTTCTTCCCAAACAAACCTCTTACCTTTTCGTAGCAATTGATACAACACCTCTGCAACATGAGCAAAGTGTGGTAGCCAAATACGATAGAATACACATGCGCCTAAGAATCGACGAACCTCAGTAACTGAAGAACATGTCTCCTTCATCTTTTGGATTGCTTCAACTTTTGCTGGACTTGGCCTTCTTCCTTCAAAACTGCACATATGTCCCACAATTAAGACCGCGTTAGCACCAAAAGTTGATTTTTGACATGAAAGTGTTAAGTTAACTTCTTCAAGCCTCAATAATATAGCATCACAGTCAGCAATATGTTGAGCAACAAACTGTCGGCACCCCCTCTTGTCTTTTACTACATCTTTTGACCTTTATTCACAGCCCTTAATTGGTAGATCATCAATGAAAGGCATAGTAAGTGTTGGGGTATAAAGCCCAATGTGGTCGCCCAAGTAAGTGGGCGGGCCACCAGGTATGTACACATATTCTTTTGTAAAAACCTAATAAGAACTCACTATGCTCTACACATTACAGTAGAGCGAGTTCAGCATATCGTCGTGCTCTTCTTCTCGCACTCTCTCTCTCGCGTCGCACTTCCGCTCGTACTCCTTCAACTGGTATCAAAGCTCAGATCGAGGCTCGGGGCAGCACTGCAGGAGGCTAGAGTCACCAGCTCAGATTGGAGTGAAATTCGACAGGCGAAGACACGGCCCCAAAGGTCTTGTGAGAGAGGTCATCTCGGCCACCGTTCGGCTTCGACAAAGGTCTGCGTAGGCCATTTTCGACTACGTGGTCTCGGCGGGTGCAGATCCGACTCTGCAAATTTGGGGTTTTTGGCCTACGACTGCAAGTGCTGAGGATATCGACACTCCCAGAGTGTTGATTTGTGGCTGTCTACACATCGAAGGACGGCTCACAGTTCTTGGAGGCGTGTCACATACGACACGGGCGCATCTACACACAGTCTGTAGGCGACATCCACTAGTTCATCACGTTGATATTGATTCAGAGGTCAGTTTACAGGGGAAACTCTGCCAAAATTTTCCCAGGAAAGCAAACTACTGTGAAGCGTAGCTATGGCTGGATCACAGGACACTGCTCTTTACAATATCAAGAAGCTGGATGGAACCAATTTCCCATTGTGGAAGAAGCAGATTTGGCACGTGTTGGTACAAAAGAAGCAGATAAAACCTATAAAGCTCAAGGGGATAAAACCAGAAGATATGGACGAAGATGAATGGAGCGAAATGGATGAATTGGCACTTTCTACCATTATGCTGACTTTGGAAGAAAGCTTTTACTTCAATGTAGCAGACGAGATGTCGGCTTATCAAGCATGGTTAAAGCTGAGTGATCTTTATGAGAAGCAGAGTGTAGCTTCACAGGTATACTGGCTTAAGAAGCTTGTTGACTTGAAGATGAAAGAAGGGACACCTATGTCCAATCATCTAAATGAATTCAACACAATCTACAGTCAGTTGTCAGCTCAAGGTGTCAAGTTTGATGAACCTGTTAGAGCTATGTTCCTGTCGATCACATTGCCGGAAAGTTGGGACACTTTTCGCACAGCTTTGAGTAATTCTGCACCTCCATATGGTTTGAACATAGCAGGTGTAGAAGGAAGTCTGCTTACTGAAGAAACCAATAGAAAGACAATGGACAAAGGCAAAGGAACAGCCTTAGTTGTCAGGGGAAGGACCAAAGAAAAGTACAAAGGTGGAAAGAGGAATCAGTCTCGTAGCAAGTCCCGCAGTGCTAAAGGCAAGAGTGACATAGAATGCTACCATTGTGGCCAGAAGGGTCACATGAAAAGAGACTGCAGAGAATGGAAAGCAGAAAAAGATAAACAGAAAGCTGAAGACCATGGTGAGAAGAACAAGTCCTCAGTGAAGATTCAAGAAATAAATGTGACAAACACTGTTGCAGAGGATGACAGTCTAGTGTCAGGAGACATCTACTTCTTGAAGAATACAATGGACTCAGCTCTTCTTACAGCATCTGATGGAAATGCACTGAGTGACTGGATTATAGGCTCAGGGGCATCACTTCATGTGTCTCCAAACAAGGAGTGGTTTACCTCTTATGTGACCACTAAAGATCATGTTCCGCTAGGCAATGGGCAGACATGTGAGATCTTAGGTGTTGGAGATGTTCAATTGAAGTTTCAGAATGGCTCTTCTTTCACACTGAAGAATGTGAGACATGTTCCCGCAATTACAAAGAGCTTGATCAGCACAAGTTTACTTGATGATGCTGGCTACGTCACCACTTTTGGACAGAACATGTGGAAGATATCCAAGGGTTCTATGACAGTAGCACATGGAGTAAAGTCTGGAGGACTTTACATGATTTATGTATCAAATGTCTCTAAAAATGTAATCAATGTAACCGAGCAGCCGAACGTTTCTTTGTGGCATAGCCGGTTAGGACATATGTCCAAGAATGGAATGGAAATCTTTTCTCGTTCTAGTTATTTGCTTGGATTTTCATTTAATGATTTTGAATTCTGTGAACATTGTCTGTATGGTAAGAAAACACAACAGCCACATAAGCATAGAAGCAGTAGAAGAGATACACAGTTGGCACTTGTTCATAGTGATTTGTGTGGACCTATGCCTAACCTATCTCTAGGGGGAGCTTCTTACTTTATGACATTTATAGATGATTACTCGAGGAAAGTATGGGTTTACTTTCTCAAGCACAAGGATGAAGCGTTTAGTGTTTTCAAAACGTTTGTGACACTTGTGGAGAATCAGAGTGGCAAGAAGCTTAAATGCTTACGCACTGACAATGGTGGAGAGTATGTTTTAAAGGCCTTTCAAGACTTTTGTGAGTCAAAAGGTATAAAACGTGAACTTACTGCTCCTTACAATCCTCCTCAAAATGGTGTTGCTGAGAGGATGAATAGGACCATACAAGAGAAGGTCAGAAGTATGTTGTCTAATGCACAGCTGCCAAATGGGTTTTGGGCTGAAGTTGTATCAACAGCTGTTCATCTTGTAAATAGATCTCCTAGCAAGGTTTTGCAGAAGGATTCAGTGCCAGAGATGGTATGGTCAGGCAAGGTGCCCTCATACAAGCATCTCAGAGTCTTTGGTTGTGAGGCATATACTCACGTTCCAAAGGAATTCAGGAACAAACTTGAGCCAAAGAGTAGAAAGTGCATCTTTCTAGGCTATGGTAATTCTGGTGAGATGGGGTACAGACTTTGGGATCCCGAATCCAGAAAGGTTGTCCGCAGCAATGATGTTCACTTTAATGAATCCAAATATAATTCTAAACCAGAGAGGGTTGAGGAGATTAGAAGAGTTGTCTTCCAAGAAGATGGACCTGCACGTGCAAGACAAAATGTCAGGGCTCAAGAGGAGCAAGGACAGGATAGATTGGAACCACAGGTTGTGGCTAATCCTGAGCCACCTATTGTGCGTAGATATGGACGTGTCACGCGACCTCCTAATAGGTTTGTTCCATCTATGAACTATGTCTTGTTGACTGATTGCAATGAGCCTTCATGTTACAAGAAAGCAGTGCAAATGAAGGACTCCGGGAATTGGCAATTGGCCATGTAGTCAGAGATGACAGCTCTGCATAAAAACAAGACATGGAAGCTAGTTAAATTACCACAGGGCAAAAAGGCTCTACCTTGTAAATGGGTTTACAAGTATAAGATCACCGCTCATGATAGTCAGCCAAAGTACAAAGCAAAGCTTGTTGCCAAGGGCTTTAAGCAAGAACAAGGCATTGACTTTGATGAAGTCTTCTCTCCGGTGGTCAAGATTACTACATTGAGATGCTTTCTTGCATTGGTTGCCATATTAGATTTGGTGTTGCACCAAATGGATGTCAAGACAGCGTTCTTGCATGGTGATTTAGATGTGGAAATTTACATGCAACAGCGAGAAGGGTTTGTTGAGAAAGGCAAGGAAGATTGGGTATGCCAGTTGTTAAAGAGTCTTTATGGCTTAAAACAATCACCGAGGGCATGGTACCATAAATTCCACAAGTTTATGCTTTCTCAAAGCTACAAACGTAGTGAGTTCGATCACTGTCTATACACAAAGAAGGCTAAGGATGGCAGTTGGCTGATCCTTATTTTGTATGTGGATGACATGTTGATTGCTGGCAAGCACTTGAAAGAAATTTCAGCTTTGAAGTCAAAGATGGCAAAATCGTTTGACATGAAAGACATGGGTGAGGCAAGTCATATACTTGGTATGCGCATTGAGAGAGACAGATCAAGGAAGTTGATTTGGTTATCTCAAACAGAGTATATTGACAAGGTTTTGCAATGTCTCAATATGGAGAAGGGAAATGCATTGAGTGTTCCATTGCCACCATAGGTGAAACTTAGCAAACAAGATTGTCCTGTGTCTGAGGAAGAACAGGCTGAAATGGATAAGATTCCATATGCGTCTGCAGTGGGTAGTTTGATGTATGCAATGATTGCTACTCGCCCAGATATTGCATTTGCAGTGGGAGTAGTAAGTCGATACATGTCAAACCCAGGCAAGAAACATTGGGAGGCAGTGAAAGGAATATTGAGATACCTGAAAGCTACAAAGAGTATGCGTATATGCTATGGGAGTCAGGAGATAAGTGTAAAGGGTTTTACAGACTCAGATTATGCGGGTGACTTAGACAACCGAAGGTCTACGTCAGGGTATGTCTTTACATTGGCTGGTGGAGCAGTATCATGGCGTTCTAGATTACAAGATTGTGTTACTCAGTCTACTACAGAGGCTGAATATGTTGCAGCATCAGAGGCATGCAAAGAATCAATTTGGCTTAATCGACTAGTAACAGATTTGGGAATCAAAGAAGAGATGCCTGTGTTATATTGTGATAGTCAAAGTGCTATACAATTGGCTCGCAATCCAGTTTATCACTCAAAGACAAAGCATGTGGATGTGAAGTATCATTTCATCAGGGAAATGCTCGAGGATAAGCAACTTCAGCTTGTCAAAGTTCACACCACAGAAAATCCTGCTGATCTACTTACAAAAGGACTTCCCTCAGAGAGCTTTGCGCATTTTCGCAAGCAGTTAGGTGTAGGGTAGTACATCACTTCTCTACATCTCTTGTATATTAGCTTGTATAGTAGCTTCTCTCACACTTAAAGTACCACATTGGACTTTAAGTGGGAGGTTGTTGGGGTATAAAGACCAATGTGGTCGTCCAGGTAAGTGGGCGGGCCGCCAGGTATGTACACATATTCTTTTGTAAAAACCTAATAAGAACTCACTATGCTCTACACATTACAGTAGAGCGAGTTCACCATATCGTCGTGCTCTTCTTCTTGCACTCTCTCTCTCGCGTCGCACTTCCGCTCGTACTCCTTCAATAAGATGTGGGATAAAGTCCCTTAATACCTTATTCATGCCGTTCATCATATGAGCTACTGAATTAGTAGCACCCTGTGGCAGAGTGCACATCCTTACCAAACCAAGAGGAGTACGAATTGTAGTAATATCCCTACTCTCCAAAGCTAGCTGGAATTGATCATATCCTGAATACAGATCACCCATGGAGTAAATAGATCTACCTGCAAAGGCCTCAGCAAATTCATCCACAATTGGGCCAGTACCCACATTGCGGATTGTTACCTTGTTAACTGGTTGCAGATCCTGAATGAACCTTAATGTACCATTTTTTTCAGAACAGTAAACCATCGATTAGAATATGGAGCACATGACGGCTCCAAAATTCCCATTTGAATCTTTTCATTAAGCAAATTGATAAGCTTTGGCAAGTGAGCTTTAGGAACTGGAATAGGACGCAAGCTCCATGGCATGTGTGGAACAGTGAAAATAACCATTGGTGAAACAACACTCGGATCCACACACCCAATCTCACTTGGCTCAAAAGCGAAAGCTTTACCATGTTTTTCGAGCATACCTTGAAAACATTTGATATCCTCTTCATTGAGGGAACCGTCTTCGCCAACCTTCAGCTGCTACAATGTCTCCTTAGTAAACTTATGCCCTATGTTCTTTGGATCTCTGAGTATAGGATGTTGAGAAGCCTCTTTGATCATCCCATCACCTCCTTCTGGCAGCGGTGTAGCCACTGGCCTCACTTTCTTTGCAACAGTCTTGTATTACGTCTCTACCTATGCTTCAACAGTTTCACCTGAATGATCTTCAATATGCATAAGTGCTTCATATAAACTCAACTCATCATAAATGTCAATTGAATGGACCTTGACTACTTCAGTTCCGCTTTGTAACCTGTTTTGCCTGATCTCTTCCAGAACTGGCATAGTATCTTCATAAGATACCTCTTCAAAGACTCCTGAAATCACATCATCAGATTCAAGCACATCACAACCCTGCAATTGACTTTGAATACCTGAAACATACTGTTTTTCCCACTTCGGCAAATCATTCAATTTTTTGAAAGAGACTGAGCCTTCAGATGTTAACCCCAAAAACCCCAAAGAGAAAGCTTCTCTTTGCGAGAACTTCTCCTCACTTGTACCATCATAGTCCCGCTTTATAATGGCACTCCGAGAAAATCCTGTGCAAACCTGTGTTCTCTAAACTCCTTGCGTATCTTCGGCATTGGATGATCACGTAGACTGTCCTTATTCCTGGCATGATCAATACATACAGTCAAGAATTGTACTGCTTTCTTACCATCACAGCTCCGAACCTTGGCATAGGCCGAGCCATCATCCAACACTTTGGTTTCCATTCGCACAGCCGTAATGTATGGTTGCCCCAGAATTAAAGGATAAGAGGAATGCTCTTGTATAAAGAAATTTTGCTCATCACTTACATCCCCTACAGTTACCTTAACATTGGCACAAGCACCATAGAGCTCGCCTAGAAGCATATTGGCAGCTCGAATCCGCCAACCATGGTCCACATCAATAGGCCATTTCCCCTTTTTGTGCAAGCTTTTAGCCATCAAATTGATCTCCGATCCATGATCTATGAGTGCTAAGACCGGTTCGTCGATGTCGCCAAGTTTCACAACAGTTTCGGTTGCTGCTCTTGCCCAATGAGTCCTTGAAAAGTGACTCCTTGGTATACTTTCATTATCTTCATCTTCAGGTACGGTTGGATTTGACACCACCACAAATCTCGACTCTTCTTCTTCTTCAAGATTCGCCAAATACTCTTCATAGTCGTCCAAAATTGTTTCAATGTGGCGTACCGCCTGGCTCTTCACTGACTCCGGCTCCTGTTCACTTGGTATCTTCCGCTTTCTTTTGATGATGTCAATTATTTCCTCGTGAAACTCACATTTGGAAATGCCCAAATTATCACCCAATGTGAGCTCCACTTTGCTATTCAGAATGCGCTCTTCAAAAAATTTCTTTAAATCCGTAGCTAATTCAATGTCAGACTTAAGCTTATATGAGGGTCCCCTGGGTTTACCTTGCTTTTTGTCCTTGGGTGCCTCCTCCATCACCACTTTAGGAGCGGGCTTAGGAGCAGGACCTTCTTCTTGCTTGCTCTTGAACCTCGTTGTCCTTTTTGATTTCCTAGGAGCTTCTTCATCTCTTTTCCGCTTTTCCTCCACCATAGCTTCATTAGCTTGAGACTTCGCAATGAATGCATACACGGAGAGGGAATCCACTGGATCAGTCCACCCTGTGGTTTCTCGAATTGAATTCCCTACTTGCCACAGCTTCCCATAAGTTACATGTCTTGTTTCTGCTGTCTTCAAAGCATAAGGCCATAATTGACCCTTGGTACCTGCACCATCATCATCACCCTTCCCATAGACTTGCAGCCCATATGTAGTTGCTTCCACAAGAGCAACATTATGCTGGATCTCTTCAAATATCTTCTTCATGCCGCCCCTACCGAAATTCGGGTGGAGCATCTCACCCGTTGCCCTAAGGTGTATCTTCTTGTCCTTCCAGAACACCACGTTCCTTTTATAAGATTCGTCAAAATCATCGCATTCTTTAACGTACTTGTGGTCTTCACTGTCACACCACATGCATCGGCGTGGTGGCTGCTGTCTAGGCTCAAATGTAGACCCCTTTGCAGCTAGTACATCAAATTTAACAACTTTAAAATTCAAATTTAATTCTTGAATACCTTTCACCAATTCGTCAAGAACTGGCTCCTCCACTCTAGGTATTGCGGAGGTTGTTTTCTCTTTAGGTTCCTCTTCCGCAACATCCATGATGTCAGCCACGATCAGCTTATCGACTCTCATCTGTCATTTCACGATCCTATTGACTGCTTCAGTGACTACATTCCAATCGGATGTTAAGCCCAATTCTCCTGTTGAATCCTCGAGCAATTGCACTAGACTCTTCTGAAGTCGAGGGTCAGCAGTCTGAATGAATAGTTCAACCTTCTGATCCCTCATCGAACATTGCTCCGTCGAGGACAGTTGCTCAAACTTCTTCTCAAATTCCCGTAATAATTCTCGTGCAGACAGATTTTTGTTCTTCTTCTGCACCCACTTCATAAAGATTTGCCTTGTTACTCTTTGTGAATACTCAAGGAAGTATTCCTCCTGAAGCGCCTTCTTGAAATCTTGCCAATTCGGGCCTTGAATCGCCTGAATTTCTTTCATTCGACTCCTAAGTTCCGGCTCCGCAATCAAATAAAACCCTTCGACTGCATTCTGATCATCCATACCATCCTCTTCCATTGCCTGCTTGTAGATATTGCAAAATTTGCTAATATCCCGGCCTTCAAATCGATGCAATTTCTCGGTAACCATGTACCGAGCTTTACGGATCCTTTCTTGCAAATTGTATTGTTGTTGGGCAGCCTGTTGTTGTTGCATATAAGCAGCAAACTGCTGCATCATTTGCTGCATGGTAGCCTCTTGCGGTGTCGACATCTTCTTCCACCACAATGCTCACCCCGACTCGTTTCGCGTCCGGTTCACCAAGAATGTCGGGGTATTTGTGTTCGAAAGGTGAGCCAGGAAGGCGCGGGGCCTCTGGCTGTGAGAGGTGTGAGGAAAACAATTGCAGCAGACACAATGAATGTAGACAAAGCTTCAAATTAACAGCTTGAACAAGATCTTGAAGCTTGATTATCATTAACAATACCGCTGCTTACATTATTTAAACTCCTTCCATGATTAGAGTGGCTTGGAAGCTTGGATTAGAGTGGGCTATGGAAGCTTGGATGAGAGTGGGCTATGGATGCTTGGCTTATGCTTAGAGTGCTAAAAGCTTATGGCTTCCTCCTCGCTAATACAGCAGAGCACGAAAACTTCAATATCTCCTAATCGGTGTAGAATTATCCCCTGTGCGTGAGATGCAAAAGTGCTCAAAATGCAGTTTTTCTTCTGTTCAAGCGGCCTGTTTTGTCAAGAAACCTGTTTTATAGAAAATTTTCAGAATAGGACTTTTTCGGCCTCCCTCATGCAGAGATGTGAAGTCTCTCACACACTTTTCTTTTTACCAACTGACCACATGTCTTCCTCTACCCAAGTTGCCTTATATGTCCTAAGAGCCCTTTCACATGTAAAACCTTTTCTTCAAGCATAAAATCTCTACGCTTAAGCCTTCATAACCACATAAAGCATACACTTTCTGGATCTTCTTGCTTGTTTTCGAGCCCTGGTCACTACTCAATAAATGTGTGAGCTTCAAATAGACTTTTTCTGCTTCTCTTTACCCTTTTTTCCATCGTGGAAGCGGAGCGGCACGACATCGGTAGTGAGTCCATCCCAACCAGGGAACTTTTCCTTCCCCATTGCCGGCAAGGCATCCCAACATTCATCAATAGAGATTGGTCTCCCTAGTGGTTTTGCTTTCGTAGGGAATATATCACATTTGACCGTACCAAGCAGATAGGCTCTAGCCTCCTTGACCCCCTCAACAAAGACTTCTGGCTGACCAATAATTTGACTGAGATGGTCAAGCATGAGTTTGGCCATAGCGTTTTGATCTCTTACTAATTTTTCCTTCTTAATGTGATAGAGTCCCTTCTTTTTTAAACTTTGAGGGCTCTGAAGAAATGAGCTTGGTTGGTGGCTTTGGGTTTGAGGGAAAGCTCTCTGGGAGTTCTCTGGCCATCAATCGGGTCTTATTGATCTTTTTAGCTTGTAGATTAGTGAGACGCAGTTTGACATTAAGCCATCTTTTGTGCTCTTCCTTGTTGATTTCTTTTGGATCGCTCCTCTACTTCTTCCTTCAGCTCTAGTTCTGAAGTTACAAATGAAACAAGACACATCTGCACATTTTGGTCAACAAATCTTGCGTTTGGCAACTCTTTCCCCTCTCTACAACTTTGTGATATATTGTTACTAGATGTGGGTAGTTTTTGTGCAATGGCAAGCTGAAAGCAATTCTTTTGTGCAGAAAAGATCTAATTGGCCCATACCCACAAAGCTTGCAACATGTATTAGCTTCCAACCTAAAATTTTCACTCATTCTCTATTGCATTATGAACCTACATAATTCTAAGCCTTTGTCATTGAGGAGCAACAAGAATTTGTAATTTGTTGTTGTTGGTGTCCCTGTGGGTGGTTGGTTTTGGGGTGTGTGTGTGTGGGGGGGGGGGGGGGGGGGGGGGGGGGGGGGATAATTTTTTTAATTTCTATAGCTCCATTCCTGAGGAACTTCTTAAATATGGTGAAGTAAGCATGAGTGGTGCCCTGTTTTTGTTGGTGAGAATTCATCATATCTATCGATCTTCACACAATTGGGCGATGCTTCGAGGAAAAAATTCATATATATCCAAAGAACATCAAGCAATAGCCCGTTCAATGGAGAAATATTGCAACTTAAAGCAACCACCGATTACTTTATACTTCAAGAAGGCTAGAAGGATGAGTTAAATACATTGATGTGGGTGGATCTTCATTGGATTGTTCTTGAGACATTTTAGATGTCACCTCCTCGATTGTTCTACACTAGATGTCACTATTGATAGTTAGCTAAAGTTACCTTATCATAGTTATGGATGATAATCTTATTCAATAATGAAGCATCCAAGAACATACTTTATCGATGCATAGAAAATGCTTGCATATGTTACGATCTTGGGGGGGTGGTAAGGAAGGAGAGTGCCACATAGTTAGGTCTTGTTTTATTTAGTCATACCAACACGCAGGTCAATTATTAATGTCAAATGACATAAAATATTTTGACATAAAATTGGAATCTAGGAGTGGCATTTTTGCAAAAGAGGAGATAGGATGAGGTCTGGATGCGGTAGGTTCCCTATAATCAACATTGGGTGTTCATTACAATTGTGCATTTTGACAAAGTTCTTTCCACAATGTTGGTCACACAACGAATTTATTCATGTAGTAGGAATCTTAACCAAGTATTCATGTGGGATCCTCTCTTTTCAACCCTATGGCCATTACCCTCTCCTTGCAGTCAAGGTGGTGGTCACTACCTTTGGCCTTTTATCCTTTTGTGTGTTAACTAATCACATCCGTGTACTTACAAAAAAAGGTGGTTCATTGATGCCAAAAGAGCAAATCTACATTCATATAAATTTTGCTAGGTCTGTTGAGCAGTCTCACTTCCCTTTCAAAGCTTGGGACTTGGCTGTCAAGCAAAGTCAGACCTTGTTGACTGGTTTTAAAAAGAAAGCTAATGAGATTAGGGCCGCAGAAAGATGAGGATAGCTAAACAAATCTCCGATTTGGAGGGTAGTCTCCTCCCCCATTGTCCTCCCCCTCCCTCCCTCTTTGAATTAAAGGACCAGCTTAGGAAGGAAGAGCTTTTGGCTGCTCAATCCTCTCTCAACTGGACAAGAGAACACTGGGCAGGAAAGGTTGACAGACCAGACAAAGATATGTTCAAACTGCTTAAGAAAAAAAAAAGGATTTTCTCCCTTTCTTGAATGATTAGGAAGGCAAAATAGCTGGATCTCAAGAGGAAAATATGCAAGTGGTGAAGGATTCTTTTGCTGGCATCTTCTCAACTCCTCCCCAAAGGGGGACTGACATTACTCAGGCAAGAGCAACCATCGCTGGTCTGAGGGGAAAAATGGTTCTTGCTTATCTTGTCACATCTCTTGATCAGTCCCTCACTGAGGGAGAGTTGAGTGACATCATTGATGCCTTAAAAGCTGGAAAAGCACTTGCTATTGATGGCCTATCAGATGATAGGTGCAGCGGAATGAATGTTGTATTTTCTCAAGATTAGTGATCTTTATTGCTCAAGGTTCCTTTTAGTTCTTAGGGAAAGAGAGAGCTTTCCGTCTTATGGAGAGTGCTATGATCACGAACAAAATGAGTGGATATTGTGCGTGCAAGTGAATGAGACTGAGATAAGGACAGAGAAGACATACGACACCAAGAGGTTGTAAAACCCTCCTCCGAAGGCCCCACTCTCGTCGGCGAGAGTGGTCTATTCTTTGATTGCACAAAGGTCTACAATGCGTATGCAATGGACTATGCAACTTGGTCTATGCCGATGACGACGACAACGATGGCTGAAATTTGAGATCTTCTAATCGCAGAATTTCGGGACTGTTTTGGTGGCTGAAAATGACTGTTTTGGCTGCGTTTTCTTGGCTGAAAACTGATGGTCTTTACGGGCTGAATCTGCTACACTTTAGGTGAATAATGTCGGTCTTAATTTGCTGCTGAAATCCAAACACGCCAGGGGCTGAAATTGGTCCTTCTGTCGCCGGGGTTCTGCAAATGCAAAAACGCTAGGCGGATCTGTTGTGTCGTGATGACGCCGGGGCTGATCTGCTGTACACAAATCACCAAGGCTAATCTGATGCAAAAACGCTAGGTCTTCTGTGGAGAAAATGCCAGAGTAGTCGCGGGGGTTGGTCTTGCTGAGAAGTTTCCTGTTGAGCAAGGTGCTCCTGCTGCCTCTTCTGCCAGAAAGTGCTAACTTGGGTTTGCTTATATATTAACTTAGCAAAATTGCCCTACCTACTTTTGTTGGAAAGTCACTTAAAAATAGTAAGTGAAAATACCAATAAATAGGAAAATAGGCTAAATGCACTGGAAAATTCCCCTAACTGATGCTAATGGATTCTGATGGGAATTCCGATGATCATGCTATGTGCAACCGGAGGATATGCATCTATGCTAAGTGACTGGGCATGCACAGTCTACGAATAGACTCACAAAAGTGCTAGATCACTGCTAATCTAGACTTGACTGAACTGACTGAACCCTGCTGTGGTGTAGCTTGTCCACGGACTCATAGGGTTGGGATGTGTCACGTGACATCATATGAGTTCTTTAAAGAGTTTAAAGTTTTTTTGTTACCTTTTCCTGCTCAGATTATGGTATGAGGCAGTCAAAGTCGGAGCTCTTCCTTCCTCAGTCAACACTGGTGTTATCAAACTAATTCATAAGAAGGGAGGGAAAGAGGACCTAGGGAACTCGACACCCATCTCATGTCTGACTTCTATCTATAAAATCTTTGCCCTGTCTCTAGCTAGAAGGATCAATAACATTATGCATTACATTATTCTTCCTGAGGAGAAGGGCTTCAGAAAGCACAGATACATTCTGGACACTATGATCACTCTCTGGGAAGCAATAGAGTTTGCACAATAAAGTGAGCAAGAATTCATGTCCTTTAAAATTAAATTTGACAAGGCTTATGATAGAATCGAGTGGGATTTTATATTCCAGACTCTTTTTTATATTGGTTTTGGCAAACTCTTTATAAGGTATGTGCAGACTCTCTTTGGTAATGCCTTTGCTAGAATAGCTATTGATGGCGAGCTCACTTCTGCCATTCCCTTAAAAAGATCGATCATACAGAGATGCCCCATTGCACCATTGCTCTATGCAATATGCTCAGATGCCTTGGGATGGCTTATCCAATCAGCAATGGTAAACGGCAAAATCAAAGGTATAAGTATTCCAGGTGCAAATAAGGACCTTTGCCTTCAACAGTTTGTTGACAACACCAACGCACTAATGAGTAATAACAGCTGCTCAATCGAGACTTTTTGGGAATGCATGAGCTCCTTCTCTCTAGCAAGTGGATCAGTTATAACCACTCTAAAACTGGTTTTAAGATATCTGCATGTAACACCCCTCGGTTGGTTCTAAATGCGGGTTGTAAAGAAATTGCAGATGGACGGGTTTTTAGACTCTTTGGCATCCCAATGGGGTTCAAGGTGTCTTTAACTCAGAGGTGGGACTGGGTTCTTACCAAGTTCATGGCTAAGATCTTCCAATGGCAGGGTCACTATACCTCCCTTCCCTCCAGGGTCTTTGTGCTCAACCACTACATCCTGTCCTCACTAATCTATTTCTTGTCCTGTTGGCACCCATCGCAATATATGATAAATAAGGGCTACTCCCTTGCTAGATCATTTCTTTGGGGAGGAGATCCCGACCATTCAAAAATTTCCAAGGTAGCTTTGTCCACATGATGCCTTCGCAAGAGCAAAGGAGGACTAGGACTTCTCAACCTAGCTAGACAAAAAGGCCACTAAAATGGCTGGGAAGTGGATTCTAAGATTTGTCAACTCTCAGGATTATCGGTCTCTGCTCATCATCCTGAAATACTTTTTTGGACAGAGGAGGCGAGGTGGGGGGGAACCTATTGATCATACTTAACTGTCACCAACAAGTTACACAAAGAGCTTATTGCTCTTTGTGTCTTTCTAGGGGGTGGTTCTCACCCTATCTCCCTTTGAAGTGGTGGGTGGTCATTTAGAGCCCACCCTATCGAGTTCATATGAACTATAATAAGAAATAAGAAGCCCGTCTTGCTCCAAGGGGACAAAGGGTAATTGACTGAAAAAGCTATTTCATGACCACAGGAAAGGAGAGATATAACATGATTCATGATTCATGCTAGATGGTGAGTCCCTTACCTCGCTGCATTCTTGAGCGTATGTACCAGCTAGAACTCGTTCCCACCGTGAAGTTGTGTCTGCTGTCTTCTCGTCCTTCTTGCACAGCGGCATCGCTAACGCCGCTTTCGTGGGAACACATATTTTGGCCACAGTACTTTGGCCCACGGTCAGGGCGATGGAGATGAATCCCACCAGCATCAACTCTGCATTTAATTAGCCAGTTCACCATGTAGAGAGAGAGAGAGAGAGAGAGAGAGAGAGAGAGAGAGAGAGAGAGAGAGAGAACTTACATGCTCGGCTAGCTCGATGGCTTTCTCAAAGAAAATGGAGATGGCAATAAACATGAAACAAGTTAGCGCAATGGCACCGCATACCTAGCTCGCATACCTAGCTAGGTACGATTGAGGTAGGGGACAGCCAGCCCCCCCACCGGACCGACGGTCCCCTACCCCAATCGTACCTAGCTAGGTATGTTGTGCCTCCCTCACAAAAGCTCATGATGTTGAGGTAAGTCATAATGTGGGAATAATTGTGAGAATCTGTCCAAAACTTCTTGTGAATTGCTTCTAGCGACTCTTTCTCCTCTCTACAACTCTGTTTTATATTGTTACTAGATGTTGGTGGTTTGTGTGTAATGGCAAGCTGAAAGCAGGAACCTAGGCGTGACATGTTTGAAAAGAGGAGGTTGGATGGGGTCTGGTTGATGGGGTAGGTTCAATCTTGCTCCTTCCATCACCTAGGCCTATAGCCAGCAATGTGTATTCATTACAGGTGTCCATTTTGACAATGGTGTCCATTTAGAAAGAGCCACGTGTAGGAGCATGAATTATAATTAGAAGCCTGTCTATTTATAATTGAAAAGGCAATTTCACGATGACGAAGGAAAGGGGACTAGGGAAGATATAACATGATTCATGGTGAGTCCCTTACCTCGCCGCATTCTTGAGCGTATGTACCAGCTAGAACTCGTTCCCACCGTGAAGTTGTTTCAGCTGCCTTCTCGTCTATCTTGCACAGCGGCATCGCTAACGCCGCCTTCGTGGGAACACATATTTTGGCCACAGAACTTTGGCCCACGGTCAGGGCGATGGAGATGAATCCCACCAGCATCAACTCTGCACTTAATTAGCCAGTTCAGCCTGGTCGGACATCAAGAGAGAGGCGAAAAGGAGACAATGTTTTCTATCACAGGTATAATCTAGAGAGGCAGACATCGAGAGGGACATGGGACAGAAGAATTGTCATTACATTCTATATATTATATTATTATTTTATTATTAGCAGTAGAAGAGTACCCACCATCTTTGATCCTGTGAAATGCTGCTTGCAGGGATGTCTGTTTGTATTTTATCAGGAGCTGCCCAAAACACGTCAATTATTAGTACAAGAGACTCGAGAGACCACAGAGAGAGAGAGACCAGAGAGAGAGAGAGAGAGCTTACATGCTCGGCTAGCTGGATGGCTTTTTCAAAGAAAATGGAGATGGCAATGAACATGAAACAAGTTAGCGCAATGGCCCATGTGGCACTATTCAACAGACTGCCTTCGCCCTCTGCGGCCACAGCCATCTTCTTCTGCGGCGCACACAGAGAGAGAGAGAGAGAGAGAGAGAGAGAGAGAGAGAGAGCGCTCCAAACCAGGCAGTCTAGTAAGTACTGCAAAGGGAGATGTTTTCGTCGAGGGTCCCCTCTCGAAGACGTTCACACAATGAGGGAAGAGACCTCAAGGCTCAAAGATGTATTGAACTCAAAGCGTCACAAAGGTTTTTCTAATTCCTCTTCATATTTGCACTCGTACACACCCGCAAGAGAAGAGGAGTTCCAACGCTGTAGAAACAATCCCAAGAGACTTCAAAGATTTAGCCGACAAGTCTTGAACTCAACACTTGTCACTCAAGAGATAACTAGGATAACCAATCAACATCAACTCACTTGTATGATAGATTTGTGTGTGTGTGTTTGTGTGTGTGTGAGCGCACGCTAATGTGGACGTGTCCTGCTTGAAGTACGTTTTTCTTGTGAGACTTATGTTTTTTGCTAAATAATTTCAAAATTGGGATTTACACTAAAGTTGAAGTTATTCTCAAAAATATACGACTATCATGCCCAAATTTTGACCAGAAGATAGAACGAAGATTTCTCGTGTTCAAATTTCACTACGAATTGGGATATTTGGGTGCTATCAAGTAGAGGGAATCTTCCACTGTCCAAAATGTGGTGGCTATTTTGAAAATGGTGGGCCGTTGCTTTTACATGTGCTTTGTACATAGCCATTTGGTCGTTTTATGTAAATATAGTGAAAACAACTTCAATTGGCTAGACAATAAGTGGAAATCAGGCTACCAAATATGGATAGCATGAAGGGGCCAATCAATGTAAGAGTTTTGGAGCTAATAAGACTACCATGTAAGACTTAGGTGGAGGACGATGCATATGTAGCTAAGCATCCAAATTTGACATGTGCAACTGTGATTGGTGCGCAGCTCGTTATTTAATGGCGAGCGATGCATCTATGTATAAAGGCCCTTCACCTCTTTCAAAAATATCCACCACTTTAAATTACTAGATGTAGAAGTAGTTGCCAATTGGTAAAATGCTTGGATGTGTAAGGGGCCTAATCAAGCTGAGTTTGGAATTCCAACGCATCCTTGGTGTTTAGTTTTGTGGGTAGGTTGACGTCAACAACAGAGCTCATTAACTAACTTTCTAGCCCTGCGATTCTCAATCATGGTGGGATAGCTGACTATATGTAGTATCTAGCCAAGGGTTTCTTCGATGTTTTGTTCAATGACTCTGATGTAACTACCAAGGTCAGAAGAGGGGTTTGGCTAATTTCTTGTGACTTGGGATAAAGGTAAGATGTTATTATGCCTCGAACCTTCAATAGGATTGGGTCCCACTGTACTCATACCAGAGGGTAGCTCTCCCAAGCCCAAAGTGGCCAATGTCTTGACTCAAGATCTGATGGGTCTACGAAAGAGTGATGTAGAAGAGAATGAAGGGATATTATATATAAGATGCATTTTCAAACAACGACATACGTAGATTCACATCAACCACCTAGGAACAAAGTAAACATGTACAAAGTGCATTGAGTAGTGCAGTACATAAGTTAATTTGCAGAACTATGAAAAAGAAGTGCATGTCTATTTGATATATAGATAGGATGATCAAGTTTGGGCATGCACTAGCGAGGAAAACATGTAGCTAAACTAAACTTAATGAAGCATTGAAAAACTCAAAAAATACTAAAATCATCAGCAAACAATGAAAAATAAATTGTACTACTGACCTGGTAGTCGTGTATGATGGGTCTCGTTTAATTGTGCAAGCTACATAAAAGAAATGTGAATAGTTAAATCTTGCAATGAAGCATCACATAGTGAAAATGCTAAGTATATAGTGTACGTCATGCAAAACTACCATACAAAAGTATGAAGGAAAGTTGGCAGTGTGGTCTCTCCAAAATTATAAGAAATAGAAACCTTGCCCTGCCCCATAGGATTTATGTGTGGACCAAGCACTTGCATAGGTATGGGGAATTGGGTGCACATAACGGACCTTGCAATGTTGGTGAGACCAATACTTTGAAGCATGGTTGGGGAGGTGACCAACACTTTGAAGCATGGTTGGAGAGGTGATTTGAAGATTGTGTTCACACGTATAAGTGGAATCTTATATATGTACAAACCAGATTTGCATCCCCATATATTTTCTATTTGCGTCCCCATATATTTGAAGAGCATGCACCCACTTTCCAAAAGAAAAAATGCAAGTGATAAACACAAATAAAATTCTAAGGAAACACAATTATTTGAGAATGAAAAGTGTACATCAAATGTTCTTGCTTCATGAAATAAAACTACTTAGCTTTCCCACTTTAGGAGGAGACATCGATTCCTAATCTCATTTGTGTAGGTGTGCAAAATCTTTTTGTGGGATTGAATTAGAAGATATATTTCAAGATACCCTCTTTGTTATCAAAATAAAAGTTGAATGAGGCCAGCATCTCATGACCCATGGCATGGAGGTAGCAAGATCTCTCTCTCTCTCTCTCTCTCTCTCTCTCTCTCTCTCTCTCTCTCTCTCTCTCTCTCTCTCTCTCACTCACACACACAGACACACACACACACACAAATACCTCATAGATTTTGAAGTCCGACAAGCCAATTTGAAACTTGAGAGTGTTGCTCTAGCCATCTTGCACCCAAGCAATTGGTGCTTAAAACATGTTCTTAGAGTTTGGAAAAAAACTTTTCCCGAGCTACATGCCGCGCTGCTGCCTACTTTATCATCTTATGTCACCTTCCTCTCCCTGCATGTCATCTTGCCCCCTGCTTACACCCTTTGGTCTGCTTTCTTCGTCACTCGACACTGAACATATTCCTCTCAAATTTTCATTTTTGCTTGTTGCAAACTGTGTTGCATGATTCATTATTGGACATTCATTTTATTCGTGAATAGTGGTCGATTAATACGTTCTAACGATTTATTCGTGCGTATTATTTGCTACCACGTCAGCTTTTTGCAAAAAAAACATTTTATTGCTTACATATCGATGGATAAACTATCGATTGATAGGCTATCGATTGATAACATTAATCGATCTATATATTTTCGATCGATACAATAGTAGTATATAAAGCTCAAGTTTTCGTGTTTTAGCTACAATTTCCTTCACCAAAGTGTGTTGGTGATAAGATTAAATAAATTACTCTAAGCAATAGAGACTATACTTTAGCTGTACTTGTTTAAGAATAGATAAATAAATAATTGTATGCATTAGAGGCTATTTTTCTAGCTATAGTGTAAGTATATAATTCTAAAAATTAGAAGCTATTATACTCTTAGCTCTATTTGTTTTAGAATAGATACTAAAAGTGATATTTGATGGTTAAAATCTATCATAGCTATAATATGTGCACAAATAATAGTGTTAGTTCATACATTTTGGAACATATATACATACATGGAGGGTCTTTTGGTTGTCATGAACAAATGTTCTTACTCCATATAGACATAGAATAGGTCCACTTAGTGCCTCTTGGTTGTTATAAGATGATTCTCTTACTTCCAAGTGAGGTTTAAGGTATGAAGTAGGATTCACTTGGTTGCATAGAATAGGTCCACTTAGTGCCTCTTGGTTGTTATAAGATGATTCTCTTACTTCCAAGTGAGGTTTAAGGTATGAAGTAGGATTCACTTGGTTGCATAGAATAGGTCCACTTAGTGCCTCTTGGTTGTTATGAGATGATTCTCTTACTTCCAAGTGAGGTAAGGTATGAAGTAGGATTCACTTGGTTGTTATCGAGCTTATGCTCTTACCTCTAAGTGAATATGGTGGATTACCTATAGAATTCACTAGGTTGTGATCGAGCGAAAGCTCTTACCTCCTAGTGAATATTAGTCAAGCATAGTACTTGGGAGTCACATGGATGTTATTGAGCTCATGCTCTTAACTCTATGTTGATACAGAAATTAGAGACCTCAGTTATTTTAGGGTCGATTGGTTGTGTTTGAGCAGTAGCTCCTACCTCCAAGAGACATAGATAGTGGAATGTGAGATGACTCCATCGCTCATCTAGGTTGTCTGGAGCAAACACTCTTTACCACCTAGTAGCCAAGAATGATATATCCATTGGTGATCTTCCCTAAAATATTATCTTAACACTATTCATTCATCATTTTAATTTAGCAAATCATAACTATAACCTTTTATCTTTCTCATTGCACTATTATGGTGAAAAATTATAATCATAGTGTATCTATTGATTGTAGGATATATTTTGTTGAAGTCAGAAAGCATGGTGCGAGGAAAAGAGTGGTCGTATGTGGAGGAAGAAGAGAGAGGCAAAACAGTTTCGTTTTTGGAATGCAAACATTGTGGGCATAAGTGGCACGGCAATGCAACTCGCATCAAAGAACATTTATTTGGCACTAGTCCCAATGTGAAAGAATGTGGAGCACCACCTAACGACATATGGGTCCATTAATATTTTGCAGGGTATGTAAAGAAATGCAAACAGGATGGACCAGCTGTCAGAAAAAACCATTGATTAATGTCATGGTAATTTGTCCCAAAGGTGTAATGCTTTTGGAGGCCATTGATACCTCATTGAAAGAGAATTCATCTCTGTACTTGACAAAGGTATATGAGCGAGCTATTGCTCGATTGGGTGGACCGCAGAATGTGACAGCTATTGTTACAGATAATGCTTCCAACTACAAAAGAGCGGGTTTAGCCATTATGAAAAAGTACTCAAAAATTACATGGATTGGATGTGCATCTCACACCCTGAATTTACTTCTAAAGGATATGGACAGATTATCATTCATAAAACAGGTTCTTATTGACGCCAATCACATAGTCAAGTTTATACGACAACATCTATTTCGCTCCAAGTCTCCGAAAAAAGCACTTCAAATCTTCTGTGCCACACGGTTCGCTACATCATACTATGTTTTGAATAATCTCATTGGCAAATCAAAAAAGTGTGTCCTTGGTGCAATCTCCTCTCTTTTGGCGGAACTTGACAAACTTGTTATGGTTAGTAAGACCTATGTAGAACTACTAAGGGTTGTCGACACAGATAAGTTTGCCATTGGTAAGGTTTATTGGATCATGTTTGAGGCGTTGCGTCAAACCAAAGAATACAACCACTACAATGCAAGAGAGAGATCACACATCGTTCATCTTGTGGAAAAACGATGGCCTCAAATGCACACACCATTGCATGGTGTTGCATTTGTCTTGGATCCAAAGTTCTAGATGAGCAGACAAGCCTCCAACAAAGAGGTGATGAGAGACTTTAGAAACGTCTGCTCGCAGTTGTTGCCAGGTAATGATGGCATGGATGCATTCCAGAAGAGGGTGGATTATGCCAATAGGGAAGGAACTTTCGGAGATCCTTGGGTTCTTAATAGCGTAAAAAAGATTTCAAGCCCAGTATGGTGGAAAGAATATGGAGGAGACGTAGTTGAGTTACAACACGTGGTGACTAGGGTGCTTTCGATCACGGCATCCAGTGGTAGTTGTGAGCGCAATTGATCTTCTTATGACTTTGTGCACTCAAAGCGCAGAAATTGCTTAAGTCCTACTCATGCGGTAGACCTTGTGTACGTCTTTTGTAACATGGGTCTCCTTCATGCACCCACAAAGATAGCCACACGTGCGACCGAAGTACACTTTGGAGTGCTTCAAACTCATGAAACTGTGGCGGAACAGAGATGTAGTGATGATGAGATGGAGTGGGAAGTGGCTACAGAATATTCAGACAATGAAGAGGTTGATGACCTGGTGCCTGTGATAGGTGGTGAAATGTAAACATATTTTCATGATAATGTATCTCACTTTTTCTCATTGTACCTTCTTATTGAGTTCTATATCTCATTTTTTTAATTTAGTAGCAACAAAATAAAGTATTGAAGAGAATTTGAGTAAACATAAGTATTAAGGACATTGCTTGGCAATCAAATAAAAAGACATTGCTTGACTCTTAAGAAAGTCATCAATTAGCAACTCTAGAACAAATTCATTGCCATAAACATAGAGCGATACAATGCGTTTCGAAAGTATCAGGTAGAGCAAGTGAGCTCTGTGACAACTAGAAAGCTCCAAAATCGAAATCGAAAAAAAACGTATCAAACAAAATATTTTTTTATATAACCATATCGATTGATAAAGTATCGATCGACACATTATCAATCGATAGTTTATAAATTATTAAAAAATTCCACGTATTTTATGATAATACGCGAATAATGACGAGTTATTCGATATAAATTGCATTATTCGGTCGAATAAATGCAACGCAGGTCGCAAAGAAGTACGACGTTAGATTTTATTTTTTTAGGATTTTTCCTAGCTCGGTATCCCCTACTCGCATGTTCTCTCGTCTTATTTTATTCATTTCTATGCAGATTCGCATGCAAATCAACCTTCTAAAGACCTCACACCCTATAAAAGTACACAGTATGAATCGAACCAAAACCCTCATTGTTTTGATCCTATAAGAATCAATGCCTAACCATGTGCGCCAACACGGAGTGGTGCAAGTCTTGTCGATTCGTAATTTAAAAAAAAAAAGAAACTGACAAACTATGCATTTGCTTGGCCTCATCCCTGCCTCAACCTCATGCTACTTGGTCCCTCCCTCAACTTCTTGCTCTTTACCCGCCTACGCCTCCTGTTTGTCCCCCCCCCCCCCCCCCCCCCCCCCCCCCATTTTTATTCCTTTTAGAGCCAATGCAATATCGTCGTTAATTTTCTCTTTTTGAAATGGGTACAACCTACTTGTAGATCATGGCTTGTTTCAAAGTTCACCTACTAAATTAAGTTGGAGCGAACGGTTGTGCAAGTTTGAGCTTAAGGTGCCATTAGATTTGACGGGACTTGATGATAAGCTTTTAAAGAAAGTTAGATTTGAATTGAGATTACACAAATTCCTTACATCATATGTTGCATCATCATCTGCTCCAGACCTTATCCATTACTTTGAGTGTCGACATGCTTCTATTGTCCGCATGAAACTCACCTGTCGCCAGCCTATCCAACTTGGCCACGAGAGCTCCCACTTGCAAGATGTTACTCATTTACCTTCAAGGGATCCTACCTGCTGGCGAAAACCATCACCCCAATTGCACCACCCACACACATGATCTCGTCTCTTGCAATCTCCCACTTGCACTCCACAAACACCACCTATTACCACCAAAAAGGATCACCGAGAGGCAACCACGTCGAGACATGGGATGTTGGAGTCCCCCTAGTTGCCAGGCTTACTCAAAGCTCTCAATTTTTCTGTTGCTACGTGTGTGTTGCAAGCTCCTTTCTGCTTACAAATTCTTTTGACCTTTAGCCAATTTTGTTGCAATGCTTGTTGAACCTGTAAATTATTAGCGCTAGAAATTAACATTTTAGAAGAGGAAAGTCGACAAAAGCATGAGAAATTAGGTGGCAAGGAAGTCGGCAAAGTTTTTTGTAGATCTCCTGGACAACAAATCGGCCAAGCTTGTGAGAGATGAAGGCAAGGCTCATGAGCAACCCATTGTGAGGAACTTTGCAAGGAAAGCATACAATAACCGCAGAAACCTCATTGGAGTCTTTTGTCAATATGAGCAACCTTGTTGATATAGGAATGGCCCTCGTGTTGGTGATCATAGATGGATGACTACACCTATCTGAGAGAGTAGCCGATATGAGCATGGGGGTAAGTAGGTGCATTTAATGTGGAATACCATAAATAGGGCCTCGAGGGCTATAATAGAATTTCCTCAACTGGCCTTTTGTAAAACCCAATCCTAGTGAGAGGCTTGATGGAAATAGTGGTTGGGTAAATGCAACGTAGTCCAAAAAGGGCTGGTTGTGGACGGCTGTGGACAATCGATGGCTTTAGAAGGACCCACAAGTGCTCTCAAAATGTAAGTTCATCTACTCCCATGTTTTGTGACTCTCATTTTATTTCAATACAAGAGGGAAGTTGGACTGGTATATGTGCTCAGGGAGGCCCAACATGGATACCATTAGTTGTATAATCCATTCGACCGCTATGTACAACTACATTTTCAAGATTTAATTGATTTTTCCCTGGTGAATAAAATAGCTTCAAAGTTACCTCCTCCATAAGCTCACTTTGTATGGCTCAAAATCAACCTTTTTTTTTTAAATCTTGTAGAATCTTTAAGTGGAATTACAATAGATCGAGGCATTTTCAAATTAATATACTAAAGTTTGAAGATTGCTAGAATTTTCCTTCCTACAAATTTTATGTTTAAAGATAATTTCAAAATTTGAATGTGGGATTACACTAAACCTTATTATGCTAAGAAGCCTCATAGCTTGAGACTCTACCTTAGAGGAGGCTCAAACTAGAGTTCAAGCCTCTAAGTAGCCTCTCAGGAGATGCTTGGACTTAACCTTCATTGTAAGGGACCTGAACTTGTGCTTCAATAGAGGTTGAAATTTAAGAATCTTGAGCCTCTACCTCGTAGGAGGCTCTAACTTAAGTTCGAGCCTCTCTAAGCATATTTGAAGGGAAGGATTTGAGATTAGTTTTAGAAAAGGTTTGAACCTCTTCTTTATGGACATTCAAATTTAAGTAGCTTGAGGCTTTACATTAGAGGATGCTCGAACTCAAGTTTGAGCATCTAAAAAGCCTCAAAGAGGGAGTCTTGGACTTGACTTTACAAAAGGCCATAACATTTTCTATAGTAAAGGCTCAAATTTAAACATTTTATGCCTATACCCGAGAGGAGGCTCGAACTCAAGTTTGATCCTCTTAGTAGCCTCAAAGAGAGAGTCTTGAACTTAACTTTAAATAGGCTCAAATTTAAGCAGCTTGCTACTCTATCGAAGAGGAGGCTCAAATTTAAGTTCGAGCCTCTTAACAAATTCAAAGAGAGAGGCTTAAACTTAACCTTAAATAGGATCTAAACATGTGCTTCAATAGAGGATCAAAATTAAGTAGTTTGAATCACTATCTTAGAGGAGGTTTGAACTTGAGTTCAAGCCTCTAAAAAACCTTGATTGGAGAGGCTTGAGCTTAACCTCAATAAAGACTTCAACATGTGCTTCAGTAGAGGCTTGAACTTAACCTCGGTAAATACTTGAACATATGCTTTAGTACAGGCTCAAATGATATTGCAAGATAATAAATTTCAAAGAAAGGCTTCCAATATTTCCACATATGATTTATACATTCATGTAATTCTATGCAAATACATTCATTAGGAAGGGAATGGGTTCTAAGGGGGTCTCTTTATTTTCCATGGGATTAAAAAGGAGATTATGGAAGGGGCAAATGGGTTGATGCCATGTGGACTGAAATGGTGGGTATGGCAGGGCCTAAAAGTAAGTGGTCAAACTTGTACTCTTAAAAAATACAAAGAGAAAATCTCTTATAAATTAAAAAAAAAGAACTTTTCTCTAAATAGCTGAGTAAAAACTAATCCTTTCTCTCTCTTCTGGCTGCCTGTTTCTCCCCCCTCTCTCCTAAAAGGGGTCCCCTCCAAAAACATGTTGATCATTCCCTCCCTCCCTCTCTACTATACCATCTCTCACTTCTCTTCACTTCACCTTGTTTCTCTTTCCTTCCTTTCAGTTTTCCCTCCCAAAATATCTGCAGCAAAATTTTGAACCTCCTTTCCCTCCTCAAGCTTACTGCATTCTTCAGGGCTGCATTCTCCTCAAGCTGAAGTTCTCCATTACTCCATGGGCTTCACAAAACACCTCTAGCTAAAGCTGAAGTCTATAGCATATCCTTCTGCTACATCATCCCTCTTTCTTTCCTCAACAGGTTTCTTGCTCCTCCATTAAGCTCTCTAGAGAGGATCTACTTACCTCTCAAGCTGTGCAACATTTCTTCCACATTAAGACAACAAGCAGGTGGAACAATATAGAAGTAAGTGGCATCCTTCACCTTTGTGTACCATCAAGATTCTTGCTCTTTATACAGCTGAGAACATGGATGTGAAATGTCTAATCATAAGTGTTTGTGTGCAGGTTGTGCCACTATTTCCCATGGAAATATAAGGTAATCAACGGCCTAGGAGTGTCATTGACTCCATTTCATGCAGCAATGTACAAGACGACAATGGATATTGGGTGACGATGGATTTAAAACGAATCATGTGGGTGACAATGCAGCCCAGCTCAAGAGGTTCACACAAGGTCTCAAGGAGACACATGGATTCTCAAGCACACCATTGGAAGGGAAGAATCATGGAGTTCAAGCAAACACAAGACGGCAAGAGGCTTGCGAAGGTGTAGCATGTGTATGCTGCTTCACAACTGAAGCTAGAGACAACAGTGGCTCCATCGAGGTTTCCTGCAAATTGTAATTTTTACTACTCTTGCAAGTTTTTCGGTTATCTATTTAGTATTTCTGCCTTGTGTGTTTCTTTTGATGACTGTAAGATTTCCATTGCTTTTTGTTCATGTTTATAGATGTTTTTCCATCCGATTTTGTAGAGTGGGAGCCAACAGAGTCCTTCATTGGACCTTTTGAGGCCATCCACACTGAGCTTGGCAAATTGATCTATGTTTGTTGTCAGTCCTCTGAGGTTGCCTCACATTTTTTTTTATGATCATACTTATGTCACACCTAGGCGAAATGGATATGGCAATCTATCTCTGGTTCACTCGCCAACCTTGGAGAGTTTGGAATGGCCTAAGCCAGACAGTGCCTTGATCGCAGCAACCAAAAGGAGAATCGAGGTGGATGTGCAAGCAGCAATGAAGTGCACCTATGGTTTCCATAAATCCACGATAACATGGTTTATGTCTCTTCATGTGTTTGTGTTTATATTTCGACTTTAGAGTGTTCACAGGACACCAACAATGTGGACTTGCAAAGGGGGAAGTGTGATCAATGGGTCTCTTGCAGCTAGATGGAAAACTAAGGTGGTCAACCACCAGGGAGATAGAATCAAGTGCTCTGTAGTTGCTGACAAGGTGGTGTTCAGATACCATATTGCAAAGCAAAGCTTGTCGATGGTCTTTCCCTATAGAAGATGGAAGCTGACGATGGGAGAATGGGAGGCACTAGACTCAGAGGTTGCTGCTAGAGAATCAGTTGACCTGCAAATACATCTCCACGACGATGTAGTGCACCACATTACAGTGATCAATGACTAGCATCTTAGTCACCTTCGCGAGTATCTTAATCTCAAATATACCTTTCCCAAACAATATTTCTTTGTAATCAATGAAAAGACTGTTCGTTCCAGGAAAGAGAAGAGCGTTCTATGTGAGAACATTCCGTTTCCGCGATGTGTTTTTGTAAAAGCTAGTAACTAACATGGATTTTGTCCACATTAATACATACGGTGTTTTGAATCTCGTTTTTGTGCATACTTGTTTATTCTCAGCTTGTTCAAGTTTTTTATTGAAACGTAAAATTTATTTGTTGTGGAGCACAAATGTTTTCAATGTTGGTGTCTTTCAATGCTTTGTCGCATGATTTTGTCTAAAATAAAAGTTTTAAGTTATTTTGACATTAATTTAAGTGCTTTTAAAAAAGTAACTTTGGGTATTTAAGTGACTTTCTAGTTTTTAAACTTCATTTCTCACATTCACAAAACTCTAGCTCTAAGCTCTCTTTGCATCTTCTTCGCGAACGAACCCATGGCAACATCTACAGATGCACTTCTCACACAATTAGAAAAGGTAGGACTTGCAGATCGAGCACATGAACTACTCAGTGTGTTCGAGGGGACAATTGACATGCAGGCCATTGCCAACCTTCATGCAGAGGCATTCAAAAGCTTTCTTGACTACATGACGCAGTACATGGAGGAATATTCCATAATCTTTGAGGGATCTGACACGGCATGGTTGCCAGCGGATTTCTTGAAGCATCTCTATGCGGCTAACAAAGAGTTCCGATTTTGCTTGTTGAGGTTTATTAAAGGCCTCACGAAATGGGACTTCAAGACAGAGGATGAGGATGATCTCATGGATTTGGGCATGGGGTGCATAGGCACCCAATTTATTTCATGGGACATGGTTCTAACATTACTTGTGCTTGAGGGCATGGACAAGGTAAAATCAAAGGAAAAGGTCGACCAAAGACCTCCTGTGACCATTGTGGAGGAATCAAATGAAGTTATCGAAGAGATAGATGAGCAGGCCGAAGCATCTATGGTACTCGTACTCATGCAAGATCCCAGCACCACTGAGGAGTAAGATCGAATGATAGAGGGAGATGAGGTGTTGGAAGAGATCCCGGACCTCCAAATTCTCACTTTGCATCTAGTGGTGGTGGATGATCATCAGTTTTTGTTCCTTGACGACATTGCCAAAACGTTAGGACTCAGAGAAGATGAGTCATTTGCAGTGCTTGCTATCTATGCGGGCATGAAGGATCCCAATGGGAAGGAAGAGAAAGTCACTTTTCAAATTGATTTCGAAGAGCAAGATATCCCAACAAGCCTCTCCTTCCTCCCCAGTGAAAATGAACAACAATTGGTGCAAGCAGTAGCAAGTACACTAGTAGAAATAAAATCACGTGACTCTTTCTATGAAAGTGTACCAGAGAGCGCATTTCATCCACACAAACCACTGATTGCAATTGGTAGAGATGATCGATCTAGCATTGATCTTACAAAGAAAAATCTTGAAGAGAGGGATGAATAAACTGAGGTAGATAAATCTAAACCTGGTAGAATTTCTAGTATTCCTTACTACATGTGTTAATATCAATTAAAATGCTTTGCAGATGGCTTATCATGTTGATAAGTTCGCAATGCATACTGGAGGTTTGCACAACGTCTGCATGGATAGAGATAGTTCTCTTTGGCACTACCTGAGCCATCTGGGGCCATTGATTCTTAGAGTTGCTCACACACAGTTCTCCAAGAATGGTTCTGCAGAGCTGCTAAAGTGTAAAGCATTAAGTCGCATACTTGCTGAAGATTCTCTCATCTTAAACGTCCACAAATGTATATTGGTGGACCTAGAGGCAGCATTGTATGCCTTTACAGGCAAACACCCAGGCTCGGTCGTCTCCCACTGTGCCTTGAGCCTAGGTCAAGGGTTGACAAACCCAGAGGAAATTGTAAAATCCCTTTGTGTCAAGTCAGCCATTTTTCTATTACCCAAAGATGTAATTCATAGAAAAACCAATCGACCATGATGTAATATTCGAATCAATAAAGAATAAATATTTTTGTCAGCATTCAGTACTTGTTTTTTTATTCATATTGTTCAATAATTTCCATTTTCGCCCGCCTAGGCACACACGTGCACAGAACCTCGAACATGCACGCACCGGGCGGCCGGGGGGAGCGTCTCGGAGATAATTTTGCAAAATGGGGCAACGGGGGGGGGGGAGGGGGCGTATGGGCTCAATAAGGGCATGTGACGCATCGGCGGCACCGGGAGGGGTCGGAGGGTGCAAAAAAATCCCCTGTGCTCCACGTCGCGCATGGAGCAATTCTGTCCATGCGCAACGTAGGCGTACGGGGTCAAGAAGGGCATGTGATGCATCGGCGGCACTGGGCGGGGTCGGAGGGTGCAAAAAAAGCCCCTGTGCTCCACGTTGCGCATGGAGCAATTCTGTCCAGTGACAGAATTGCTCCATGCGCAACGTGGAGCACAGGGGATTTTTTTGCACCCTCCAACCCCGCCCAGTGCCGATTGGACAGAATTTCTCCATGCGCAACGTGGAGCACAGGGGCTTTTTTTGCACCCTCCAACCCCGCCCGGTGCCACCGATGCATCACATGCCCTTCTTGACCCCGTACGCCCCCCCCATCACCCCGTTTCACAAAATTATCTTCGATACGCTCCCCCCGGCCGCCCGGTGCCTGCATGTTCGAGGTTCTGTGCACGTATGTGCCTCGGCGGGCGAAAAATGGAGCCATGGTGGTTAACTTAAATTTAACATATCCAACAATTCAAATACATATAAAAAACAATGTAAAAATTAAAATTGAACAATTGCTCGGAATGGTAGAAATTCGCCAGTTGATATTATAGAGAAAGATTACAAATCTCATGAAGAGAGAGTACATGGGATAAACTACATCTTGTGAAGGCATCCTTCATTTTTTAAATTTAGTGCTAAGGCTAAATCCATATTTTTTAAAGTTACACGCTTTGCATGTGCCATACAGGAGACGCCATCTTGAAAAAGCTACACCAAAATGTCTTCAGCGGCATCCTGTAAGGCCAGTAAAGCTGTGTGTTGTATTCTTGTAATGGAATCATTGTATTCATGTATCATCTCTCTCACCGCCCGAGAGAAGGACGCTTTGGATATGATTGGCTCAGTGCTCTTTTGGTATTTCCTGATCTCATGCATGGCCACTGTGCCTGGCCTCCATCTCCGCTTTTTTTGTGTTGTTGGTGGTGGTAAAGGAGCCGCCTGCCTAGCCCATGGAGGAGGATCATCTTTGTATTTTTTCCTCCTCTCCTCTTGGGTTTGCTGCTCTTGTGGTGTCACCTTGTCCCTTTTTCTTTTTGCACATTGCTTGGTTCTCTGGGGGATTTTTTAAGGCTTTGAGCTCCCAGCCTTTGCTTGTTAGGTGTCTTGAGCTCTATCTTTTGCCGCCTTCTTCTTTGCCTCTGCTCGTGCTTGTAAGTTGGCCAAATGAGATCTCTCAGCCTCAACTCTCTGCCTTTTCTCTTGCTCTCTCTGTCTTCCCTGCTCTTCTTGTACTACCAGGGCTTTTTTTTCAGCTGCCTCTTTCTTTTCCCTCTCCATTTGTCTTTTCCTCCTCTTGGCCTCTTTTGCTTTAGATACAGGGCCGCTTGGTAATACATTGATTACTCTTTCTTTGATTCGCCGTGGAAACTTTTGCGGTGTAGTATGTGGGGTGGCCTGAGCACCAGTGGTTGTGGCAGGAGGTGATGGCGGTGGATTTTGAAGCGGACCTCGATGTTCCTCTTCTATTTCTTGCGTTGCTCTACGAAGAGGTGAAATTAGTGGGGGACCTGGAAGAGGTGTGTGAGTGGCATGGGTTAAATCGTCGAGACCTCCAAATATGTGTCGCATGTTGCTTTCATCATCCGGATTTGATGGTTGGGGAGGCTCTTGGGTGTTTAGAGCAGGCTGGGGCACTGGGTTATCCACTTGTGGTCGAGGATGTGGATTTGAAGCCGTGGATTCTGCATGGATTTTCGGCTGTGTATTTTCTGTGGTGTGAGTGGTTGTGGTGGTATTGTTGTGCGTAGTGCCAGCTTGCTCATGTGAATCGTCCATGTAGTGCAAGATGTGAGTGCGTGTGCGTTTGTGCTCGAGTGGATCTTCTAGAATGTGCAAACAAGAAATGAACTTCAAGTTGTGCGTTTTGACTTATATAGTACTAAGTTTTTTTAAAAAATTAAAAACTCAATAATACCATTAAAAATCCAAAATAAAATTGTCGAACTTGTTACATGAAACCACTGAATGGGGTGTCAACAAATCACGTGGCATTACAATGTAAGCTCAATATTGGAATGCTTAGTGTCAAACATTTATTGATTTTCCACCCAACGTCTGCCATTTCGTCGCCTTGTCGCTAACCACCGTCAAAATTGATCTTTTGCACTAGAAGCATGATATGATTGCGATCGCCTCACGCTGAGCACTTTCTCTATTTTGCATTTCAAGATTCTTTGCACTCTAGTCTTCTTCCTTTCTCTTCCCGCTAAACTCTGTAGAACCAATTGAACATTTCGTGCATGGCATTGCTCTTTTTCCTCCCACCTCCATGCCTTGTACTTTTAAAATACATTGCTTTTGGTTGATAGTGTGAGCGTTCCATTCCTTGGCTACTCCAGATGCCCAATGAGCTAAATGTGTCGAGAAAAAATGATCTATGAGCAAAAAGAATATGTTGCAAAAATATAAACCTTTAGTTCAAACACTGATGTTTTTTTTAATCCAAAGACAAAGTGTTCAACCCACCATGTAATGTATTATGTGTGTCTCCCCCAAGGCATCCACTATTTGCACTGTGAAACTATTGATTACAAACTTTAAAGTGGATATCTCAGCAGAAGTTAGATTTTCCTTTTCAAGCAAACAAAAAATATAATCTACAGAGTGCCACACACGAGCACGCTTAATTCCTAGGGCTACTTCGTTACCCCTGTAGGTGGTAATGTGACACACCTTTTTCCACAATTGAAACTCATTGGGACTTTGAGAGTTAGAATAGTCTGAAAGCATATGCCTAGCTTTACTACCACCCATACATATTTTATTAGGACGATCCTGTGTACTTCTAGATGCCTTCCTATCCTTTGATAGCTCTACTGCACCGCCATGGAGGCCAATGCTTGATAGAATAGATTCAAGTTCTTTGATACACTCTTCCCTTCTTTCTGTAGGCTGTGGATCATTAGAAACTTGGCAAGAATTCATAGACGGGCATGAAGAGTACACACAAGCACATTTATCAGAGAAATCGGTAGAATAGGATCCCAATTTGGATCATCCATGTCACGATTAGGGGGTATACTCTGGTTACAACTGAGAATACCTTGAAACCACTGTTGGAGTGCTTTACCCACTGTTTGTGTAGTGGTCACATCTTTCGCAGAATTGAGTGCATCTTTGCCACCCTTACCCTTACCCTTACCTTTCGCAGAGTTTTGACTGTAGCTTTGCCACCCTTACCCTTACCCTTGCCCTCAATTACTAATGAGACTTTATTGTGGCAGCAATAAATGCATGGAAAGAGGGTCATTGCCCCTTGCTTGCATCCTCACATACACTTGAGAGTTTTCAAGTCTCTTGCCAAATGCCACTCCACTTGGAACGTACCTAGACCTGAAACCTGCAATAATTAAATTTTTTTGTTGCTGCGAGTTGCGTTTCTTGTTGTTTCCGAATGACGTCAACAATTGGGGTGTGATTAAAATACCATTTGAGAGACTCGTGTGTCTCATGTGGGAGATGAAAAGCTGCCAGCCACCAAATATTCTTCTCCGATTGAATACTTAAACAGGTGTTTTCCTTCTCGCTGGCATTTAGCTCAACATCAACGCCCACCAAGGCTCTGTTCATAAGCGTGACGCTTACCCTTTCGAGCCGTTGACCTTTGACAATCTGGCACTCATCAAGCTTTATCACAAATATAACTTTGCCATCACACTCTTCCTGTGTCAACCCATAAAATTTGATCATTGACTCCTGGAGCTTCAACAAGTCAACATAGACATTATTGAACTCGTTGTAACGAAAAGATTTGTTCTCTTCTAGTGGTAGGACATCCTTCACATATTGAAATCCACCCAACAAGCTTGCAACATTATCATTGGCGCACCTTTTTGCGATGCTAACACTGTAAGGCATTGGCAGCAACCTAAACAAGCCTTTTTCTCTGTGACCTAGTGTGAAAAGCCTATACAAAGCTTCATAGGCCTTGAAACTTATTCATGCGCTGTCACACACCTCCATCATCTCCTGAGGTGAAACAATGTTCTTCAGCTTAGTGACATACTTCTCGTGCAAAACTTTAGCAATGCCAGCATTGGATGGCTCATCGAATCCTCCACCAACTCCTTTGGTTTGATGATATGCTGTAGCAGAGTATGTCCGATTGTTTCAGCATTGGACTTGATTCCCATCATCGTCCGAACCAAGTTCCTACATATTGAAATAATATTACAACAACCTACAAAAAATGTAGAAAATTAGAAGCTTACATTTGTATTCCCACAGAGTTTGACGGATACGTTTCTTTCGAGATCCACCACTTGAAGATAGCATAGACATCGCATGTCTCTTGCACTTGCGAATGTGATAGCCCAATGGAATGTGTGTGAGATGATCGATTTGCCGACGCATATTACGTGCAGTGTGTTGTAGCTTAACATAATTGTCTAGACGACGCTCTTGCTCCATTTTTTGATGCTTTGCCTTTGTAATAAGCTTTGACATGTCGTCATTAAGCTGCTTCATCTTCTCATTGGCTTCCTCTCTGACTTGCTGAATGTCTTTCACGTACTTCTCTTGCAATGAAGAATAGGCAGCAGAGAGATTTTTTTTCCTTCCCTTTCATTGAAAAAAGTTGAATGTAATCTCCAGCAGTAGCCAAACAGTCCGTCTCTCCCATCTCCAATAAATTGCAGTAACTGAGTGAAATTACGAAAAGGCGGTGATGCATTGGTCATTGGATCACAAGGGTAAATATGGCTATCAACCCATAAGTTGATTGCCTTGCATCCATGGTTTCATAGCTGGTCTCCAGCATTGGGATTAGATGTGCCAATTCGCACAGTTGCATACTCCTGCTCTAAATCAGCATTTAATTGATATCATTTTGATTTGTTAGTAATATCTTGCAGTGGTGGGGGATTGAAGGACATTGTGTTAATTAATCAAGAAAATTAGTGAGAATGTGTAATGGTGACTGCTACAAGTAGGTGAAGGTGGCTATGGAGGAAAGAAGTGGAGAGTACTCAAAGTTAAGAGAAAAAGATTATGTTGTGGAGGGAAGAAAGAGAGGAAAGAAGTGGAGAGTACTCAAAGTTAAGAGAAAAAGATTATGTTGTGGAGGGAAGAAAGAGAGGGAGTTCAGCTCAATCTCCTTTGAATTTGAATTGTTGATCATGATTGTAGAGAGAGAAATGCTGCAGCACACAGAGGTAATGGAGTTTTCCATTGCACTTAGCTGGAGCTGGAGTGGGAGAAGCATGAGAGAGAGAGAGAGAGAGAGAGAGAGAGAGAGAGAGAGAGAGAGAGAATAAAGAAAGAGAGAGTGGGAGAGGACAGATCTGCAACCTTGGAGGATCTGCACTTTTTCAGAAAGAGACAACCAAGAATGTTCCTTAATGATTGGAAGAGGAAGTGACATGAGAGAAAAGGGGGGAAAGAGAGATAGAGAGAGAGAGAGAGAGAGAGAGAGAGTTGTCTCACGTTTTAGAGAAAGAATGTGAAAAATCTTCTTTTTTTGCCAGGGGCTAAAAGGTGCCTCCTTTAATGAGTTCTAAGTGAGAGAGAGTGTTTTATATGTTAGAGAGAGAAGAGGGGTGAAAAAAAGACATTTGAAAATTCATTTACCCCCCTCTCTTTTGGGTTACTAAATAAACTATTTTCAAATTCAAAATATGGAAATGGCTTTTCTAAAAATCTCAGCATATGCTTTTTGCACTCTCTTTTAGGCTTGGTCAAACTTGGCTTAAGATTTAAGCATTCCCTTAAACTGCCAAATAAAGAGGCCCTCCTATACCCCATTCACTTCCTAATGTCATATGATTTTTGAACAAGTGTTAGCAAGGGCTAACACAGGCTACACCGAATATGCATTAAGCGGGAGATATGCTATGGAAGTGCATAATGTTTCCTACTCACTTTGTATAAGTCTTGGGCACATTGGGAGTTCCAAAGTTGTATATGCTACTTAGAGAGCTCAAACTTAAACCCATAGTAGAAGGGATTGTGGTGAAAGCCTTTATAAGGAAGCCTTTATGCAAGGAGGCTTCATTCTTGAGTATCCACTCTTGAGGATCCACTTTTGAGAGCTCTCTCTCTCTCTCTCTCTCTCTCTCTCTTGAGTGTTCACTCTATGGATGGCCTAGCCTTGAGCTTAATGTCCATGCTTAAGAGTTTAGTGCTAATCCATTTTAATTAGAGAAGATTTGATTAATCTAATCCCTATTTTACACCTTAGTCTTATCTTCTCTACAATTCATTATGTCATGAAGTAGTTTTACACTCTCATTATTCTAGATTTGAGAGAGGTAATTACTTCTTGCTTTGATCTTAACTCTCTTCTTCCATAAGTATTTCAATTAGTTGATGACTTCTCTAATTATCTTGATTAGTGTAGTGTGTGTGCACTCTTTGTCATGTCATTAGAGTTTGTGCCAATCTGTGTGCTTAAGTGTGTGAAGGTTTAAGAGCCTTGAGCTCAATCCCACTTGTGTGTGATGTGACTAGAGTATCTTGGTTGGCATGTGATGATTGGGAAAGCCAACTTTAATGCAATTAGCGTGTGCTTTGATCATGGATGTTTGTCTTGACTGTGTTCTTGTGACTACATAATATTGGCAAGTCGGAATTCGGTGGGCTTGATGTGTGCAGGAGTTGATTGATTAGTGATTAGAGTATGATTAGAGTTACTCTTGCCATGACTAATCTCTAGTTGCATTGGCGAGGTATTCTCTTGAATCCTTTATTTTGATGCATCCTATGACGCCCGTGCCTCAAAGCCCTAGCCGGGTTGCCGATCCACGGATTGATAGTTTTGTGTGGGTTGCGATTAGGTCATTGCTACAATGCCTCCCAACATTTGGCGCCGCTACTGGGGATTGATAACCTAAGCTAGTGAGAGTAGGATGTTTAGAATACAGTAATTTTACTACTAATTTCTCGGTTTTTGAGCATGTGTAACTCAATTTTGGTTTGGTTTGATGATGTTGTGCAAGTAATTGAAGCTAATTTTGAGTTGTGAATACCCCAAACCCCAATTTCACTAATTTTACACTAACCGTTACTAACTTTCCTTCATTTTCATGCTAATTGTACTAATTTCATGCTCATTTTTACTAATTTTTGACTAACTTTGCTAACCCAACCGCTAAAATTTGAAGTGTAATGTATGTTCAATCCCCTTGTAAGAGATGGAATTATCATTCTAATCAAGTTAATTGTGCTAATTTATGCCTAATTTGATGATTTGAGTGCTTGATTTTTGGTATGCAATGGTCAATTTTGGAGCCGATTTGATGGTGCATAGCAATGATGCGTCTTCGTGTGGAGCAAAAGAATAGTTTGGAGTGTGATTACGGTGTAAGTGCACTCAATTGCTCATGTCAAATCGTCATTGATTAATGTGGTTCAATGTGTGGCAATTATTTGCTAAAATTAGGTGTGTAAATCAATTGACCTCCACTTTGCACCTAATTTGATTCACTTAGAATGAAATTGATGGTCAATTTTGACTAATGAATGATGTTTATTTCAGGATAATGCTTAATTCTCATAAAAAATTCATGTGTGTGCATAAAAATCATTGTGTGTGTAATGCATCAAAGAAGGAAAAAAACTGCCAAAAATTTCAAGTGGGTGTGCACCTAATCTTGAGTTTTGTGCATGCATAGAAATTGATGGAATTGATGATATGTGAGTGTGCAATCATGTAATTGATGTGTATGCTAGGCTAATTCAATCATTGGATAAGCCTAATTACCAAAAAATTGGGCAAAATTTGAGTGTGCGCATCCATCCAAGACCACTTGATTTTCAATAATTGATGGTCAATTAGGGCACCTAAATGATTTTTGATTGTGAAATGTGCATGCAAAGTGTGTGCAAACATTAGGTATAAGCCTAAATTCATTGCCAATTGAGCCAAATTTGATCTTTTGTGCTTAATTTTTGAGTGTGTGCATTGCTTGATTGGGTCAAAATAGTGTTAAGTTTTTAGAAATCAAGCATGCACGCATTCACTTATGTTTGATTGAGTTTGCAATTTGAGCATTACAATATGAAATTGATGGAATAGTTGCATAAACTTTTGGCCTAAATTTTAGTGTGTGTGCCTACTCAATGGCATGTGCAATCCAATGAGTGAATGAATAATTGGTATTTTTAACCAACTATGACGATTATTTGGCCACATAATTGATGTTTTATCACAAATTGGCTTTGGGAATTGAGATAGATCACTCAATTGATGCTCAACTGTGGAATAATTTAATGAATTGCCATGGTAATGATTGATCAATGTGATGAACATGGCAATTTTGCATTCATATGTGTGCTTAATTGTACCCAAAAATCACTCAAGTTTAGACATACAAGCCAAGATGACAGATCCGACAGGGTTTGGATGATTAGGGCTTTGAAATATGAGCATTTAATTTTGCGATGATTTTTTTAATTAAAAAAAAGGATTTGAATTGACCATGTTTTGTGCCAATTGGGTTTGCCTAATTGTGGAAGTGATGAGCAACCCACGATGAAATGAGTGAAAATTTAGTTTGGTTTGGCAAATTGGAAGTATTGAACTACATTATGTGTATACAATGCATGATTTGAAGTCACTTTTGGATTTTGTATTCATTGTTTTGAAAGAACATTGGGCATCAAATTATCTATGGCTTCATAATTGGAGAAAATTGCAAAAAAAGTGTATGTGCTTATGTACATTGATGCCAAATCGATCATTTGTGAGTGCTTGACAAGCTATGGTAGATATTTTTGAGAAATCATTTTGATGATTAAAAAAAGAACCAAACAATTGACACAACCTTCCTTGATCGTGAGAACCTCCTCTTAAGAGGTTAATAAATTTTAAAAAATGAAAAGTAAAAATTCAATGAGCATGCTTGGGCCAATTTTGGTGCTAGCGAAACGAGACACACACACACACATGTCATAACTCGAGCTCCTGTCGGGATTTGCTCCAGGCCTCTCTCTGCCTTGGCCCATTATTGGCGCATCCTCACACACCCACATACTTGCTTCAGGCCACTACCCACCACTTGACACCACACACACACACACTTGCTTGGAATATTGCCTACCTTGAGAATCCTACCAATGATGGTGCTGCTCGTTGGACCCACACATACACACACTGCATCCCATTTCAAACCTGTCGAATCAGTGCCGGATTTCACACCAACATAAATACACACACACTACTCGCTGCCACCTGCCTGGCTTGGACTCATTACATCTTGGCAATCATGCACACACACTTGTGCCATCAACACACATAACATCTGACCTCACTTGCGGATTGCATTAACTCGCGGCTTGCTCCTGGCCCACCCTCTCTCGCTGCTGAGCTGATCTCGCTCACCCTCCTCTACTCCTCCTGAGTCTAGCGGCGTGTTGACCCGCAGCATCTCGCAGACGATAGAGATTCTTCAACCAAAAAAAAATCACTCATAAGCCGTGGTTCCCAGTGAGACCTCTCAAATCGGTGGTAAGTCGCCAAGTCTAGGATTGGGACAAATGTCACCTAGCTTACCCACAAAACCAAGCAGTTCAGACAAAAATGGAATTGATCTTAACATTGAGTCAAACCAAGTTGCATGGGAGGAATGCTTGGGCTTGGATTGAGCGGATCCGCAACTTAACTTAGAAAGAAAAATATTTTTTCTCAAAATTTGCAATATTTTTGAACTTGGAATGATTTGTGCTTCATGAAGCCTCCATATTTTTGCATTTCCAAGTGGTTGAGTGTGACAATGTTACGAACCTAAATCAATTAAGCTCTTTCAAGTGTTACCGACTTATGTTTGTAAATGATCATTAAAATGTGGGTTTGCAATTGAGTCTAATGTGGTGTGTGGTTTGATCAAAGCTAGTTCATGTATGTACGCTTCACTTTTGAAAGCCACCACCAAATGATGCATTGATGCCTGGTCAAGAGTGTGCAATAAAATTTGAATTTGACATTGCTTGTACCTTTTAGTGCTTGAATTGAATGCAAATACCTTGCATAGCACTAAAAGGTATGCTATGCAAATACCTTGCATAGCACTAAACTGAGTTTTTTTTTACCATGGGAGAGCATAATCATTTTGAGTTTGTGATTGAACAAGACACTTTTCCTTGAATTGAATGCAAACCGTGCATAGAACCAAAATGGATCTTGTTTGATGGCCAAGAGAGCATTAAACTTTTGGGCTTGTGATTGAGCATGCTTTTAGTGCTTCTGTTAAATTTCCATATGCTTAAGAGCACTAATGATTGAGCTTCTTTTGAAGGGTTGCGGACAAGCATGTGATTTCATTGATCCAAGAAGGGGTCGTCATTGTAAAATATTGCAAAACTTGGCTACTTAGAGCCATTCCAATTCTTTGGATTAAAAGTTGTATACATGCTAGCTCATAGCTTGCTCTAAAGTGAAAATGTTTCCATTTGAGCTAGTGTTTACCCAGCATTTTTGAGAGCTTTCAAGTACAAAATTTGGCTATTGAGAGCCATTCATTTCTCATTCCAAAAATTGAAGTCGTCTCTAGCTCATAGCTTGCTCTTAAATTAAAAATTTCATGTGAGCTAGTTGTTAGCCAAATTTTTGGAAAGCTTTAATGTAAAATTTGGCTTTCAAGAGCCACTTCATTTCGTCAAAGTTGCATTATTTTTCAGCTCTTGGCTTGTTTTTAATTCCATATTTCATTGAGCTAGCACTTAATCAACTTTTGAATGATGCATGAGAGGTTGTAAAAATTTGAAATTTTGTTTATGTAGAAGCATTTTCTCTCTCTCATTGTTGATATGTATGTATAAATTTGCTCCAAAGAGCATCATGTGCATAATCAAATGCACTTTTTCCCCTTGGGTTTTTTCCCTTTGGTAAATTTGGGTATGCAAGGCCCTAGCTTTAGGTTTTCATTAATGTTTTTTGTGTGGCTTTCAATAAAAGGCCTTTTGAACTTGTGTCTACACTTAGCTTCAAAAATCTTGGATTATAATAAAAGGATCAAGAGACTTCTCTACAAAGGAGATGCTTGCTCAAGGATGCACAAAGAGCATGAATATGTGTATTCCTTCCATGATTTTTCTATTTTGTTCATCTCTCCATTCTCTATGCTTGGCTTAAGTAATTTTTGCTTCTAAGCTATGGTTGTTTCATATTCAAAACCTAGGCATCCTAAAGTTTCAACCCTTTGCTTTGTGAATATTAAGTGATCAAAAAAATTTGGTTTTATGTGTGCTAATCACAGGTAATTGGCCTTGACCTTAGGTTCATGTAGGTTCATTGCTCATTAGTCATAAACTCTTAGTGATAGTCTTAATACTCCATTCATTTTTAGCATGACCCAAGGCTATGATTAGGCTTTAGTGGTTTAGTCTAGTTTCCATAAACATCTCATGTTGGAAGAAACAAATAAGTGCCAAAAGAATGAAACAATGAAGCAACAAAGTGTTAAGAAAAAGTAGCAAAAATGCTACTAGACACATGAAAAGAAAATTTATGTGTTATGTTGTGTCCATGTGAGGCCTAGCACCTTATTAGCACTTGGCAGGCGAGGGGAATCACCTTGGCTCGCTTAGTCAAGGCCCTAAACCGATGCCTTGGGCTTATAGGGGTAAGCCATTGCCTTGGTAGCCTAGTAGGCTTTTGGAACACCTTCTAGCTTGAGGGTTCAAAGAGCCAAAAGTCGCACATAGACTTGCATTGAGGTGGTAGCCTCGTGATGTGTTTTAGTTTTTTCAATGAATGACAAAAACAAAACTTTCATGAGCTTCAAAAAAGATGTGACAATGTACTAATAGATTAGGAGCTTTTTTATAGCCCATAGACATGATAGACTTGAGTGACTTATTAAGATTGGTCACATAGTTTTTAGGCTACTAGGTTATGAACTTGCATTAGCCTAAGGTCTTAACTGATTTCTTGTGTTTCATGCATAAAAATGAAATTTCATGTGGTTTAATCTTCATGATAGCTAGGCATTTTTTTGCTTTATGTGATTAGTTTTTTACTACAATTCACCCATCTTTTAGAAGCAAAAAATTCACTTTGCATTATTGTTCATTGTATTGCAAGTTTTTATCCTTGTTGGCCTTTGATGCTCATTACTCGTTCTTATTTTTTTAAGCTCAACATTTCTTCCATGGACTTGCTTTCTACCATGGCACTGTGTTTTGCTTCACCGACACACGAGGACGTGCGCCAAATTAGGAAGGGCGGAATGTTAGCAGTGGCTAACATAGGCTACACCAAATATGCATCAAGCGGGAGATATGCTATGTATGTGCATAATGTTTCCTACTCACTTTGTATAAGTCTTGGGCTCATTGGGAGTTCCAAAGTTGTATATGCTACCTAAAGGGCTCAAACTTAAACCCAGAGTAGAAAGGATTGTGGTGAAAGCTTTTATAAGGAAACCTTTATGCAAGGAGGCTTCATTTTTGAGTATCCACTCTTGAGGATCTACTTTTGAGAGCTCTCTCTCTCTCTCTTGAGTGTTCACTCTATGGATGGCCTAGCCTTGAGCTTAATGCCCATGCTTAAGAGGCTAGTGCTAATCCATTGTAATTAGAGAAGCTTTGATTAATTTAATCCCTATTTTACTCATTAGTCTTATCTTCTCTACACTTCATTATGTCATGAAGTAGTTTTACACTCTCATTATTCTAGATTTGAGAGAGGTAATTACTTCTGGCTTTGATCTTAACTCTCTTCTTCCATAAGTATTTCAATTAGTTGATGACTTCTATAATTCTCTTGATTAGTGTAGTGTGTGTGCACTCTTGGTCATGTCATTAGATTTTGTGCTTAAGTGTGTGAAGGTTTAAGAGCATTGAGGTCAATGCCACTTGTGTGTGATGTGATTAGAGTACCTTGGTTGGCATGTGATGATTGGGAAAGAAAACTTCAATGCAATTAGTGTGTGATTTGATCATGGATGCTTGTGTTGACTGTATACTTGTGACTTCATAAGATTGGCAAGTTGGCGGACTTTAGTGGGCTTGATGTGTGTAGGAGTCGATTGATTAGTGATTAGAGTATGATTAGAGTTAGTCTTGCCATGGCTAATCTCTACTTGCATTGGTGAGGTATTCTCTTGAATCCTCTATTTCAATGCATCCTATGATGCTCGTGCCTCCAAGCCCTAGCCGGGTTGCCAATCCACGGATTGATAATTTTTTGTGGGTTGCCATTAGGTCATTGCTACAATGCCTCCCAACAACAAGGGGTACACGTCAATGCCATAACCAAGTGATCACAAAAAAATGCTAGATAAAACTACACAATATTACTAAGATTTCAAGTATCCTCTATTGAAATGGGACTTCAAAGTGATTTGTATCTATTCTTGTGATCTTAAATAAAGCCTCCACACCACTAGCATAATAGCTTATCGTCATGGAAGATGTTTGATTCTCCCTATGCCTTCCGTGAGGTTGAATCATAATGCTTACTTTTTGAGGGAAGAACATGAATGAAATTTTTGATGACAACTCTCTTTAGAACAGTTTTGAAGGAAATCATTGCATCCCTCTCACTTATGTAGCTGGCTCAGATAGTCTTTTTAGCTATGCACTAAACTCCTAGCTTTTGCACGACCTCTATAGGGATGATTGCCCATATTGATCACCCCTTGCACTCCATAATCAACTCAAGGAGCTTAGTACCTTTTTACTTGCTCTTTGATTCTTGTAAATTTTTTTATAGCTTCTCAATACTCTTCTCGGCAGGACATCGATGATGAATGTTAACATTGCGTGAAGAAGAAGAAGAAGAGAGAATAGCCGATGCGTGCTTCAAATGAGAGGAAATGGCTTCCTAAAGGACTTTTCCCCAACACTAGGAGGATTAAATAGCTTTTTATTTTCTCAAAGTGAATGATTTTTAGTCTCTAGCCATCCCCAACAAGACACAAGTTCTTAGCACCCAATATATAGTAAGCTATCTCATCCACTTTTGCAATCATATCTTCCATCACCACTTTTATGTTGTTCCTCTTCTTTCAACTTATTCTCATGCTCAATCTCTTTTTGGATATCTTTGTTGATGAAAGAAAACCCATAGAATATTTGAATGGTTACTTTTTTGTTTCTCCTTATCTGCAATCTTGCTACAGCTACTGTCAATTACTATTGTGGTTGAGAGAGAGAGAGAGAGAGAGAGAGAGAGAGAGAGAGAGAGAGAGAGAGAGAGAGAGAGAGAGAGAGAGAGCTCATGAATAAACATGAAGCTGAATGCCATGTTCAACGATTTATTGAGGCTTTTGGCCAACATTTCCTGCAGCATCCTACTGGTCTCTCTTCTAGGGACAATGCTTTTGTGTGCCAAAAAGCATGACCTTATTATTAAAATCAAGAACAATCTTGTATCCATGAGACTGGGATCAAGGGCAATGGCCTATGTCATGCTAAGCGGCCAATTCCTAGGCCTTCAATCGACAAAAACATATTAGGCTCACCAAGTTAGAAAACATGGACATTGTTATAATTGGGAATGGAGAAGTAGTATGTGAAATAGGAAACTCTTCTAATATTCATGTCTATGAATGCTCTCACCCATGTGAAGGTCTCGTGTAAGGCCACATGCATTTAAGGTGCAAGAGTCGGTGAATGATTGGAGAAAGGCCTTCCCTTGACGTCTGCCTAAAGTAGCCCATACATTTTTGTTGTTGGTGTATCCTACAACCAACATGTCCAAATCGATAGCATTTTGGAGAGGACAATCTCATCGTGAATCATCTCACCCATGTGCGTAAGGCCACATGCCTGCAAGGTGAAAGGATAGGTGAATTCCTTGGGTAAAGTAGCTCATAGAATCCTTGTGACATGGTTTGTCATTATTGGCATATCTTGCAATCAATATGTTCCATATGATGACATTCTGAAGAGGATAACCTCATCGTGAATTTTCTCACACATATGAAGGTCTTTCTTGCGTAAGGCCACATGAGTGCAAGTAGGGAATTGATAATTATGTGACCACGTGATTTTTTTTTTAATTACCATGTGTTTTCATCATATTCACATAATTACACTTTACGTGATCACATTTAGGCCGATGAATGGTGACCTGATAACCCACCAAAAGCCCATTGGGCTATTTTATTTTTTGGGCAAGCCCACACCAACGGGTCTGCCAGGATGGAAAAAGCCAGGCAAAACTATCAATTTGGGTGATTTTTGCCGATTAATAGGAAGGTCATGTGAATATTTAACATGAACACGTGTTTTCAAAAGTGATCATTCAGATTTATTAACATGATCACATGCTTATGGTCACGTTAATGAAACATCTGCCTGTAAGGTGCAAGGATATGTGAATGCATTTGGAGAAAGGCATTCCCTTCAATACCAATTAAAGCACCTCAGAAATTACTCACCAAAATGGTTACCATTGGAAACATATCCCAAAACACTAGTGGAGAGTATTCACTAAGGTTAGCAATAAAAATCTACTCATATTGACAACCAAACAAGTGCTCAATCCTGTGTTGCATGCTCATTGGTTTCTTTTGGGGGGGTTCGTAAAGGGGGCCACTCACTGGGTTGTTGCAAAAAGGCATTGTGAGGTAGCCCTTGAGGCACTCTCTCTCTCTCTCTCTCTCTCTCTCTCTCTCGCTCACTCACACACACACACACACACACACACACACACACACACACACACACACACACACACACACACACACACACACACACACACACACACACATGCTCTAAAGAGCATTGTGTGTAAGAAGGCAAGGATTTCTTGTCGAGAGACGTTCGAGAGAGGAGTGTAGCTGTTTTAGAGTAAATGGTTAGGATAGAGCTATGGCAGATCGGTGCGTGTGTTTGTGGGGGCCAAACACAATAGTGTTAGGGTTATGAGTCCTTATTATTTTATGTAGAATGAATGGTCAGTGTTAGTTCCTGGTTAGAGTCTCCAGCCGCCCAACACTTAGGCTCAGCACATTGAGCTTTACCACCCAAAAACCTCCCACTCAAAGGACAATGTGCCTTTAAGCTGGGGTGCAATGTATATATACATGCAATGCAGGTAGACAATGACCATGATCATCTACCCAATGCCCATGAGTGCCCGACAATGAGGAAACCTCTCTGAAGGTAAGCCCTTTGTTAGGAGATCAATAGGATTCTCAGTGGTGTGAATCTTGGCAAGCTGCAATCACTTGTCCTCAAGCACCTCACGAATGAAGTGATACTTCACATCCACATGCTTTGTCTTTGCATGAAACACTGGATTCTTTGCCAATTGTATAGACCTTTGGCTATCACAATGTAACACAAGCATCTCATCATTGATTCCCAAGTCTCCCACCATCTGACCAAGCCATCTAGCTTCCTTGCCAGCTTCTGAAGCTACAACATATTCAGCCTCTGTAGTAGACAAGGTAACACAATCTTGCAAACGAGATCGACATGAAACTGCACCTCTAGTGAATTCAGAAACATAGCGTGAAGTGGACCTTCTCTTGTCCAAGTCTCCTGCATAATCTACATCTGTGTAACCCATTACACATGCTTCCTTTCTTCCAAAGCAAATGTTCATGTCTTTTGTACCATTCAAATATTTCATAACCCCTTTCACTGCCTCCCAAGATTTCTTGCTTGGATTTGACACATATTTGCTAACAACTCCCACTACAAAAGCAATATCAAGACGTGTAGCAATCATAGCATACATCAAACTTCCAACTGTAGATGAATAAGACACTTGCGCCATTTCAGCCTTTCCTCTTTAGACTTAGGGAAATCTTTTTTTAAAGGTTACATATATGGAGGCAATGGAGTACTCAATGCCTTTCCCTTCTCCATATTGAAACGCTTGAGCACTTTAGCAATGTACTCAGCTTGAGATAAATAGACCAATTTCTTGCATCTGTCTCGCTTAATGCGCATGCCAAGGATATGGCTTGATTCACCCATGCCTTTCATTTCAAAGTTTTCATGTAACTCTGACGTCAAGGATGAAATCTCATCCCTGCATTTCCTGACAACTAACATATCATCCACATAAAGGACCAAAATCAACAAACTACCATGTTTGGCTCGCTAGCGTAGAGGCAATGGTCCATATCACTATGTTTATAGCCTTGAGAGAGCATGAACGAGTAGAATTTACTATACCACTCCCTTGATGATTCTTTTAGACCGTAAAGAGTCTTTTCTAACTGACACACTAAGTCTTCATTGTCCTTCTCAATAAAACCTTCTTGTTGTTGCATATAAACTTCTTTTTGAAGATCACCATGCAAGAACGCCATCTTGACATCCATCTGGTCAAGTTCCATATCATCTTTAGCAACCAATGCAAGTACACACCGTAGAGTAGTCATCTTTACAACCGGAGAAAAGATCTCATCAAAGTCAATACCCTACTACTACTTAAATCCTTTACCAACAAGTCGTGCCTTGTACTTGGGTTTATTATCATGAGGTGTAATTTTTTGCTTGTATACCCATTTGCATGGTAATGCCTTTTTACCTTTAGGCAACCGAACCAACTTCCAATTTTGATTCTTATCAATGAGTCCATTTCTGATTGCATAGCTTTCTCCCACCTCGCCTTGTCATCCATTGACATGGCTTCCTTATAGCAGGAAGGGTCTGTGCAATCTGTTATCATAATGTAGTCCAATGAGGGAGTAAATCTATCACAAGGCCTTGAAACTATTGTAGACCTTTTAATAACTGCTTGAGCTGATTGTCCCTCAACAACATCTTGTACTACAGGAGGATTCTGTACTTGTTGTCTGACATTAGGCACTTCATCCCTATTGTGGGCAATTCCTTCTTCTTGGAAGATAACTCTCCTGACCTCCACTATATGCGCAGGCTTCTTATGCATCTTTTCTTTATTGAAGTATACATCATTGTTGCGAACTATCTTTTTAGCTTCAGGATCCCATAATCGAAATCCCATCTCACTAGGATTGCCATAGCCAAGAAATATGCATTTCTTTGACTTAGGAGCCAACTTGCTTCGAAACTCCTTTGGAACATGGCAATATGCTTCACAGCCAAAGACTCTAAGATGCTTGTAAGAAGGTGGCTTCCTAGACCAAAGCTCTTTAGTTACCTTCTCATTTAAAACCTTGTTAAGAGATCTATTAATAAGATGGACAGTAGTTGCTAACGCTTCCGCCCAAAATCCATTAGGCAACTCTGCATTAGACAACATGCTACATAACTTCTCTTGTATGGTACGGTTCATCCTCTGAGCAACACCATTTTGTGGAGGGTTATATGGAGCAATCAACTCTCTTTTGATGCCTTTGGAATCACAAAAAATTTGAAAGGCTTTAGTGACATACTCACCACCATTGTCTGACCTTAAGCACTTGACTTTCTTGCCAGACTGATTCTCCACTAATGCCACAAAATTTTGAAAATTTGAAAGAACTTCATCCTTCTTCCCGAGAGGATATACCCACACTTTCCTTGAGAATTCATCAATGAATGTAACAAAGTACAATTAACCTCCCATGGATATGTTAGGCATAGGTCCACACACATTTACTATGCACTAACTCTAACGGCTCACTTTTTTGAGAGCTTCCCCTTTTGTATGGTGACTGTGTTTGTTTACCATAAATACAATGTTCACAAACTAAAAAGTCTGAGAAATTGAAGCCAAGAACATAACCAAAACGAGACAAGATTTTCATTGCCTTTTGAGACATAGTTGGCACAAAGAAACACTTGGCTGCTTGGTTACACAAATTACATAGTTTTTAACATTGGATACATGTAACATGTTCAAAGTCCTAGACGTTGAACCATGTGCTACCACTAAAGAGCCTTTGGTGATCTTCCACGAACTATCACCAAATGTGCAGTAATATCTTGCGTCATCCAATTGTCCTATACTAATCAAGCTTTTGGTAAGCTTTGGCACATGTCTCACATTCTTGAGCATGAATGAAGAACCATTATGAAATTTCACCTGCACATCACCGACACCAACTATGTCACAAGCAAAATCATTGCCAAGACAAACAAGACCTTTACGGGCTGCATCATATGTACTGAACCAATCTCTATGAGGAGTCACATGAAACGATGCACCTAAGTCAATAACCCAATCATGTAGATCATACTCATCAGTGGCGACCAAAAATGCTGAATCCATGGTAGATGCTAGACAAATTTTTCCATCAGTATCTTCAACAAAAACAGTTTTGATCTCTTCAATCTTTATACTGCCTTCCTTAGTCTTTCCTTCTTCCTGCTTCTTGTCTTTACCTTTCTCTTGTTTCCACTTTTGATAGTCTTTCTTCATATGACCCTTTTTGTGACAATAATATCACTCAATGTATTTTCGGCCACGTGATTTGCAACGAGATTTTACTCTCTGATTCTGCTTGCCCTTTTCTTGTGATCGACCACGAACAACAAGAGCATTGCTAGTACCACGAGAAGTATTAAGATTCTTCTTGATAACCTCTTCAGTAAGCAAAATGCTCTGAACATCAGCAGATGTTAAACCATCAGGAGGTGCTGGGTTACTTATGGTTGTGCGAAAAGTCTCCCAACGTTCTGGCTACGTAACTAGCAAGAACATTGCTTTGACCGGTTTGTCAAAATTGACTCTCTGCACAAAAAGTTGACTAAAAATTGTGTTGAACTTGTTGAGATGGTTGCACATGGGTGTTCCCTCATCCATTTTCAAATCAACTAAATTTTTCAGTCAATAAACCTATGATGCTGCACTTTGCTTCTCATACAGGTCACATAACTTCTTCCATAGCTCATAGCTAGTCCTTTCCATGTTCACATTGAAGTACACATTATTTGACAAAGTCAACATGATGGTGGACGTGGAAAGCTCATCCAACTCCTCCCAATCATACTCATCCATATATTCAGGCTTTATCGCCTTCATCTATATTGTCCGGATCTGCTTCTTCTGTACTAAGACATTGTAAATTTGTTCCTTCCAAAATGGGAAGTTAGTTCCATCTAACTTCTCAATGTTGAACAAAGAGTTCTCCGATGTTGAAGCCATCACTCGACAAGAACAAAAGTGATAGATCCGTTGCACTAAAGAAGATGATAGAAAAACTGAAATTTTTTGGCAAAGTCTCCCCTGCAAAACTGACTTTTGAACCCAAAACAAATGTGTACAATGACTGAAATGCTGATCAAAGTGGATAAAGCGGCAAGATAGAATCTCAAAGAACTGTCACTGTTAGTGTCTCCAACTCTAGGAAAGTGTCTCTGACCAACTGAATATTTTCAAACGCATACGCATAAAGATGACAGCAATGCCAACAATGGCGGGTCAGTAGATGCACACCAATACTACACTAACCGCATAAACGTACATCCTATGTCGATGCCAAAACTATGGGGATGTTGGGGGCTTGCTCCAAAATTTGTATCACCGAAATTTATCTACATTTGAGAATCCCCCAGCTCAATAAAACCTTACCATGACCCTCACCAATAGGCTTTGCATATTTCCATCACAATACATAAACCGCATAAGATCTTACATCAACCACAAAAACCCTTTTTTGTAACTACTGCGGTGGTTTGTCTGATTTAATAGACCCTCAAGATCTTACCTCAAATATGCATGTGAAAGAGATTGCAAAAAGACTCTGCAACAAAAAATTGTACGTTGAAGAACTGACAAAGATAGACCACCCTGCTGCCTGAACTAAATATCTCTCAAACCGTGCAAAATTTGTAGAAACTTCCTTTTGCAAAGTTATAGACCACATGAAAACAATTGCGTTTTTGCTGGAATGGACATGAAATAAGCTATTTTTACATGTCAAAACAGATCTATAAAAATCTATAGCTTGTACTTCACGACCTACAGGCAGTCTGAGTGACTATCTCAAAATTGGTGAAGATTTTGAGAAAACTTTCTTCTACGAAGTTTAAGAGGGCAAAAAATCGATCAAGAATCATGGAAATTGGATTGAATGAAGACATTTTGATAGGTCAAAATAGATCTGCAAAAATGTGTTGCAGTTTTTGTTGCTTCTCTACCTGCTTCCCTATTGAGCTCCAATGGTGTTCCTAATCCCTGAGCTCTGATACCAGTTGAAGTGCACGTGCAAGAGCGTGAGTGTGTGTGCAACAACGGAGAAGAGACGAGACGAGATGAGATGCAAGTTTGGGTGGACTCCAAACACAATAGTGTTAGGGTTATGAGTCATTATTTTATGTAGAATGAATGGTCAGTGTTAGTTCTCGGTTAGAGTCTTCGGCCGCCCAACACTTAGGCGCAGCACATTGGGCTTTACCACCCAACACCCAGGACACACAAGTTGGTGCCTCTTTAGATCTTGGTGACTAGATAGCTGATGGGTGGTTAGTAGTAGGTTCATGACCACGTGTTGACAAGGAGGGCGCTTGCCACACTACCCCACTAGTGACCGACCTATAGTAGTCTAGTAGAAGTGGATTCCTATAGGGAATCTCTTTGACCCGTTACATTAGGATACCAGTGAGGAGCCCCAATACACCTCAGCCTTTCCAATGACTGTCCCCCTTCCTCTGCCTCACCCACTGACTCCTCTTCTCCTGTACCCCCTCCCCCCCCCCCCCCTACCCCCCATTCCTCCACTGAGGCCTCTACTTCTCATTCTGACCCTTCTCGCCCTACCCCTCAAGTACATGGTATTAGACTTGAGTTGAATTGTCTTATCTCTCTCTTGGTAGTGCTTTCCCTACTAGCCACTTGGCTTGGGTGGGACAACCCTACCTGAGGACACCACTATTGGTGCAAACATCTCCTTTTGCATCGGTTCCTCATATGTTGACCCGTGTTGACATTCGTCCATGGTGGGGCTTCTTTGACTATGGATTTACTCAATTCCTTGATGACCCATGTCCCAACCTCGAGGTGACCTGTTTAAGAGTACACATTCTCTTTCTGGCTGCTAGAGGCAATGAGGCTCTAGGTCGAAACTAGATGTGACAAAATTAATCTAGACTCTTTGGCTGCTAGAGGCAATGAGGCTCTAGGTCGGAACTAGCTGTGACAAAATTAATCTAGGCTCTTTGGCCGCTAGCCAAGTTAAATGTGACACCACCTGTTTTGTTGGATGTAGACACATTGTGGTGTACTTCTTTGCATACATTCAGAGTGCCCCTTGCTATGTATTTTTACATGAGGTCTCTTGTATAGAGGATGTGCCCTATGGATTGGAGGATCCTCTTGGGCTTGCATTGGACAGTCACCACCACAGACATATCTATTTCAAGGCCGATTGAATGCAGATTACTACCCATCCAAGCTAAACTTGAAGATTGCAGGTTGGGTGTTGTTGCAACATTGGTCTTTTCTCATTGATTCCACGAGGATTGTCCCATGGATGCAAATTACTACCAATCCAAACCAGCCTCAAAGATTGCAAGTTGGGTGTTGTTGAAACATTGGTCTTTTCTCATGAGGATTGTCCCATGGAATTTGCAGGGTCTAGGTGGACCACTATGAGAACTTTTTATTAGTTTCTTTTGGGCCTAGAGGAATCTAGGGAGGTGTATGTATGACTATTGCATACTCATGGAAGCAGACTAGTGTGGGCACATGTATCATGGGTTACTATACACGTTCCCGCTATGGGCTTCCTAAACATCTATGCACCCAAACATAGGAGTGCACAAGCTACGTTTTGGTCACACATTGTGGATTATTTTCCTAATGCAGAGCGATGTTGTGTTGGGAGAGTGTTGGGGGAACTTCAACATGTTGGAGGACCCCTTGATAGGGTTGGAGGCAGCCATGCTACTTTGCAAGGGGCTGAGTTGGCAGCCTCGGAGCATTTATGTATGACCTTGAGGATTTTAGATGTTTTGCAACATGCAAGCTTTGTGCCACCCTCAGGTAGCCTATCTTTCTATCTTTTTGACCGTAGAGTAGGGGGAGCGAATCTATCTCGGATAGATCGCTTTTATGCAAGTGACCACATCTATGCCATGGGAGGATTTGTATGCATTTTGGAAAGGACTGCCTTTTCAAATCATGAAACTAGGGATTCTTATTGTTGTAGAAAAACATAAAAGTGGGAGTGCTATGCTGCACATCCCCAAGAGGATTCTACATGATATAGAGCTAAGAGAGCGGGTGGTGGCACTCTGGGCAGAGAGTTTGGGCACACATGGCATGCTTTCTAGTAGAGTGGCCACTTGCCTTATTGAGCTTAGTTGTTTCTTCCTCGAGGAGTCTTCAAACTTCTTTGTTGTGGTCAAGGAAGAGGAGAAGTAGCTCTGACTGTGCATTGATTCCCTATGGTAGATGCAGGAGCACCACCTTGTTTTTCCTTGGATGGAGGAATAGATGCAATAGGCTTAACACCAGTGAGGAGTGGCACCATGAGTTTTCCTTCTATTGTCACGCATCTTTGTGGACCCAAGTGGGGGATAAAGTTACTCGTGAGTTCTTTGAGACTGTGGACCCTCACCATGCGTGCACCAATGTTTTTCAATTGAGGAGGTCTTATGGATCAGCTACTATAGAGCATGAGGATATGAATGTAGATTCTATTGACTTTTATCGTGACCTCCTTTCAGCCAGATGAGCCACAATCACAACATCAAGATGCATGTAGAGAGCAGGTTTGGGCACAAATTCCTTGCCTAGTTATTGAGGAGATGCATCCGAGACTAGCTCCACAAGGCTCTCAAGAAACTTCCCCTGAACTAGTGGAGGATGGTTTGACACCCAACTTCTTCTTGGACTACTAGGAGCTGCTTGGTCAGGATCTTTGTAGTTCTTATCAGCAAACTTTGTACACTAGAGAGATGCTTGATAGCATGAGTGAGAGTTTGATAAGGATTCTCCCTCCTTATCCCCAAGGAGGAAGACTCCTTCGATGAGATTCAGTAGTGGCACGGACCATCACTATTCTCAACTCAACCTACAAAATCTTAGCAAAGGCTCCAAGTTTAAGAATTTAGTTGCTACTCTAGAACATTATACATAAGACCCATACATGTTTTGTCAAGGAGCGCAATATCCTTGACAACATCTTTGGCTATACTTGCTGAGTGGGGCATACCCCTCTAAAGACAATACCTCCCAATTGGGTACTCGGATTCTCAAGATGACAAAATCCCTCAGAGGCCACCTTCTCCAACTTTGAGCTCTTCCAATTCCTTGATACTTCAAATTCACGGGGCCACTCAACCAATCCAAAAAAGTCTGGCAAAAAATCCTCTGGCGCCACCTAGTGGGCAACTATCGCCAACTTCAAACTGAGGTATCTGATCGATCCAGACCCCGATTGACACACACTTACTTCTTGCTAGCTCCATTTGTTGTCTACTACCCCTGCAAACTCTGTCGAGCTTCAAAAAACCTCTGTTGGCACACTCCCCGATGCCAACAAATTGGCACCAACCCGGCCCCTGGCAAAACTTCATCTACTAATATCTCTCTCATCTTGGACCCGATTACCAATCTGAAAAGACCAATGGGCTCCGTAAATCAAGCATTACACACCCATAGCTCCAAACTGGATCAGACTGCTTGGCATCTCTTGACCTATCTGGCTAGAATCTGCAATCATCTCCAACTTCCAACTGCCATAACTTGGGCACCATGGCTCTATTTGATGAGCCATCTAGATCTTCTCCTTCAACAATTTAAGATCTACATTTCTAAGACAAAAATCATCACTTTGGACATTCTTCACCTGCCACCTTGTCATGCCCAATATGGAACCATTTTGGCCCATAAAACCACATTCTTCACCTGCACCTTGTCATGCCCAATATGGAGCCCTTTTGGCCCATAAAACCACATTCTTCACTGCCACCTTGTCATGCCCAATATGAAACCCTTTTGGCCCTTAAAACCACATAAAGCATACATATCAGGTGCTACAAATCTACATTTCTAAGCCAAAAACCATCACTTTGGACATTATTCACCTACCACCTTGTCATGCCCAATATGGAACCCTTTTGGCCCATAAACCCACATAAAGCATACATATTAGCTGCTACTTGTCTGCACATGCTCTTTGTAGCTTCTCCGGCCCTTTGCCATGCACTTGCTAGCCTGTATATACCTGCCTATACCACTTTCTATGGTCAACACACTTTGCCTGCCCCAATGTGCCTAGATGTCACTATTAGCCACCTCCTTCCATCTCATGATTTAGTCCTCATTGTACATATCTTGTCTTTTCATTGGGAGAGTCTCCCCACATACTCTTCTAAGTAGAGGCTGGTTGTAGCCCTAAGGGCAATATTCTTAACTAATGGAAGGATATTTTTCTTGGAAAAAAAGAAGAAGGAAAAGAAAAATCTTTAACATATGCCATGCTAAAAAAAAGTAAAGGGTGATGAATGCGTGCTTGCATGGAAACGAGGTCATCGACAGACACGTCTGCAGTGGAGTGGGAAGACGAAGCGTAGCCATGTGGCAAGGTCACTGACAGACATAGCTTCTGCAAGGGAGCGGGTAGACGGAATGCAGGGTTGGTTTGGGAAGATTAGGCTAGGAGGAACACTCTTTTCTTAAAGACTAAGGTGCCTTTCAATAACACAAAGCAATTTGTGTGGGATGGTTAGCATAACACTTCGTAGTTGTCTTCCCTGACATGCAAAGATCAAGTCTTACTCTCTGTTGGTAATTTTGTTGGCCGTACCACAAAGCACAAGGATTTGGGGAAATCTTTGTAGATACAAATGAATCAACTAAGGAACCTGCAAGTATGTGCCAACAAAGTTGCATATGTAAGAAGTTCAAAAAAAAGGTGAGGAAGCAAAAAGACCTGCTAAGTTAAGGTAAGGATAAGATTTATGGAAAGTTTCAATCGGTGCCTAAAATCACATCGAACTTTTGTTGTGTTTTAATATAGAATTATACTATCCATTATACATACATGATCACAAATCACCAAAATACCCCTCTAATTTGTGAAAAATTCTAAAATACTCCTTAAATTTAAAAAATTTCCAAATTACTCCCAATATTTTGTTATAAATTTCCCAAATACCCTTCAAACTTTCCAAATTTTCCAAAATACCCCTGGTTGTGAGATTAAATATCTTCAAAGATACGAAAAACTATAGATTTTCATAAGAAGACTGAATAATCATGTAGGCTTTGGAGATGAATTGCTTCATTAATTTTAGACATAATTGCCTTTTTGTGCGAGTAATATAGTTTGTGACAAAGTAGTGCTAAACATTCAAAAATGGATCTCAATTGTAAGAAAGGAATAAAGATGGAAAAATGAATAATCTAACCAAAATAGATACAAATGTATTTTGCAAATTCTATAAACTTGAGGTATATTTTGAGAATTTCCACAAACTAGAGGGGTATTTTCATAGATTTTCCGAAATAATAAAGTGACAGGTGCACATTGCACATTTTCATTTGAAACCAAAATAAAATGAAAATAATAAAATAAAGACACACTGGCTGATGCGCGCGACGTTGTTGGCTGTCTTCGCCCACACAGCCCTCTTGCCTTCCCATCTCCTTTCAGTGCCTCCTCCCCCCCCCCCCCCCCCCCCCCCCCCCCCCCCCCCCCCCGCAGAAGAGTTAAATCTGACTCTGCCTTGACCGTAATGGGTTTCTGACATTGCTCGCCGGGGCTCTTGTAGAGAGTTGTCTTTAACTGCCCCCCCCCCCCCCCCCCCCCCCCCCGTTTTTCCTCCATAGTAGTAGACACAAAATGGCGGCCCGTGGTCCATCATAGAGGGACTCCTCAAAAGCCCGCTTGCCCAACCCCGTGGAGCTGACCCTTCGAATTGGTCTTTCGCTAGATGAGCAAGCGAGCTTGATGGCCAAGGTGGAGCGCTTGCAAGCCTCCGCGGTTATTTGCAAGATTATTGGCACTTGACCTAGTCGTGGGGAGGTTTAGGATTTACTCTATTCCTGATTCCCCTTTAATGTGGGAAAGATCACTGATGTCCTGATCCTCGAGAGAGGGTACTATCAGATAGAGTTTGAGTCTCTAGAGATGATGGCCAATGTGATATCGATGAGCGCACTCGGTATCCAAGCATCTCGAGCTTACTTCAGATGATGTCATCATGGTTTCAACCCTTCTATTGATGTGCTTGAGGAGGAGGCCAACTTGCCTATCTTCGTATGCTTCCCAGGCTTGACGAGAGAGTACTTCCCTCTTCTCCCTAAGATTGGCTCCATGTTTGGGATAGTTCTAGAGTCCTCGTGCACTACAGCTTCAGTTGTGGCCAAGACTGCATGTTTACCTATTGTGCGAGTTCTTGTACGAGACACACACTCCCTCTTGAAGGTGATACTACGACCTCGTGTGAGAGGGGTATGGATCATACAGAGTGTGGAATATTTGGGTGTCCTGAATCAATGCTTCATTTGCATATGGATGGTCCATCTAGAAAAGGCTTGTCCTCATAGGAGATCTTGACCCACAATGCATGCAAAACTTAACACAGCAGATCAGAGACCTTCTTGGGAAGTTTGGTGCCAGAAGATTGCTTCCAAGGGGAGGAGCCCTAGAAGGATTTGTTTCTCTAGCAGCTTAGAGCTTGAGTGCCTCATACAGGAGGCCCCTTGAGCCCTTCCATCAGGTGGACCTTTGCAGAGATGCGCAGAGTTGGTATGAGCAAGAGATTGGAGGATTGATTTGGTGCAAGCCTGCTTCGCTCTTCGAAGTAGCTTCGGAGTGGCCTAGAGCAGCACTGGCCCCACTTGCACGGAGGAGTGGTTGAGATAGCCCCTTGTTTCGAACCCCATGGTTAGCACTCAGCCACTTGGTTGGTAGTATGTCTCATGTTTCTTGGGGTCCTAGGGCATAGGGTCCAGCACACACTCTAGGTGATTGGTTTCAATTTTTAGGTTACTAGAGGAGATACACAGCATCCAGCTATAGGGCATGAGAGGGGTGCATAGCATGTTCTAGGACATCATAGAGGCTTTACCATCTGAGTGGCTCACTCCTCTAGAGATAACAACTCTCAGATGGATGGGGGGTCTTCATGCGATTGGAGGTCCTCATTGTAGTTTGCGCTTGCTCAGAGTCTGTACCCTGCATGTTCTTTGATATCCATTGAGAGGGTCAACTATAAAGAGTCTCAATAGAGGCTCCACATGTTGCAGAGTGTTGTTTTCAGAGGAAACAAGTAGTGGGAATTTGTGGGTGGACTTGTGTCATAGATCATGACCCAACAAATCTCGAGATAGGCCATTGGAGGCTTTGGCCTTGGGAGAGCTTCCCTCTAGCACGAGTGCAGTGGGACCCTCTAGAATTGTTTTGGAGAGACCCCTTCTCTTAAGTTGACCACCTTGGGGTACCTTTATTTCAGTAGACTACTCGACTGGGGTGTCACATACTGGTAGCATGGAGAAGGGCTCATCTGACTGTAGCCCTGACTGTAGCCCTTTATTGGCAGGATGAGGTTCTCACAATTGAGTTCTTGTCAAGCTTTTGGATGCGATTGTGGGACTCCAGATAGCGAAGGTGATTCACTTTGTTCTAGTGGATAGTCACACATAGCTGCAATAGTGGGGAGCTAGCTAGAACATAGTGGACTTTCGACAACCTATGGAGCTGGTGACCATCCTTTGGAGAGTCAAAATCAGTCTTTATCGGACTACCCCATGGCACAATAGGTTTGGCTTTGGGTTCTTTGGCCGATTCCAGCTCTTTCCATAGTGCCGCAGTACACTTGGGGTGTTGCTTCCTGGTCCACCCTCATGGTATGGACGCTTCAGTTTGAGCTATCTTTCACCAACAGGATGACAGTGATCCAGGGGGGTTGACTACATTGCATCCAGCTACAGAGTTTACCCCTTAGGAGTGAAGCAACAAGAGAGAGATGTGTTGGGAGCTCGTTTGTGGCTTGACACTCAAGTGCATTTGGCGGGCCCGTTTCTTCCATATCTTCAAGGCTCACCCTATCCCACCGGTAGAGAGAGTTTGTGACTTCTGGTTCGAGTTGATCCATACTCTTAGGGGTCAGTTCGAGAGACTTCCAGATAGATTTGACCGCATACGGAAGCGTAGAGAGGCTTTCCTGCATCTCTAGCGCCTAGGGCCCTTCTTCACCTTGGACCAAGATGTGCCCAGGTGGCCGGTAACATGGCACTACCGGCCACTTGTGTGGGTCTTCCCTCCTCCCATTTTGTGATTTAGCCTCATTGTACATATTTTGTTTTCTCACTAGGAGAGTCTCCTCATGTCTTTGATGTAGCCCTCTCTTGTAGAGGTGATTTGTAGCCCTAAGGGAAGCTTTATTAACTAATGAAAGGATTTTTTTCTCAAAAAATTAAATAAATAAAGATAAAAAAAAAAACAAAAAAATATTTTAATGTCTTCATAAAAAAATATAGATTCAATAAGCATAGAAAATAATAAACAATTCAATGAAATGATTTTTTGTGAAGTCCTTAAATGCAAGGACTCTTTACATATAAAAAAATGAGAAAAAAATATTGAATCAATATTTCAAATCGCAGATGAAACTCTTGTGAAAACACTCTTTATTCCTTTGTTCTCTAAAGCTCTTTTCACTAAAAACAAGTGAATGCAGCGTTTAGAAATAGCATTTGAAAGGACATGGTGTCTTTTTCTTCAAGACTTTTAAGGCTTTTTGAGGGACACATGTCTCACAACTAGATTGAACGACCTTCATCCATATGGGTACTAAGAGTCACGAAGGTCTTCTGAAGACCCATTGTGGGGGGGGGGGGGGGGGGGGGGGCTGAGAGTTATGGGAAGGGGATATAAATGAGTGCTTACGATTACATGTTATTTTTTGTATTTTAATATAATTGTTTTGTTAAATAAAGGGACCCATTGCCAAATTAAAGCAAAAAGAATATTATTTTCATAGAAAAAGGTTGTCCTAATAGGCATAAGATATAATAAAATTAAAACAAGGTGAAAGTTCACTATGGCCTACATAAGGTTAAGACCGTGAGAAGAATCTAATAACTTTGTGAGAGGAAACAAGAAAGTGACGCTGACTTTTTAAAACATTTGTTATCACAATTAAATAATATGTTTTTTGAAACAAATATAACAATAAACTATCTAGATTATAATATATTTGAAAAACATCATTTAAAAAAAAAACCACTTGGAAGCATTGTACCAAATTGAAGAAAAGAAAAAGTGTAAGAGGACAATAAAGGTTTTCTGTCACCCAATATTCAATAGCCCTCTTGAAAGAGAGAGGTACACAAATGTCAACATCTATCACAAAGACCTATAAAAAATATTAAAAAAGTAAGTTTTTTGCCATATGACACTAATAAGCAAGTTTTATCCAATGGTCCACAATTGCACCAAAAAATAAACCCTTCACTAAGAGCTTTTTATGTAGTCCAGAAATAGAAATCAGCAAGTTTTATCCAATGGTCCATAATTGCACCAAAAAATCAACCCTTTACTAAGGACTCCTTAAGTGGTCCAAAAATTGATACTTCTTACATTTTGTGAAAAATTTATATGTAATAAACATTAAAGGGACCCATTGTCAAATTAAAACAAAAGAAATTTTTTATTTTTTTTATAGCAAAACTCACAATTGGGAGTGAATTATATTGATCATCTCAAAAAATTACAAGGTCTTCTTGCCATGCTCGTGTCGAGCCATGACATAATCCAGGGACCATAGTTACAACGGCAAAATGGGCAGCCACCCTTAACGCACCGCCTCCCTATCCTTGATATACAAGGTCAAGTATCATGTTCTTCTAGGATCTTCTATTTACCCATGGCTTAGGTTTTCCCCCTTCCTAGTCATTACATATGTTTCAACAAGGCACCAGTAGTCCTAACCCAATCCTCCGAGTTTTGCTTGCGTCCGAGCGTCCATATTAACACTTTGCTTTCGTGTATAATTTCTGCAAAGCTTGCCACCTCAGAACCACCTTCAAACACACGGTGGTTCCTTTTCTGCCATACATTATGTAAGAAGAAGTACCTGATGATTTGACTGCTGATGAGGAGGGCAGGACTACCTGAATTCTTGCCGCCAAGGAATAGATCAATCTTCAAAACACCAATTTTTCATGTTCTTTAGACCCACTTGCATATTTCCCCGCCACTCCACCTGTGAGCTATTTGATGCAAGAAAAAAAAGGTAATCTTTTTTATCTAGCTTTGTAGCCTCTTTTGCCAACCCTTGGGTCACTCCTCCAATTGACTGGTTGCGTGCCATTTTTGACCTCCCTCCTATGACTTTGTTTGTTACTTTCTCCCTTCGACAAAGTGACATCTCACTTAGATTCTTACTAAAAGAATCAAACCAAAATTGTATGCACATATTTATATCCTTGATTCTCTAAAGTCTTTTTCAAGCATGCCTAAAAAGTGAATGTAGACTCTAGAGAATAGCATTTGAAAGGCTAAGCCTTTTAAAGCTCTTAGGGACACTTGTCTATCGAAGCAATTTGAACGACCTTCACCCTTGGGGTGCTAAGGCCTTTATGAGGCCAAAAAAGGTTGACTTGGTAACATTGTGATACCTAAGCACAAGAAGGGAAAAATGAAAATATACCCTTTCATATGGAACATGGTTGGTTTTTTTATGGGGAATGCACCCATTTTGAGATATGTTCCTCGTATTGATCAAGCAAAAATGTGAGCTTCCACTCAGAAAACACTAAAATAAAATTAAAAATACTAAAATCGTGCAAATGTAAAGGGCAAGGGTGTCTGGTTCTTTATGGAATGGTACTACTTTCCAATGGTTCTCTTTGAAAGAATGGTGAGCCCTTCAAATTCTAACTTTGTGGACGAGGATGTAGTCAATGAATGAGGCTCCAACATCATGTCCGAACCATTTGAGGGATAAGAGGGTTGAAGGATTCAACATTGACAATAGGTCTACATGGCTTCACACATGAGAGCCTAGAAAGTTAAAACCATGAGCTAATGTCCTTTCCCAATAATTAGGAGAACGCAACAAGGCAGTTCAAAAGTTGCACTCAATGAAATGAAACAACACTCTTCTTGAACTACCTTGAGAACGATTTCTCTAATGACTTTAAAAAAAAAGAGAATGCTAGTGTCAGTTGAGAGAGAGAGAGAGAGAGAGAGAGAGAGAGAGAGAGAGCCTCTCCCCAAAATCATATAGCTCTAGAAACACTTCTCGAAACAAACAATTTTGTTTTGGCCTTGTCTTTTTAGTCAAAAAAGTTATAAAAAATTTTAAGGTATCTACCGGGATTTATAACTGAAATGCACAAATGGGATTTTTAAAGGTAGCCTAGTTAGACAACTAGCATTTATCCAAAAATCTAAGGTATCTACCAAGATTTATAACTAAGAAGTACGTGATCCACACATTGCTGCAACTAGAAAATGCATGTCTTCTATTCTTACAACTACAAAGGTGGAAAATTATATAGATTTTGTTTTTCTACATGTATACACTCCCTTGCATTTCAAAAAAATGATTCACAACATCTCTCTATGGATTCTAAAAAACAATTATACATGCAAGAAGCAACAAATATTCCTTCAATACCAAGCTTAGCAGGTTCTCAAATGTTACGTAGGATTTTCTAGCCCTTATTCAATGTATCTAGGAGTGCTCTATAGCTATTGAAGAGAACAACAAGAGAGAGAGAGAGAGAGAGAGAGAGAGAGAGAGAGAGAGAGAAATTAAACAATTGTTAGCAACCTAGAGAACTATCCAATTAAACAAAGAGAAGGAGGAGGAGGAGAAACAACTGCAAGCTATATTTCTCCTCCTCCTCCTTCTCTCTGTTTAATTGGATAGTTCTCTAGGTTGCTTGCAGTTGTTTAATTCTCTATGACTCTCTCTCTCTCTCTCTCTCTCTCTCTCTCTCTCTCTCTCTCCCAATGCCCAAAAAATCTTTAAATACTCAATTCCTTCATATTTTGTAGATTTTCTTACCTTCTAATTTAAAATTTAGAGGTAACATTTTAAAATTTGTAGGTGATATTACACTTTTTTCACAAGGTTTGCTCCCAAGCCATTAGGTCTCCAGCATTTATGGTGTTTGTGATACAATAGAATTCTTTTCTTGTTAAGCAACATTCCACACACACACACACACACACACACAGTTTGATTGTCTGAAAGAAAAGAGAGCTAAAGAGGACCTACTAGCTCCATGATGAAGGAGAATTTAACCTTAAATAGATTCAACTTGGAATAAGATCATGCATATGTGTATCACATCTGAGAGATGCAACTGGGCATGGATGTGCAAAAGATGTGTAGTGCCATCGCCACCCCATGAGCCATCTTCTGAGGTGTACCACCACCACTTGGTTGCACTCACTTGGAGATAGTATGCTAAAGATGGATAATTCCAAGCCTTTAGAAGAGGTGAAACGAAGCATAGCTCATGTTTGGTCATTGGGTGGATGACTTAAACATTATACTCAAAATTCTCGAATCCATGGGATTGGCCCCTAACTTGATGTAGGAAGAGATGAAGAATGGTTTACACACATCAAATCATGTTACTGGGTGGATAGCCTTCAAAGGATCATCTCTATACCCATCCCACATTCATCTAAACCCACCAGTTCAAGAAACTATTAATTTTCTAGACATCATGCAAGGTCTAGATTAGGGAGAACGTCTCTCTTCACCATGATCATTAGATGTTGGATCAATGGCACCTTCATGAAATAATGCATAATACACTATAACACCTTCCTCTCCCTACTAAAAGTTTCAAATCTTTCATCTCTTGTAACATTGATATTGTGTATCTGAGTTCTTGAAAAAGGGCTAGGTTTAGTGCTATCCCACCTAGAAATGTATTTAAGTGTATAGTTACTGTAATCATATGTAGGTTTTCAATTTTTTAAAGAAAAATATTGTGTATTTGAGTGCTAAAAAAACCTAGGTTTAATGTGATCCCACATGCGTGTCTATGGTTGTTTTTATTACCATAATCCTAATTTCCCTCTTTGCATTGAGGATTGAAATGTTTGTTTTTGAGTATTTTGGGTGCCACACTATCTTCACTTTTTACGGATGTCAATTTTTTTTAAGACCTTTGAAGGAATTTGTGTCTATTTATAGAAGTGAGCATACATAAGGTACCTACATGAGTCACCATAAGTTCCGTGGTTCTTTTGGTATGGCATTCGCTTTCGCACAACCCTTAGCGCAATCATTAGTCATGATAGTGTTTTATAATCACATAAAACATTGACAAAGTATAGTGTTATTGAAATGTTTACCTATATATAGTTTTAATGTCTTCTGTTATCATGTTTATGTGGTTACATGTTTTTCCTATTCATAGCTATAAGGTCCTCTATTATTTGGCATAATTATGTTTGTATTTTGTTTTCTATTATAGTTTTAAGGTTCTCTATTTGGTGTCAAATGAATGGATTTGATAATAGTTCATCTTGGTATTTTAAGTGATCTTCGTACAAGAAAAGTTTCTAAATTAATGTTGAATGATAGTAATACATGGTAGGACTCGTTAAGAAATGAGATTGCTCGAAAAAGCTTGCTCGCTTTCTAAAACTCCTCAACCTCGCAGGTATGTGGAATTTCCCAAGATGCTAAAAAGGACTCTTGAAAAAGGACGATCTTGGGAATGTTGGTCGACATGTATGCAAAAAGTGGTGCTTTTATGTTGGGAATATTGTCTCCTAAATTGCATTGATTGCAAAATAAGCACAAGAGGGGTCAGACAAGGAAGCTCTATGTTGTCTTCAATGTATACAAAGCGAGGGCATCCATCTAGATGCAATCACCAATGCTTGAAAACTCCCTATCTGGAGCATCACCCTTTGGAACGTATTGATTTTGGCATATGCCCAAGAGGGGTAGGGTGAGGAAGCTATGAGTTATTTGTAAAGATGTGAAGCGAGGGCATCCATCAATATGGAACTACCTAAGTTTTAGGAGCTCACTATCAAAAACATCATCCCTTGGAACATATTGATCATGGCATATGTCCAGGAGGGCCAAGGCTATTTTCAACGACTTTATTTCTTGGTTATATTTTGCTTTGATACTGCTAGAAACATCTAGATTTTGGCAAACAACTTCCCCTACAACATGCTCTGCATCCAGCTTGGCCAAGGGCCCTCTTCCATTTTGGAATATTGCTAGTGAGGCCAGAGACGGAGATCCAGATCCGACACACTTGAAGCTAGTCTCATGGTCTCAGATTCCAAAGAGGAGTTGTGCAAGTCTCCAATTAGGATGTCTTTACATGCATGCAACATGCTAGAGGACTTTTGTGAGCTCTACAAAGTGATGAAATCCATCTAGATGCAATAACCTATGCTTGACAACTCCTTATCCGGAGCATCACCCCTTGGAATGCATTGGTTGTGGCATATGGCCCAAAAGGGTAGGGTGAGGAAGCTATGGGTTGTTTCTAAAGATGGGAAGCGAGGGCATCCCTCGATATGCGATTACCTACGTTCGAGGAGCTCACTATAAAAAGCACCATCCCTTGGTATATGTCCAGGAGGGCCAAGGATAGGAAGTTATGGGCTATTTTCAGCGACTTACTCCCCTAGTTCTATATATACATTTCCATAAAGTAGTTCCCCTACAACATGCTCTACATCCAACTTGGCCAAGGGACCTCTTGCTTTTTGTAATAATGGTAGTAAGGCTGGAGAGGGATCTCCAAATCCGGCACACTTGAAGCTAGGCTCATTCCCTCTTACAAAGAGGAGTTGTGCAAGTCTCCAATTAGGATGTATTTACTCGCATGCAACATGCTAGAGGCCTTCTATGAGCTCTACAATGTGAATGTTGGAAAGGGAGGTTCTTCCATCTAGCTCTTACCCAGCTAACACTAGATAACACCTTAGGACACATTTGCACGGGCATCGTTCTACCCAGGGTGCTCACATCACCAAAATGCTGCCTTCGTTTCTCAACTCTGCCGATTTTGGCAAAGTTGAGATTTCAGCTCTTCTACCCCCGCCTCGGCCACACATAGCTTGCTTTACACATGCAAGGGCTACTTGCGATTTAAACACACCTAGTCAAAATTGTTGATGGACAGGCGGGGCTTCTACCCCCCCCCCCCCCCCCCCTCTCGGGCAAAATTGCTCTTATCAGATATACAATAGTTCACATCATTGATCTACACATAGGCTATGGTATGCAATAGGTGGATTTTCTATATGCAATCTTATTAAGGCCCTATGGTCTTCCTAGATTGAGATTGACAAGAATAGGGCCTCTTGAGGGTCCATTGATAAGTGCAAGAAGGTATTCCAATAGAAAGGACTTCCAGAGGGCAGCAAATGCCACATTCGGCAGCTCTTTGCTGGAATTACTTCTTCTTTCTCTCTCTCTCTCTCTCTCTCTCTCTCTCTCTCTCTCTCTCATGCTTGAGAACTCCCTATCTGGAGCATCACCCTTTGGAACGCATTGACCCCCAGACAAGAAGGTTCACGTAGCTTGCTTTCCCCACGAGAGGTCTACTTGGGATTTAAACACATCCTGCCAAAATTGATGACCATAGGTGGGGATTCTACCCCTCCCATGCAAAACTGCTCTTATCATATATACAACAGTTCACATCATTGATCTACACTTAGGCTACAATATCTAGTAGGTGGCTTTTCTTTATGCGGTTGCATTGAGGCCCTATGGTCTTCCAAAATTGAGATTGACAGGAATAGGGACTCTCAAGGAGCCATTGATAAGTGCAAGGAAGGTATTCCAATAGAAAGGCCTTCCACAGGGCAACAAATTCCAATTCGGCAGACCTTTGTTGGAATTCCTTATTCTTGCTCTCTCTCTCTCTCTCTCTCTCTCTCTCTCTCTCTCTCTCTCTCTCTCTCTCAACTTGCCACAATGCCAACGACAAACTTTGGCCGCTAAAGTATGACCAGTGACACCCATTACGAGGCTACATGGACCCATCTCCCAATGATCATCCCACCCTCTCGAGTCTATAATCTCTCTATAGTTTTTCCTTTGCCAACTTCAAAAACTCACCTGCCAAATTCTCCGCCTCTTCCAAGGGTAACAGACTGAATACAGGTTGATACAGATAGCTCTTGACTCCTTAAGCGACTAAGCATGTGCCATGTCGGGCCTCGGCTCTCTCTCTCTCTCTCTCTCTCTCTCTCTCTCTCTCTCTCTCTCTCTCTCTCTCTCACACACACACACACACACACACACACAAACAAGGATGAACGTGTTTTCAATGGAGGCTCAGGTGTATTGATGGCAACAACAACACCCTAGGCTAGCTATCAATCAACGCCTGAAGGTTTGGCTTTCTCTTTGGGTTATTGAGTAATCCTTTGAACTTTTTCTTATAAACACCACGTGTGTCATGGCAAGAGTGAATGAGACCCGCCAAAGGCGGATTGGGTGAGCTAGTATAGTATAGAAATGCACAAAATTTACCCTTGACAATAATGGTCAAATGTGATTTCAACCGAGATTTTTCATTATTAACCGCAAAATTTACACTACAAACCGGGATATGTGAGCGTTTCCTAGAAGACAGCTTACTCTAGGTTTCAAACCATTTGAAAAGATCAAGTATTCTAGGGTCATTTGAAGAGACCAGTAGTCTTGGGGACATTACTCAAAAGGGCTTTGACTATTCGGTTTAGGTTTCAAGTCATTTGAAAAGATCAAGTATTCTTAGGGTCATCTGAAGAGACCGAGTAGTCTTGGGGACATTACCCAAAAGGGCTTTGACTACTTGTACTCGGTCTTGATTCAATCTTCCATGAGCAACTTACTCTAGGTTTCAACTTTCAAACCATTTGAAAAGATCAAGATTCAAGTAGTCTGGGGGACATTACCCAAAAGGGCTTTGACTACTCAGTCTTGATTCAATATTCCATGAAGTATACTATACTCGCTCCTATTTTTTGCGTCTACGTTCTTCATTAAGGAAAATCTACGCAGATACTCTTAACGTCCACGTCAACACTCCAGATCACGCGCAGTTGCTTGGAAGGTTTCCGCGTTGGGAAAAAAAACAGAAGAGCACAGCCAACATATGCGCACGTGCTGGCGTGCCTTTGCTGTTGATTCGCTGGGAGCAGACCTGGACTATCTTCGGTTCAGTGCAGATGGCGCATGAAAGAAAAGAACACAGAGCCTGGAGTATGCTCATAAGCATGAACTAGTCTTGCTTGGTGGGCCTTGCTACACAACATCTATAGAGTATAAGAGGACATATGAAAATTGACATTTAGCATCTAGCACTGAAAGGAACAAGAGCATGACTAATTTGGCAAGGGCGGCACTGCGTGAATGGGATATACATTTGAAAAATTCTATAATGTTTACGGGAGGAGACAAAGTTAAGCGCATCAATTATTAGAGATAATAAGGATGGTTACAATTGAGATTATATCCAAGTGAGGTTTTACTACTACTAATGAATGTTTTTCTAGTATACATGCTACATGTAAATTCTTGCAAAAAATATATATATTTCAAAAATAAAATTTTCATCGAATGGTTGGTAGCTCGTCTATAATTATAATAAATGCCTCTTTTATGTCCAAATATTGCTCATCGGTCTCATAAAATAGAGAGGGGATACTGTTAATTTGTGGTTGGTGTCTTGAAATGGTAATGGAGTGTAGATTCAATGCTGCTACTAAGTCTTGTTGTTGTTACTCTATTGGCAAAAAGCTCTAATAATAATACGGAAGTGAGGGTAGCAGGAGTGTACATTTCATGTGTTTATCAACCTTGTTTATTGCCATATATGTGAGGTATACCATGACCTAGCAATATATGGACGATAAGCTAGTTTGAAGTTAGCTACAGTTTGCTCCCTAGCGTATTGGACTATAATCTTCTAGATCTTGAGAACTTCATACTAACACCTAGTATGGGAGAAACGAGGACATATATAGTATGGAGAAATGATGGAGAAATGATGGAGCTTGCTTCTCTCCTTGTTTCAATGGAGACTAGCTTGGACAAGTGGTGGACCTTTGCTTCTCTCTAGGTTTCAATAGAGTTAGCTTGGACAGGTGGTGATCTTGGAACAAAACCCCCATGTAAAACATATCATGGGTATTCCAAGTGATTAGAAAGATTACCATTTAAGATATAACCTTATAGGTTGGACAAATGGAGCTTGGCTTGGAGAAATGGTGGACCTTTGATTCTCTCCATGTTTCAATGGAGCCTATCTTGGAGAAATGGTGGAGCTTGCTTCTCTCCATGTTTCAATAGAGTTAGCTTAGACATGTGGTGGATCTTCAAACTAAGCCAACCACTATCAATGTTTCCTAGCTTGGACAAGTGGTGGAGTGTTTCTCTACTCCATGTTTCAATGGATCTTAGCTTGGACAAGTGTTGGACCTTAAAACAAAAACCCCATGTACAACATAGAATGGATTTTCTAGTTTTCAATGGAGTCTAGATTTAACAAATGGTGGAGCTTGTCTTCATCCATGTTTCAATGAGACTAGCTTGGACAAGTGGTGGACCTTGTAACAAACCCCCCCATGTACAACATATCATTGGTTTTCTAAGTGATGGGAAGGAATACCATTCAAGATATAAACTTATAGCTTGGATAAGTAGTTGACTTTAAAACCAAATTCATCATAATACAATGAAATACAGGTTAGCCAATTCTTAAATCTTGAGACCAAACCTCCCATGCTATTAGAGATAATATATTGGATAAGTGGTGGACCTTCTATTATTTTCCCATGCCTAGTTTAGACTACCGGTACACTTTGCAGCTATAAAGGTTGGACGAGTTGTGGAGCCTTGTTTCTATCCATGTTTTACTGGATCCTAGCTTGGACAAGTGGTGGACCTTGGAAAAAATCTTCCATGTACAACATATATGAGGTTTTCCATGTTTTAATGGAACCTATCTTGGACAAATGGTGAAGCTTGATTCTCTCCATGTTGATTTTGGAACTACCTTAGACAAGTGGTGGAGCTTTTCTTTTCTACTCTTCATAATACAATGAAGTATAGGTTGGTTACATGGTGAATCTTAAGGCCAAACCTCCCATTTTACTAGAGATGATAGGTTGGACAAGTGGATCAACCTTCTATCATTTCTCCATGACTATATTGGACAATTAGTAGACCTAACATCTCTCTATGTTGTCTAGAGATAAGCTTGGACAAGTGATGGACCCTGCTTCTCTCTTCCCTTGTTTTACTAGTTTGAAGACTCAGTATATATACTTTCTTAGATCTAGCTTGAACAAGTGGTGGACCTTGTATCCACAATCTTAATTCATTACAAAAAAGTATATGAAAAAATAACATAGGAATCTTGGTTTGAAGGTCAAGCAATTAGGTTCCAAATGCACATAATAATATATTTTCCACCCATAATAAAAGAAAGTTAAATATGTTATTACCAAATTGACAAAGTTAACGTCCAAGAATTCTAGCTTTGCATCTTGTCAGATCTAAATCTTCATCAAGGCAACATGCATGTATACATCAACTTTCAAGCCATTCAAGAATACATGCACTTAGATTCCATAGTTTTGTTTTCAAAGTCTTTTAGGTTCTAAAACTCTTTCACATAAAGTATGTAATGACAAAATTCTTGAAGCAAACATTTGTGCCCAAGAAAAAGATCCCTCTCACATATTTAAAGTCCATGAATTCTCTGATCCATACTTACAAGTTTTATTTTGACATCAAACATCAATTCTCTCATAGTTACAAATAAATGCAACCTCGATATGAATTGACAAAAAATGAATTTCTTTTACTATATGACCCAACATAGGCCCCAATCAAATAAAAAATGAGTCCCCAAAAATTTGGGTGCACTCTAGCATTACATCAGAGTCCCCTTACAATAGGATGCACTCCAATAGTATATTGAAGTCCCCTTAGAGTAGGGTGCACTCCATTCAAGTGTTCATAAAATTGACACGCCTTTGTTTTTTTATAAAAAAGACTATATCAAATTATACAAATGTTGAAAGATACACACTAGAATAAAAAAAGCATCTTATGGCCATATTTATTCAATGCTTTCGTGTTGACAAGTACACACCAAGGACATAATTTTTCTCAGAATCACTATACTGATTTACAATTGTGTTGTATGTATAGAATCTCTTATCTCTTGCATACAACCATCCTACCAACCATGGAATTATGGTTCTCTGCAAGAAGTTTTGAAGTTGCTCAGAAATTTGCCTCCACATCTTTGGAAATATAAGATATGTCCCTGGCATGTTCCACGTCACCCTATATAGAGTGTCATAAAAAATTAAGGTATTGTTTGCATCCAAATCCTCAAATATCTTCCAAATATCACTCAAATTTTTGTGATAAACCCTTGTAAATCCTAACATGATATTTGGATTTTGGCAATTTTTGTTACTCATAAACACCTTGAACTTGGTATACTGCTCAGGAAAAAATTTTTGTGTGATGCGTTGCACCCTTGTTAAGTTATAGCAACTCCATATCCATAGCTCAAAGTAATCAGCACAAAAATCCAAAAAACTTTGTGCGTCTGGTCGCACCACATGATAAACTTCATCTTTATCCTCCACAAGTCGCATGTGTTGAGCCCAAGATGGCATAGAATCTCCATGTTTCATTTCAATTGTCTTGAGAAGTAACCCCTCTAGATCCAAGATAAGTACTCTTTTGATGTCCTTGAAAGCAAGTGGTAGGTGATAAGGAGGTGATTCATTTCTTGGACAAGGTCTTGGAGGAGGTTGGATGGGTAATTCAATAGTTTTCTTCAATTTATGTCAGCATATAGCCAATCCATTTTTTTGTAATGGTTCTGAAATTAAAGAACAAGAACACTTAATGCAAACACAACAATAGACATGAGTTTTACATTGTCTACCCTAAGGTTTTATTAGATACCAAAATCCATCTATGATCTACTCATTAATAGAAAGAAAGTCAAATTAAAATCCTGACTCTTTTTTATGCTACACTCTCTCTTAGTCTCAATACCATGGGTTCAACTAGACTTAAGTCAACTAATAACTACTACTTGTTGTTAAAGGTATGCTTGAAGTGCATAAGGCTTAACAAATGCTCTAGTGTAGAATGGGTATTTAGGTCTCAAGGTCTACCACTTATCCAAGCAAAGATCCATTTAGATATGGAAACCCAATTTTTCTTAATATAATGATATAGAGTGGACAAGTGGTGAATCCCGAGACCAAACCACTCATGCTACTAGGGATAATAGGTTGGACAAGTGGTGGACCTTGAATGTAAACCCCCCATGTACAAAGTATCAGGGGTTTTGGGTATTTCAATCGACTCTAGCATCTTCGAGACATGGTGGAGCTTACTTCTCTCCATGTTTCAATGGAGTCTATCTTGGATAAATGGTGGAGCATCATTCTCTCCATGTTTCAATGGAGCCTAGCTTGGACAAGTGGGGGACATTTGTTTCTCTCTATGTTTGAACAGATTTAGCTTGGACAAGTGGTGGACCTTGGAACAAAATCCCCATGTAAAACATATCATGGACATTACAAGTGGTGAGAAAAAATACCATTCAATATATAACCTTATAGGTTGGACAAGTGGTGGACCTTAACACCCAATTATTATTAATATAATGACATAGAGTGGACAAGTGGTGAATCTTGGGGCCAAACCTACTAGGAAAAGTAGGTTGGACAAGTGGTGAACCTTGAATGCAAACCCCCCATGTACAAAATATCACTCATGCTACTAGGAATAATTTGGTATTAAGGTCCATGTTTCAATGGAGCCTAGCTTGGAAAAGTGGTGGACCTTTGTTTCTCTCTATGTTTCAATAGAATTAGCTTGGACAAGTGGTGAACCTTGGAACAAAACCCCCATGTAAAGCATGTCATGGGCATTACAAGTGGTGAGAAAAAATACAATTCAAGGTATAACCTTATAGGCTGGACAAGTGGTGGACCTTAGCACCCAATTCCTTTTATTATAATGACATAGAGTGGAAAAGTGGTGAATTGTGAGACCAAACCTACTAGGGATAATAGGGTGGACAAATGGTTGACCTTGAATGTAAATCACCCATGTACAAAATATCATGGGTTTTGCGTATTTCAATGGAGCCTAGCATCTAGGAGACATGGTGGAATTTACTTATGTCCATGTTTTAATGGATCCTATCTAGGAGAAATGGTGAAGGTTCCTTCTCTCCATGTTTCAATGGAGCCTAGCTTGGACAAGTCGTGGACCTTTGTTTCTCTCTATGTTTAAATATGATTAGCTTGGACAAGTGGTGGATCTTGGAATGAAACTCCCATGTAAAACATATCATGGGCATTTCAAGTGGCGAGAAAGGATACCATTTAAGATATAACCTTATAGGTTGGACAAGTAGTGGACCTTAACACAATATAATGACATAGAGTGTACAAGTGGTGAATCTTGAAACCAAACCACTCATGCTACTAGGGATAATAGGTTAAACAAGTGGTGGGCCTTGAAATTAAACCCCCTAGAGTGTTTCAATGGAGCCTAGCTTGGAAACATGGTAAAGCTTTCTTCTCTCCATGTTTCAATGCAGCCTATCTTGGATAAATGGTGGAGCATCATTCTCTCCATGTTTCAATGGAGCCTAGCTTGGACAAGTGGTGGACCTTTATTTCTCTCTATGTTTGAATGGAGTTATCTTGGAAAAGTGGTGGACCTTGGAACAAAACCCCCATGTAAAACATATCATGGGCATTACAAGTGGTGAGAAAAAATACCATTTAATATATAACCTTATAGGTTGGACAAGTGGTGGACCTTAACACCCAATTATTCTTAATATAATGACATAGAGTGGATAAGTGGTGAACTTGGGACCAAACCTACTAGGGAAATAGGTTCGACAAGTGGTGGACCTTGAATGTAAACCCCCCATGTACAAAATATCACTCATGCTACTAGAAATAATTTGGTATTAAGGTCCATGTTTCAATGCAGCCTAGCTTGGAAAAGTGGTGGACCTTTGTTTCTCTCTATGTTTCAATAGATTTAGCTTGGACAAGTGGTGGACCTTGGAAAAAACCCCCATGTAAATCATGTCATGGGCATTACAAGTGGTGAGAAAAAATACCATTCAAGCTATAACATTATAGGTTGGACAAGTGGTGGACCTTAACACCCAATTCCTCTTAATATAATGACATAGAGTGGACAAGTGGTGAATCATGAGACCAAACCTACTAGGGATAATAGGTTGGACAAGTGGTGAACCTTGAATGTAAACCCCCCATGTACAAAATATTATGGGTATTGGGTATTTCAATGGAGCCTAGCAACTTGGAGACATGGTGGAGCTTATTTCTCTCCATGTTTCAATGGAGCCTATCTAGGAGAAACAGTGGAGGTTCCTTCTCTCCATGTTTCAATGAGCCTAGCTTGGACAAGTGGTGGACCTTTCTTTCTCTATATGTTTTAATAGAGTTAGCTTGGACAAGTGGTGGACCTTGGAATGAAACCCCCATGTAAAACATATCATGGGCATTTCAAGTGGTGAGAAAGGATACCATTTAAAATATAACCTTATAGGTTGGACAAGTGGTGGACCTTAACACATAGTTCTTCTTAATATAATGACATAGAGTGTACAAGTGGTGAATCTTGAGACCAAACCACTCGTGCTACTAGGGATAATAGGTTGGACAAGTGGTGGACCTTGAATGTAAACCCCTCATGTACAAAATTATGGGTTTAGGGTATTTCAATGGAGCCTAGCTTGGAGACATGGTGGAGATTGCTTCTCTCAATGTTTCAATGGAACCTATCTTGGAGAAATGGTGGATCATCCTTCTCTCCATGTTTCAATGGAGCCTACCTTGGACAAGTGGTGGACCTTTGCTTCTCTCTATGTTTCAATAGAGTTAGCTTGGACAAGTGGTGGGTCTTGGAACAAAACCCCTTTGTAAAACATAGCATGGACATTACAAGTGATGAGGAAAAATATCATTCAAGATATAACCTTACAGGTTGGAAAAGTGGTGATGGACCTTGACAAGTGGTGAAGGATACCATTTAAGATATACCCTTATAGGTTGGACAAGTGGTGGACCTTAACACCCAGTTATTCTTAATATAATGACATAGAGTGGATAAGTGGTGAATCTTAAGACCAAACCACTCATGCTACTAGGTATAATACGTTAGAGAAGTGGTAGACCTTGAATGTAAACACCCCATGTACAAAATATCATGGTTTTAGGGTGTTTCAATGGAGCCTAGAATCTTGGAGACATGGTAGATCTTGATTCTTTCCATGTTTGAATGGCACCTATCTTGGAAAAATGATGGAGGTTACTTCTCTCCATGCTTCAATGGAGCCTAGCTTTGACAAGTGGTGAACCTTTGCTTCTCTCTATGTTTGAATAGAGTTAGCTTGGACAAGTGGTGGACCTTTGCTTCTCTCTATGTTTGAATAGAGTTAGCTTGGACAAGTGGTGGACCTTGGAATGAAACCCCATGTAAACATATCATGGGCATTTCAAGTGGTGAGAAAGGATACCATTTAAGATATAACCTTATAGGTTGGACAAGTGGTGGACCTTAATACATAGTTCTTCCTAATATAATGACATAGAGTGTACAAGTGGTGTATCTTGAGACCAAACCACTCGTGCTACTAGGGATAATAGGTTAGAGAAGTGGTGGGCCTTGAAATAAAACCCCCCATGTACAAAAAAAAATGGGTTTAGGGCATTTAAATGGATCCTAGCTTTGAGACATGGTGGAGCTTTCTTCTCTCCATGTTTCAATGAATCCTATCTTGGAGAAATGGTGGAGCATCCTTCTCTCCTTGTTTCAACATAGCTTAGCTTGGACAAGTGGTGGATCTTTGGTTCTCTCTATGTTTCAATAGAGTTATCTTGGACAAGTGGTGGACATTGAAACAAAACTCCCATGTAAAACATATCATGGGTAGTTCAAGTTGTGAGAAAAAAAACCATTTAAAATATAACCTTATAGGTTGGACAAGTGGTGGACCTTAACACCCAATCCTTATTAATACAATGACATAGAGTGGACAAGTGGTGAATCTTGAGACCAAAGCTATCAAGCTACTAGGGAAACTAGGTTGGACAAGTGGTGGATCTTGAATGTACATCCCCTATGTACAAAGTATCATGGGTTTAGGGTGTTTCAATGGAGTCTAGAATATTGGAGACATGGTGGATCTTGCTTTGCTCCATGTTTCAAGTGGTGGACCTTCAATTATTTTCCCATACCTAGTTTAGACAACCCATACACTTTGCAACTCTAAAGGTTGGACGAGTGGTGGAGCTTTGTTTATTTCCATGTTTTAATGGATCCTAGCTTGGACAAGTGGTGGACCTTGGAAAAAAGTCCCCCTTGTACAACATAGCTGAGTTTTTTCATGTTTTAATGGAAGAGAGATTTGACAAATGGTGGAGCTTGCTTATCTCCATGTGGATTTTAGAACTAGCTTGGACAAGTGGTGGAGCTTTGCTTTTCTACTCTTCATAATACAATGATGTATAGGTTGGTTACATGGTGAATCTTAAGGCCAAACCTCCCATCTTACTAGAGATGATAGGTTGGACAAGTGGTCAACCTTCTATCATTTCTCCATGCCTATAATTAGACAATTAGTAGAACTAGCATCTTTCTATGTTGTCTAGAGCTGAGCTTGGACAAGTAGTGGACCTTGCTACTCTCTTCCCTTGGTTTATTAGTTTGAAGACTCATTATATATACTTGCTTAGATCTATATAATTACTCATTAGTTAGGTTACAAGTAGGTATGTAATTTGTTAGCCTCAAGGGACTTTGAATATTGAATAGTAAGAAAGTCAAGTGCTGGTTTGAAGATCTTTTGCTTATCTAAACTAGACTCTAACTCAATAATAAGTCTCTTAAGTTCCACGAATTGTCCTATCTAGGCTCCAAAAGAGTCTTAATTGGTTTGTGCTAGATTCTAACTTCCTTGATGGGGTAGAATCCTAGAAAAATGAGGCACTATAAGTTTTACCTTAGCTCAAATGGATTTTCACTTAAACTAGACTGCAATTTGGCACTCTAGTATCTTTGTCTTGATGGAGTTTAACACTAGATACATAGTAGTGATATTTAAGCTTCATGTCTCTTCACTTGATCGAGATATGAGACCATACTTTCAAGGTCACCACTTGTCTTACCTAAAGACCAATGTGAGACATGGGAGCAAGAAAGCCATCCGATATTGTTTTAAGGACTATTACATAGACAATCAATAACTTAAGTAAAGCAAAAAGACTTGGATCTTTCACAATTAATAACTTAAGTAAAGCCAAAAAGACTTGGATCTTTGACAGTTTTTTTCAAACTAAAAAAGCACAATCTCATGCTAACAAAACTATAAATCACAATTGAAAGTTTTGAACGAGAAAAAGATCAGCAATCTTATAAGAAGGATACTTTTCATTTCATTTGATGATTACAAACTAAAAGAAAGTCTCTCAAGAAATTGATAAACAAAAAATGTAGGTGACTGCTTCATTATTTTGAGCAAAATATCAAAATCTCTATTGATTGAGCTCCATCTAGTAGTATCCTTTGTAAGATCCTGCAGGAAGGAATAAAAAGAAAGATTTGTTAGATACCATGCACATGAGTGTTCAAGTATGTGTATCAAGAATATATGACATGTCACTAGTACCTTAGGGTTGCTTTCTATCCAGCCTTAGAAGATTGTTCTCAGCTTTCACCTTATTTATATAAGCCTTTGCTGTGGTTGCCTTCAAAACTCCTTTTGTGTTACAACCCAATTGCCTAGCTAAAGTGGTCAATTGTGACGCCTTCATGCTTTAAATGGGTTTACGCTCCTTTGCTAAGATCTCTTGTATTTGGGCTCTTCTCATTTCATTGCGGTGGCTTGTGTCACTTGCATTTTCAATGATAGTTTCATCCATGTCACCTTTCGCAGGTGGTATTCTTCTTGTAAAGAACACCTTAGCTGACCAAACATCATTTTTTTGCTTCCAATACTCCATGATTTGTTTGTATTCACTATCATTTGTCACTATAGGTTGTCCATAACGATTAGAAGCAATTAAATCACGCACATCCCTTCTCTCATCAAGCTGAATCAAGTATGGCAGTAGCTCCTCCAAGAGCATATTGTCAACCATCTTCTCAGCATCAAATTGTGGTGGAAAAATGCAATTTTTTGCTGGTGAAATACATCCCTTGTAAGGAGAGTCATCAATAAGCACTGTTCTTTGTGGATCACATTCAAACCCCATGGCAATTTTGGCTAGAGGCTTGAACATTGCCTCAACGTTTGGATTGTCGGGTCTAAACAATTTTTGAGTTTGAGCGGTGTAGCAAACATCTTGCGACCAAATTGCAAAGAAAGGCAATGTATCCTCAGCTAAGTTGTTTAGTGCTGCAAGGATTTGATACACATTATTCCTAGTAGCTGTCGACCAAATTGCAACATTAAACCTCTGTAAAATAGTCTTCAAGAATTGGATGCAACCTGGCCTGAGTATAATATATCTTTTTGAATCCATTTGCACTGAGTTGTGGTGTGAGGATGGTTGAGGGGAACGTTTCAACAATAGACCATTTAAATCCAATATAATTGTAAGCATGGATTTCTCAACATCTACGCTACATGACGTAGTACCAATTGGCAATAGCTCGTGAGTGGACTTTTCAGTCTCTTTTGATGTATGTTGCATTTTTGAAGCATCGATTTCTTGGTTCTCATTATTGGAAGCTTGCTCAAGTTGCACAACACTAGACTCTAGTATAGAAATATCATCCATCTTGGGCACTTTAGAAACCATAGAATCTATGGATTCTATAGTTGTTGACTGAACCATAGGAGCATTATCCATCCCAGTTTGTGAATCTAAGAAAACACACACACAAATGGTATCTCAAAACCACTAGAATTTTATTCACCATATTTATATGTAGAACTCCTAGTAAGAAATTTATTTAAGGTAAAGTCGTTGTTAGAATCCTTGCAACCATTTTCAGCATTCGTACACCAAACACCACTTGTCTAAAATACAATCTACTAACTCAACATTTTCCATCCTACACTTTATTAAAGATGAGTACTTAAAGTGAAAACTAAAAGCCACCCTTGTTGAGGAAACATGGATACAAGGTCCACCAAATGTCCAACCTAGACTACAAGAAAACAATTAGAGATTTGGCTTAGATTTGGATTCAAAGGCCACCACTTATTCAAGTAAGATAACTCCACTTGTTTAAGACAGTAATGTTTGAAGCCCCACCACTTGTCCAACCTAGACATTGATTAAATTTTGGTAAGATTTATCACAAATCTAGAGTAGAATCAAGATTCTATGGCCAAGGTAGTCAAATATGTTAGACAACACACAAAGCATAAGAGCACTCTAGATTCTCGTTGAGCATAAACTAAACAATAATCAAATGTTATATTCACTTGAGATTTCATCCATGAAAAATGAAAATGATGCATGTACTTGAGATTTCCATCCATGTACAATACTTTACAATGTCAAGTAAAGTTATAGTCAGCAAACAACTCTTCTCCTACTTCAACTTGACAAATAGTCTCGATGCATACATGGACATATTCTTCTGACTTGATGTGTGAAGAGGTGCATTTATGCCAGGTGGAAAATTTGGATCAAATGTATAGCGTACGTTGGGACAGACATTTGTACTGTGAGAACTATTTATATAGCCCGACACGTTTCCTTCTTCTACACAACCAATAATGTATGATTGATCTTCCTCTTCTTCTATGTTTGGATCCTCTAGAAGAGAATATTTATAAGCTCTTGGAAATATTTTGCATATCTTTTTCCAGTCTTGAAATCTATACTTATGCCCTCCATAGTTTAGAATAGTCAAACCACTTTCCAGGGTAGTATGCACAAATAGCCCATAACCAGCTCCTTCAATACATGAAAGTCGCACTTCAAAATCCACACCGTTAATATAAAAAATTACATCTTTGGGAATAGGAAAAGTTGGTGTCCCAAAAGGATCTTCATGCCAATCATAGTGTGAAATACATCTAGTTTTTATATCACTTAACTCCTTTGTGTCTGCAAAAAGAAGAAAATATTATGCATAAAATAATGACAATATCAAAGAAAGATATCATTATTTTATAGTCCAATAGGTCCATTGTATGGAAGACTTAGAGTGCCTCTTACATGGTGCCTCCAAGGTTTCCAAAAAATAAAATCATTGGAAAAAAAAGGCCACTGTGTCTCCAATCTATTGCCCATTTGAAGCATAGAGAGAACCAAGGTCCACCACTTGTCCAAGCTAGACATGGAGCATTGACACAAGATCCAACACTTATCCAAGAACCCTATAGTATATGTGGTAACATGGGATGCATTGATGCAAAAAAAGTAGTCTAGCCTCCTTATCCATCTCTTTTTTCTTGTAGCCTAGAGGGATTAGTTTCAAGGTCTATCACTAGTCAAAAACTACACATAGAACATTGATACAAGGTTCCACCACATGTGAAACCTATCATCTCTAGTAGCATGGATGGTTTGATATCAAGGTTCACTATGTGTCCTACCTATACTCTATTGTAGCATAGAGATTCTGGTTTGGTGGTACTACACTTGTCCAAACTTGGCTTGTTGTTGATATCTGGAGGTAATCAAGGCTCCTCCACTTGTCCAAGTTAGGCATATAAAACAATAACAAGGTCCACCATGTGTACAACATATGATTGATTATAGCATGCATGGTCTTATTTCATGGGCAACCATATTCTCTCCAACATGTGTCCAACCTCGGCTCCATTGAAGCATGGAGAGAAGCAAGGTCCACCACTTATCAAAGCTATTATTTTCTCCCAGTGCTTTCAAAACCCATAATACGTTGTACATGGGGGGGGGGGGATTCTTGTTTCAAGGTCCACCACTTGGCTAAGATTGGATCCATTGAAACATAAAGAGAAGCAAGCTCTACCATTTGTCCAAGCTAGGTGCCATTGAAACATGAAAACCCCATAATATGTTGTATACGGGGGGTTTTTTCACGGTCTACCACTTGTCTAAGCTATGGTCCATTGGAACATGGAGAGAATCAAAGCTCCACCACTTTTCTAAGCTAGGATCCATTGAAACATGGAGAGAAGCAAGCTCCATTGTTTGTCTAAGCTAGGCTCCATTGGAACATGGAGAAAACAAGCTCCACCACTTGCCTATTATTGCATAGAGATTCTGGTTTGAAGGTCCACCACTTGTCCAACCTTGCCTTCATGTATGGAGATAATAAAGAGTGCAATGCTTCTCTAAGCTAGGGACATAAAAGAGTTTCAAGGTCCACTACATATACGATCTATGATGGGTTGTAGCATGGGAGGTTTCATTTTAAGGTTGACCACTTCTCCAGCTCCGCTTGTCCAACCTCAGATCCATTGAAGAATGGAGAATAAAGGTGTACCAACTCTCCAAAATAGGCAAGAAAATCTCTATAAAACCCATGAATTGTTAATATATGCTATGCTGTGGAGTTTTGTTTGAAGGTCCACTCCTTATCCAAGCTACAATCCATTGAAGCATGGAAATAAGTAAGATATATCTATAGTCCAAGATAGGATCCATTGAAACATAGAGAGAATCAAGGTCCACCACTTGTCCAAGCTATGCATGGGTAATTGATATAAGGACCACTACGTTTTCACCTATACTA